>NW_024104678.1:47580-399935 GCF_003945595.2 Pipra filicauda | reverse complement strand
CCTTCCCATGTGTTGGGCCCCTCACTGTTGGCATAGGACGGGGTCCAGCCAAGCTGGGAATTACTGGATTTGTGTGACAATTCCCTCCATCTCGCTGCTGCTGGGGGATTTGGAGATCCCTGTGCAGAGACTCACTGCTGTTGGTACGGAGGCACATCCTGCTGAGACCTCAGCTTTGCATTTCTGGGGCCAGTTTGGCTGCACCTGCCTTGGAACTGGGGGCCTCTGGCTCTGCTCCAGGTGCTCAGTCCATGGAGGAAGCACCAGCAGGAGCCCAGATCCTGGCAGTGCCTCCTGCCCAATGTCGTGCTCTGGTGAGGGAAAGCCCAAGGGAAGCAGCAGCCTGGCCTGCAGCCACCCCTGCATGGCTGTGCCCAAATCCTGCTCCGGCGGCCGAGCTCACCCAGCCCAGCCACGTGTGGCTGGATTTGGGGTGGGCACCAAGCTCAGTGAGGGGCTGAGCCTCCCCCCTGCCAGCCCGGGGCTCCTGCTCCTCCCCTGCACCTTCTCCACTGCTGAAGTGATGAAATTTTAATCTGCTGCCAGGCAGGAGATGAAAGGGAGGCACCACAGGCGCTTCCCTGGGATGCAGCCGCTGCGGCCCCGGCACCGCGATGGGGAGCATGGACACAGACACTGTGCTGGGAATTGTCACCACCCAGGCTGAGGGAAGAGGGGTGCAATGGCGTGGGTTTGGCAGGACAGGGCTGTCTCCTGGCTCTGGTGGAGGTTTTTTTCTCTTGGGCAACGGGTGCCTGTCGCTTCTCTGGGAAGGAGTTTTGGTTTGACAGGGAGACACTTGGAGCTCTGCAGGGTCTCCTCTACACGAGGGGACCTCTCAGCTTTGGGGTGTCTCACTGTGACCCCCAAGCACGACAGTGTCTGTGCATGGCCTGAGGGTCCCCAGAACTGCTGCAGGAGGGTGGGTGGTGGCAGAGGCTGCCAACACTGAGCCCCTCACACCTGATTCACTCCCCGCCTTCATCCAGCTGGATGGATGAGTGGAGAGAAACCATTGGTCCATAAACCAAACCACAGGGACCCCACTGATGCCACACCCCCAGGCAGGTGTCAGGGGACAGACAGGCAATCAGTGATGCTGCCCAGACCCTCGGCACAGGCTCCAACATCCACCCCCTGCAGCACAGCCAGGTGCTCCCAGTCAGACCCATCCGTGCCTGCTGGAACCTGTTGTCCCTGCCCGGTGGCACCAACCCCGTGCCACCACAGCCAGCCCCTCACAGGAGCAGGACTCCTCACTTCTGTTGGGGCACGGCAGAGGGGTCGGAGCAGGGGTCCCCCAGCCGGTGTCCCATGATTTGGCAGTTGGGGTCACGGCTTCTATTCCCATCAATTAGCGACCGTTAATCAGAGGGTGTCAGTTGATTAACCTGGAGGCTAATTCCAGAGGCTCGTCTCACCCTCTTATCACGGAATTCAGAGCCTGGCGACTCGCAGGTGACACCCCGGCGGTGACACGTCCCCGCTGGTGGTCTCGGGTGGGAGTGGGACCCCATCTCCTCCCCGCGGTGTCCCGAGCAGCCCCCGGCAGGGCCGTGCCGGGACCTCGGCGGGGGCGGGAGGGGCGGGGCGGGGAAACTGAGGCAGAGAGCGGGGCCGTGCCGGGCGGGGGGCCCGAGCCGCCCCCGTCCCACCGCCCCCGGGGCCGGGGGAGGGACCGGAGCGGGGCTGCCCGGCGCTGCAGCGGGCGGAGCCGGGGCTCGGCGGGGCCGCCTCCCGGTCGAGCCCAGCCGTTCCGTGCCGTGCCGTGCCGAACCGAGCCGAGCCGGGCGCTGCCGAGCCCCGCCGAGCCCCGCCGCACCGGGCGGCACCGGCGGCCCCGGCGGTACCGGCCCCGGCGCTCTCCGCGGTGCTGAACGGCTCCGCCGCGCCCGCAGGACGCGCCGCCGGCGGGGCTCGGCCCGGCACGGCCCGGAGCGGCTCGGCCCGGCCCCGAGCGGCCGCGGGGGATGGAGCCCTTCCTCGGCTGCACCGGCGCCGCGCTCCTGCTCTGCTTCAGCTACGCCGGTCTGCGCCCGGTGGAGGCAGGTACGGGCGGCCGGGCCCCCGGGAGCGGCTGCCGGGGGTGCGGGGAGGGGGGTTCGGTGCGGGGAGATCCCCCCCGGCCGGGGGAGCAGCGCGAGGGGACGGAGTTTGGGGTCGCCGGGACTTGGTCGGGATTTGGGTGCAGAAGAGGCGGCGGTTTCGGACGCGCAGCCCCGCGGCACCGGGCTCGGGGAGCGCCGGGCGCTCGCCCCCGCGGGGTCCCGGCGTGGGCGCTCCAGCCGGGCATCCCCGGGAAAGGCGGCTCGTGGGGATGTGCTGTGGGGACGGGGAGAGCGAGCCGAGCCCCTCGCCCAGCGCTGGGCACGGAGAGGCGAAAGCTCTTGGGCACCTGAGCAGCGGCACCGGTTCGTGCCACTGGGATGAACGGGAGCAGAGGGGGCAAAGCCAGACCTGCTCTGACGATGCCGCGGCACGTCAGCCTCGGCAATCCCCCTGCCCGGCTCACCCCCGGCTGTCCGGGGCCCAACTGGGAGCCCTGTGAGCTGGGGAGGCACCGCGGCCCCAGAGGAACCTCCTCTCCGGGGGCACAGCACGTCCCAGCCACTGGAAACCAGGCCCCTCCGAGCTGAGCTGGGCAGTGGGGGATCTTCGGGGAAGGCAAAGGGCCCCATGAGCTGGACCTGATTTTGGAGCGACCAGGACGTGCTCAGGTCCTCTCCTCCCTGCATCGGCCGGGCTGAGCCTTGACCCCAGCACCCCGTGTGGGTGTAAACTGGGCAGTGCTGGTGCTGTTCCCCAGCCCAAACCAGCCGCCCTCCCCGGCCCTGTGCAGGCAGTCGAGGGCTGTCTCCTTCCCTGGCTGCAAGATGTTGGTGGAACAGCTGCTTTGATTTGCAAACCGCTGATTGCCAGGATATCTTGCATTCCAGGAGGCTGGGGGTGACTATTAGGGATGCAGGAGCTCCAGGGAGTGGAAATTCCTTTGGCCAAGTCAGCCCCGGGAGTTGCTGGAGTTACATCCAGCCTTGTCAGGGCTGCAGCAACCCCCCCCTTCCCCCCCCCGAATTCCTTCGGCTCTGTCATCCATCCTTGGCCTCTGAAGTTGCCGTTTCACAACTGACAGATCCGGGGAGATTAATGAAAACATTCCCAAGAGGAGGGAGCGATGAGGAAAACACCGCGGCACAATGGAGGCGCCTGCAATTGTGACAGCCCTCCCGATCTTCTGCAAACTAGGCCACTTCCCTGCTCTTCCTTATCCTTGAATCACCTCGGTCAGCAACTGGGAGTAAACATGGAGTTGTGCCCCTGCCCATAACCACCTCCTGCTCCTGCCTGTGCCCCGAAGTGTCCGTGCCACGTTTTGAGCTGGGCAGCTCCGTGGGCACGGAGAGCTGCCCTGTCTCATGGGTACAGCGCGTGCTGGGGAGGCAGGAGGCTCAGATATGGGCTCTGCTGGACCTGGGTGACCTTGGTGTTGGGCAACACACCCCTGCTGCCCCCTCTCTCTGCGTGTCTCCTTTGCCAAGGGTGGTGATGAGCTCTGCCCGTGCCCCGGCGAGGCAGCAGACTTGTCCTGTCCCTGTTTTTCAGAGACGGAACAGTGGAATGAGGGTCTGGAGTGGTTTTCCCAAGGTCACACGGAGGTAGTGGCAGCACCACCACCAGCTCTGTGTCCCCAGCTCCACCTGATGATGTGGCCACCAGGCCACTGAGGCACACAAGCCAAGAGTCACTGGAAAAAGCCCATGGAGAGGAAATCATTCCCAGGCAGGGATGGAGGCTCGGGGGTCCTTTCCCTTTGGACCCAGAGCTTTTGCAAGTGGGTTTAAAACAGTTCCCATTGTGAAAGGTTAAAGCTGCTGTTCCCAGGAGGGAACTGGTGCAAATTCCCCCCGGCAAAGCCATGGCAAGGGCGAGTGAGGGAGCAGCACCGAGCACAGGCCCTGCTTTGAGCAGGGGTTTGGCCAGACAGGACCATTTTTTGGCAAGGTGATGTCAAGGTGAACAAGAATTGGAAGCAGGACCAGGAGGAAAAAGTAGCTGAGAAATAACCTCCTTACCAACACTCTTTGACAGCCCTCAGCATCCCACCTGTGTGGGTGACCCCTCCAAGTCATTCCTGCTGCTCCCTGTTCCAGAGGGTCCCTGAGGAAACACTCGGGATGGTTGGCAAGTCAGAAACAGGATTTGATTTTGCCACAGCGTTGCTCTGCCAGCAGCTCCCTCCTCGTTAGGCTGAGTTAACAAAGAGGGGGGTGAGCTGGGCTGGGCTCAGGGCACTGCTGAGGGCTGTAAGAGCAGCAGGGAGATGATGGAAGACCCCAGAATAGGCCATGGCCCCTGCAACTTTTTAGGGCAAAGAGCATCTCTGCAAGGTGCTGGCCCAGAAAGCAGCTCAAGTCGGGTTTGTTTTTGTGAGATGGAGGGCAGAGGTGACATTGCCAAGGCAGAGGTAAAACCTCCCCTGCCAGCACAGCTCCAAGCCCAGTTCAGCTCTCAAGACCTGGACTGGCCTCCAGTTTGAGGAGCCCCTTAACAGCCCCCCCACCTCCACTGCCCAAAAAGGGGCCAAACCCGCCTGGCTGGATTCTGGTCACTGCTCAGCTCCAAAGTGTGTCCTCACACCCCCAAGCCACGCTCCAAACCAGCCACCTCCTCCTCTGTTGAGGTGAGTGTCCGTCCTCACCCCCTCCCCAGGCAGCCCCCCGGCCTCAGGGGGGAAGGAGAGCAAAGCAAAGCTGAAAACCCGACTCCAGGTGCTGATTCCTGCCCTGGATGTGCTCACCCTGAGCCCGGGGAGCTGAGCTCAGCCGTGGTGTGGCAGGATCAGACCGAGCCACAAGCTCAGCACACACGAGAGGGAGAGCAGTGATCGCTCTGAGAGCTCCCTGGGAATAACAAACCAACCCATTCCGGCCCCTTCCCTCCATCCCGGAGGCCACGGAGGTTCCTGGCCAGCTCAGGGGAGGCGTAAGCACTTTATTGATTTCTGCATTCCCTGTGGGAGAGGTTTAATTGGAGTGGGGAGGTTTCTAACCTCCGTGTCAGCCTCTCAGCAGGGATGCTGCTGTGCAGGAGGCAGCCAAGGTTGTGCCATCCTCTTCCAAACGCTGTCTCCTGCTGGGAATATACCCATGGAAAAGGGACATCCTGCTCAGAGAGATGTGCTTGCAGGCATTAACCGTGCACAGGGTCCTCCACGGAGTATCATCCATGTGCTGGTACTGGACACGGCCTCATCCCTTGGAAATTTATTGCTAAATAAACCCCTCCTGGTTTATAAAGTGCCCAGAGGCCGAATTAAGGCCTGAATCAAGTATAATTCAGTTAAAAGCAGAAATGTGTTGAGCAATGAAGCTGCAAATCTTTACGTGTGCAGTAAAAAGTGGGATACAAGAGCAGAGCTGGGCTGGGAGCAGCCAAAAACTCCTGGGAGAGGTCTGGCACCGGCATCCAGCGCTGTCTGGGAAAATCCTGGGCTTGCTCAGCCCCTCTGCCTCTGATTTCTCTGATATTACAGAGGGGTGGGCTTAGAGGAGCTGGAAAAGCCCGTGGCACCCAGTTCTCCACGGACATTCAGGTCCCAGGTAAACCATGCCATGACAGCAGTGACTCTGCTGTGGGTTTGCAGCATTAGAATCCAAAGGGATTGAAGGGACCTGAGTGGATCCTGCCTGGCTTTGGGACTCAGGGACCCCAAGGTTTGGCAGTGTGGGACTCTCCAAAGCAGAAGCACCCCTTCCTTCTGCCCTGAGGGATTCCCAGCAGCCAGGCTGGACACAGAGAGCATCTCCATGCTCTGGGAAAAGGCTCCATCCTCCCTGACAGCATTTCCACCCTCACGTTTGGGCACCTGCTCGCTGGGAATCGGCGGCAGAGCCGAGGGGTGGGCGGGAGGGGGCTGGCCTATTAATATCCCGTTTTTGCAGGGAAGTGGGCGGTCAGCGGGAAATAATTGCCTCTTTCCCAGCCCAAAGAACCACCAGTTGGTCTTTCTGCTCTTTGAAATTGCCAGAGCTCAGCAAAGAGCCCCGCTTCCCACAGGGCCGGGAGCGGGATGATCCCTGCTCCCTCGCACTCCCCTGGGGCTCCCCTCATTAAAACCCTCGGGAACGCTGAGCAACGTGCCAGCCCTTCCTACACACCCCATAAAGCCAGCAAGCAATTATATCCACTGATGGGATCCATGCTGGGAGAGCTCAGAGAGGCTCAGAGAGGCAGCAAAAGCAGGTCTGTGTGAATCCACATGCCTGAGAACATCACATGGATCTCACGGATGCTCCTTCCCCTTGCAGGTCGTGTCCTTCCATCTCCTGCATCTGAGGGCTGCAGGGATAAAGAGCTGCTGGGATTTAAGGCTGGCATTCGCTGCTTCCTGCAGGAAAGGGCAGCTGGCAGGTGGATGGCATGGAAGGAGCTGCTTCAGAGCCTCGGCAGGCACTCGGCTCACTGGACCATGTCCCTGGGGCTCTGAGGCTCTGAGCCCTTCCCTGCAGGAAAGGAGCTGCCTGGGAGAGGAGCTAATGGAACTGGGAAATGCTGGGAGCACAGCATAGCCTCAGCCATGTAGGAAGCAATTCCAGGCACCTCCAAGTGGTTGGAGTTTCCAGGACAGTTGAATTCAGAGGGAGGTTTTTGGGGCCAGGCTGGGCCCCTTGGCTGGGGAGATAAATCCAGGAACACACTTTAATTCCAAACCTATAACCCAATCACAGGACTTGGCCGGCCTGAGGTGACCTCCAAGGGTGTGATATTTCCATAGATTCCTCCTTTCCTTCAGTGATGCCTTTGTGGCCCAGGAACCTCCCTGATCCTACAGGTGCCAGGCAAGACACCCCAGGGTTTGGACACCCCCTTTTCTCACTCCACCACCCCTGATCAACATCCCCCCCTTCCCAGGTGACAGCAGCAGTGGGATGGAGACAAACCTTCCCCTTGCTCTTTCTCCCACCCATCCCATCCTATTTACAGCTCCAGTGGTGGAGCCAACACACGGAGCAGTGGTTGCTCTCCTCTTCCTCTTCCCCCACAGTGGCTGCTGTGCCGATAACAAAGCCAGGGAGGAGCCAACCCAGGGCTCTAAAGTGTGTGTGTGGGTTTCTCTCTCTTAAATCAAAGTCCACTAATAACAAGGAAAACATTTAATGGGGGGCTGGAAGGGGTTTCTCAGGATCCAGAGGGGATTAGGGATGATCTCCAGGGCTCATGTCTTCCTGCTGCGCAGCGGCGGCGCCGACCTGCACCTGCCAGAAGGGTTCCAGGTGAAGGGGGAGGCAGAGCTGGGACACCCAGTCCTGGGGGACCTGAGATTGCGGATTCTGTGGGAAGGAAAGGAGACATGACTTTAGAATCCCCGGCTTTGAAGCTGCTGCTCGTGTTTAAGAGCCTTGATTCTGCCTTATATCATCAAGGCTTCCCCTTGCGGGGGAGAGAGGGGGGCCCAGTTTCTGCTGATGTGAGAAGGGGAGTATCTTTCCATCCAAATTCGGCCAAACAGATCCTCTGCCAGTTTGCAGAGTGGGATTTGTTCCAGCAGCATCACAGCTCCTGCTCTGGGATGAAGCTAAACTGCTAAACCAGGAATATTGCACCACACGGGTCCCTCAAGGACCAGACAGGGAATGTGCTGCCCTCAGAGATCCTGGAGTAAACAGGCAGAGAAAGGCTTGATCCACAACATGTTCCCTGCTATCCCTGCAGCCATCCCACCCTCTGTGCCCGCTCCCAGAACACCAGCACCTTCCCTGGCTGCCACAGGCACAGAAGCAAAGTTTCCAGGAGTTGCACATGACTCTAGGAGGAAGCAAAGGTTTGGATTTGGCCCTGCTAGAGCTGCTGACCCCCTGCAGCCAGCTGGGAAGCAGGACTTACACCTTCTCCACCTGATCTCAGCCAGGCTGGCACTACAGAGAGCTGCAATGGGCCCAGGGAGCCAAAAGTCACGTGGAATATCTTGGAACAGTGTTTGGATTTTAGGAAGTCATGATCTCATTGTGCATCTCCCGGGAGCGGCCAGAAAAGGATCCTCATGGGTGAAAATTTTGCTTCCAAATTATTCACTCAGCTCTGGGAGCAGGAAACTCATTCCTCCTGGGTTTGTATTTCTGTCAAACACTGTATAATTCTCTTTTCTTAGTGCATTTTATGCTGGTTTGACACCACTGATTTATGTGTAGCTACTCCTAATCTGTGGTAGTGCAAGGGAAGGCTGTCCTAGATTCCCAGATTTTAGAGCTGCTGACTTCAACTAGTCTGCCTCTCTCTCAGGTATTGCTTCAAGGGGGGGTTCTAGAATGTTCTTGACCACCCACATCAGATGATTTCTCCCCCACCTCCATTCAGATTCCGGCTTTGCAGGCTTTGAGCTCTGGGTTGCAGCTTTGCCAAGTGTTCCCTCCTGCCTCCACCTTCTCCCACCACTTCCCAGAGGGTTCTTTGCTCTTCCCCAGCTCTTTAAGGTCTTCCCAACTCCCCCACATTTTATGTCATCAGGAAACTTGGACACTTTTTATGCTGTGCCTCCCTCAAGGTCACAAATTTCAAAGGGGACTCAGGCACCAAGCGCAGAGTGCTGCGTGTTCCCTTTTCCCAGCTTTTTCCCTGATCTCTGCTCTCTGTTCCTGTGGGGTTAATTAATCTTTTCCAAGGCCTCCTCAACTTAAGCTGAGTGGTAGCTCCTGAAAAAAAAAAAAACCCACCAAAATTTAGCTCCTAAAAATACCCAGGGAAGACAACCACGCCGGGATTCAACGGTGCAGAAGTGCCCGGCTGCAGCTGGAGACTGTTTTGTCTCCCATCCCTCAACTCAGTCATGTCCTCTCTGTATGTTCCAGCAAATTCATCAGGCATGACTCACAGACCTTCCCTGTGCACATTCCTGTCTGCTGACTGCCCCTTCCTAAAATTAGACCCGACTCTGGTTGGTTCAGGCACGGGGGAAGGTGAGAGATGCAGAGCCACGTCCCTTCCCTGGGCCACAGCAGGGAGCCGGGGTTGGAAGGGGTTGGTGCTCGGGATGGGGAGGATGATCCATCTCCCTCCTCGCCTTGTCCTTGGCTTGCAGGGGAAGGTGAGGATGATGAGTGTTTCCTCATGAGTGTTTCCTTCCCCCAAGAGCTGGCAGGGGAACACATGAGGGCCAGCCCCTGAGAGATGAGAATGCTCTGGGTCAACACCGACTCCATCATCTGCTCCAGAGGGGAATGACACATCCCCTGTGAAATCCTGGAGACCACAACCACTTGCTGCTCCTCCTGAAGTCCCAAGTTTAGCCATTCAGCAACGCTTTTGCTCACTGAGAGACTCTCTGGAATCACTCTGGGTCTGATTCTCGTCCAGACATCCTACTCCTCAGGGACTCCCCGGTGGGTGTGGAAGGAATGAGGGTGTTGCTCTGTGAGTGTAGGACAGCACTGACCTTCAGCCGGGGAATTCTGTGCTCCCGTTATTTCTCTGTTCCCAGGGGAACATTCACCAGGAGTGATGTCAGTTGTTTGGAGACACTGACACTACAGCTTGAATATTTTCAGCCCCATCCAGGCGGCTGGGACTGACTATAAATCCAACAAGTGTTACTGGAGATGGGCACACGTGCTTCCCTCTTTTACTGGTGACCTCAGCCCCGGCCCCAAAGGGGCTGTGCAGTGATTCTAATGCCACAAAAGTATTATCTTCTTATAAAAGTCAGAAAAAACATTACTCTTCCTCACCCTCCTGGGGTTATTTAGAGCATTTACTGCTTTGGGTTCAGGGCACAAGCTGGAGATTGTGAATTAAATGTGACCAGAGGAGAGGGAACAGAGTCCAGCTGGAAGAGCTGTGCCAAGTTTATGATGTAAAACCTTCACCTGAGATGCCAAGATGGGCTTTGGACTGTGCAGCTCCCTGGGGAAGAGGCTCTCAGGGAGGGTGTGCAGGAGTCCAGCTCTCCTTGGCAGGGCTGGCAGCTCCACAGGGCCATTCTACTGGAACTGGGAATAAACACAGAGCCTCAGGCAACTGCTTTCCTGGCCTGCCCTTCTCCCAGTGCAATATCCCTCGGTGTGTCCTGCCAGCTGTGGGTGGATGATTGCTGGATTTCCTCTGACATCGGCCACGAAACGCGTACGAAACATTTTCCGCCAAACTTCCAGGGAAAAGCAAAAGAAACACTCCCAGTTACTACTCCTGCATTTCAAACCTCCAGAGTGCTCATCAAAGCATTCCCTTTGCATACTTCCCAGGCAGATTTTGCATCTCCTCCCAGCTGTCACTGTCAGACCGTAGTAGGGAACAACAGAGAGAACGTGGAGCGTGGCTGGGAAGGAGGAGATGAATGAGCTGCTCAGGGCTTGGCTGTGTTGGCAAAGAAACTCTTCCCAAGGGTCAGTTATTTCATACGTAGAATCATGGAATGGTTTGGGTTGGAAGGGACATAAAGATCATCCAGGTCCTCTCCCCTGCCATGAGCAGGGACACCTTCCACTAGCCCAGGTTGCTCCAACATGGCCTTGGACACTTCCAGGGATCCAGGGACAGCCACAGTTTCTCTGGGCAACCTGTGCCAGGGCCTCCCCACCCTCATAGGAAAGGATTCCTTCCCAATATCTAAGCTAAATTTCCCCTCTCTCAGTTTGAACCTGTGCCCAATGACACTCATACTCTCAGCAGAGATCTCCTAGAACCTCACTGGGAATCGAGACCTGGAGAACCTGCAATTTCCAGGTCCCATATCCAGAAACAAACCCAGGAAGGACCCTGAGGAAGGCCTTTTCCCACTCCCTTCCTTGCTCTAGCTCTGTCTCCTGCCCCTGTAAAGGCTCTGCTCTCCCTCCTTGCAGACAGCCCGTCGGCTCCAGTCAATGTCACGGTCAAACACCTGAAAGCCAACTCGGCCGTGGTGACCTGGGATGTTCTGGAGGACGAAGTTGTCATTGGATTTGCAATTTCCCAACAGGTACAGTGCCTACAGTTACTCAGCTCCAGTCATGTTCATCTTCCCCCCCCCAGGTCCCCTCGGTGCCCAAATCCTCCTGCTGCAGTTTAAGCCCACTCCTTCTCGTCCTGCCCCCTGTGGTCCGAGGGGATTTGGCTCCCCGTCCTCTTTGCAGCGGCGTTTCGTGTGCTGGTGGCTGCAGAGAGGGAAGGGCCCGATGGGTCCCCACGTCCCTGGTGGGCAGGGCAGGAGGCAGGTGGCCTTAGGGGACAGCAGTGCACACGGGAGGCCTCCCCACCACTCTGTGCTCTCCTCTCTCGGCTTCCAGAAGAAGGACGTGCGGATGCTGCGCTTCATCCAGGAGGTGAACACCACCACCCGCTCCTGTGCCCTCTGGGACCTAGAGGAGGACACTGAGTACATTGTGCATGTCCAGTCCATCAGCATCCAAGGCCAGAGCCCTGCCAGTGAGCCAGTCCTCTTCAAGACCCCCAGGGAAGCTGAGAAACTAGCCTCTAAAAATAAAGGCAAGTGTGGGTGAGTTCCTATGTGGCCCCCGGGACGCCCAAGGCAGCGCAGGGCTCTGCAGAGAGGAAACAGGATCCTGTGCAGGGAGAATGGTTGGGATAAACACACACAGGGGGCTGAGTGTTCTCTCACAGCCCTCAGGGGACAAGCAGGATGCCTCAGGGTACCCAGCAGACAAGGCTGAGGGGTGCACAAGGTGACAGGGAGGTGCTGCCAAGGCGGGCTGCTCCTTTCTCCCGTTTCAGATGAGGTTTAACAGGCAAAGTGAGGAGGAGAAGGTTTCCATGCTGGGAGCTGTGTGTCCAGCTCCCTGCAAGTGGAGAATGCCAGGGGGAAATTCCTGAGCAGTCTGTGAACTCATGTGGAACCAGCCCCCTGGATGGCACTGGCACTTGTGGGACTCGAGGAGTCTCCTGCGCTTGGATTCCAGGGCAGCAGGAAAAAAAAAAAAACCAAATATTTCTTACATTTGAAATATTTCTGCCAAATCACAGAAAGCTGAGGGTGGAAGGGACATCTTGAGATCACCCAGTGCAAAGCCCTGCTCAGGGCAGGTTGTCCAGGATCACATCCAGCTGGGTTTTGGATATCTCCATGGAGGAAATCAGGCACTTCCTCGCTGGCAACTCCTTCACCTGTTCCTCTCAAGCCAAACCAGATTGTTGAGGGGTTTCTGTCAGCAAGAATCCCTGCTCCAAAAAGGGCCTGGGAGTGCAGGGCTGTGGCACACACAGGTCCCTGTTTGCCTGCTGAGGATCCAGCCTGTTCCAGGGCATTTGGCCATGGTTCCAAGGATGTTGCAAGTTCTTGATTCTTTCTATTAAAAGATTTGGTGGCTGTAAATACTGAATTGCTGTTCCTCTGAAAGCACTAAGAGGAGCAGTGCTCCCTTCCTGGGGGCCTGAACTGTAATCTTCTTAGTGCTTTGAAGCCAAGGAGGCGAATTACACCCCGCAAAAAGGCTCTGCTCGTTTCTGAATCCCAGGGCTCCACTGCAAAATATCCTGCCAGGCTCCTGGAACTGCTGGAGCCTGCAAGGCTTTGTGACAGCCACAGACAGCACTTACAGGGACAGAGACAGCAGAGCCACCACAGGGACAGGTAACATGTGGGCTCACCCTGTGGCAGCTCCTGTTGATCCTGTCCCTGCTCTGTCCCTTCAGGATGTCACAGAATCAGAGAATGAATCACAGAATCATGGAATGGTTTGACTTGGAAGGGACATAAAGATCACCCAGTCTCACTCCTTACCATGGGCAGGGACACCTTCCACTAGCCCAGGTTGCTCCAACATGGCCTTGGACACTTCCAGGGATCCAGGAGCAGCCACAGCTTCTCTGGGCAACCTGTGCCAGGGCTCCCCACTCTCCCAGGGAGGAATTTCTTCCTAACATCCCATCCAAGCTGCCCTCCTGTCAGGGTGAGGACTCCCTCAGAGCTGTGACCCTGACACACTGCAGATTTGGCTCAGGGTGTTTGGTTTCATGTCTCTCTTTCCCCCCTTGTGCAGATGAGGTGACAATGAAGGAGATGGCGAAGAAAAACCAACAGCTGCGAGCGGGGGAAATTCTCATCATTGTTGTGGTGTTGTTTATGTGGGCAGGTCAGTTCAACCTCTCCCTCAAAAGCATGTGATATCCACAGAGTATCCCTAGGGATGGCTGGATGGATGGCTTGGTTTGCACGTGTAATCATGGAAAGACCTGAAAAGAGACCCTTCCTCCCACCAGGAGTGTGGAGTACTCAGCTGTAAGGTTGGGCAGTGCCAAAAGCAGGAGAATCAGTGGGTCAGGTCTGGTCCACCAGGAGTAGATAATGGACTTGATGGAGCCAATTCCCAATGGCTAATCCTGTAATCTCATTTTTTTCCGGAATGATCTGAATATAACGCCCTCAGCCCTGGAGTCATGGACTGGTTTGGGTTGGAAGGGATCTTAAAGATCATCCAGTCCCACCCCCTGCCACGGGCAGGGACACCTCCCACTAGACCCAGGCTGCTCCAAGCCCTGTCCAACCTGCCCTGGAACACTTCCAGGGATGGGGCACCCAAACATCCAAGGGGATGCCTCGAGCCCTTCAGATGATACAGGGCATCTGTAATTATCTGGATATTATATGACTCCAACACTATGCAAAACAGAAATTTAAGAGTCTCACTCTCCACACCCACTATTTTATATATATATGTATATATATATATAAATGTACACACTAAAATCTACTTAAAACCAATTAAAATAATGGAAGCATATGGAAGAGTTTTCCAACAAGAGCTTGGCACCACATGTCAACAGATCTTACAGGAAATTGCACCTAGGGGAGATCTCACTTGTGTTTTAAGCCTGTAAATAGGGAGAGGAAAACCCCTCCAACTCCTGCTCTGTGGGTTTAGTGTGTCTGAAGTGGCTGTTGTTTGGAAATTACACCCATGAGTTAATGGGAAGTCAAGTTTGCACAGGTTTGTTCTCTGTTCAGAGCCCTGGCGTCCCCTGACTGCCTGTAAAACATTAATGATCCCACATTTGCTCCCTGAATGGCTCAGGTGACCCGAGGAAATCTGGCAGGGAGGGAAATTAGCAGCAGGATAAATCTGTGATCCATAACAAGACAGCCTTTGCCACTCGTGTTTAGTTCCCCTGTCCCAGTCAAACTACTTTCCCACACACAGAATATTCCTCATCACAGAGGGGGAAGAAAGGATTAACTATGTCCTGCAAAGTTCCCTACAAGTGAATCCATGTATTACATTTTTTTTGCCCTTATTTGCACCTCCAGAGCCAGGGCAGAAGTTATTCCCAAAGACAACAACCACACAAAAACCTAAACTAAATTAAAGGGTTTCCAAAACCTCTAGTCCATGATTTTTTCAGCATTTATGCCAAGTTTTACTTGTGCACATCCAAATTTAAATGCCCTGCCAGGAAAAACAATCATGAATAATTACATGGAGCGACTGAACAACTGATTCATCTCCCCCTGTAGAATAATCTGAAACTCAGATCAGCTGGGAACAAAGAATTTGCTAATCCCACAATTTCCCTTCCAGACAGATGACTTACATTTAAAAAGGAGAGGAGGGGGGGAAGAATCTCTCTGCATCGAGTGGGTTCTTTACAAAGTCTCAGTGTAAAAAAACCCTCCCTCCAGCTCTTAACCCGCCCTGTGTGATGATGTTTGAGCAAATCCAAACTGGAACCAGTCCGTGCCCAGGGCTCTGGACTGAGCCAAGCCCCAAATTCTTGTGCTGTCGGTGTTTCTGACATTTTTTGTGGCACTTTGCTTCTTTGTGCCTCAGTTTTGCCCTCTGAGATCACAGAAGGTGTGACCCTGGCAGATGTTAACACCTGCTCTCCCAGGATCAGCCGTTTGTCCCCATTCCCAAAGAAAGGACTGGGATCTCTGTGCATGTCAGCAAAGCCTGGGGGCAGCTGCCATAACCACAACTCACCTCACAGAGCAGTTTGTGATGATCTGGTGGAAGTTTTACACACATTTTGCTATTAAGGAGTATTTTTCAGTAAGGGAAAAGCAGCATCTGCCTGGACCTACTTAACCTACGTGTCTGGAATGCGCAGGCAGAGATGTTATTTGGTGAAAGCATCACAAGGAAGCTTTGGAGACAGACATTTGCAGTCTTCTTACGTGCCATGGCTGCCCCTGCTTCCCTCTCCATGTGCCTGGGCGGGAGGAAATTTCCACTTGCAGCTTGTGCTGCCGTGGCTGTTGCACATCTGCAGGTGTTGTCCTGCTGCTGGCACACGGGACCTGCCTCCCCTCTGCCAGCTCCAGCTCCTCTTCCCCTCAGAGGACAGAGATCAGAGGACACGTTTTCACTAACCAGAAATTCCAGGAGCCCCTGTGTTTGCAAAGCAAAAAAATCCCATGGAACCGCAGGGGTTGGTTGTTGGCGTGAGGGCTTAAAACACTTGTCCCATTTATTAACGGGGAAGTTGGAACATAATTAAGCTTCTGTCCTCCTGTCTAACTAGTTTAGCATGGAATTAGGCACGGGGGAAGGAAAGAGCCAGAGGGCTGCCTGGCTGCGTTAGAAAATGATCCTTGGGAGGAATTGTGGATGCTGCCGAGGAGGCACAAAGGCGGCTGGCAAGGAGGGATCTCTGATCTCGGCAGGCTGAGCTCGTCTGTGTGATCACTGATGGTTTTTCCTGTCAGGGGTGATCGCCCTGTTCTGCAGACAGTACGACATCATCAAAGATAACGAGCCAAACAACAGCAAGGAGAAAGCCAAGAGCGCCTCGGAGAACAGCACCCCGGAGCACCAGGGCGGGGGGCTCCTGCGCAGCAAGGTGAGAGCTGGGGACAGGGCACACAGCCCTGAATCACCCAAAACCATCTGTTAAACACCCCCCCTGCAGCCCGGATGCGGAAAGGAACACCCTCCACCCCCGTGAGAGCTGGGGACAGGGCACACAGCCCTGAATCACCCAAAAAACCCTCTGTTAAACACACCCCCCTGCAGCCGGGATGTGAAAAAGGAACACCCTCCACCCCCACGCGCCACTTCGTGCTCTGAGCCCGCCAGCCACGCCTCTGGATGGGCCTGAATTGCCATCAGAAATCAGGATTTAACCCACAATTCTGAATTATCTGAACACCTCTGGAAGAAAAACGAGTTCCTCGGGTCCTTCCACAGCCCTCAGGTGGCACGTGGCAAAGAGGACACTGCTCTTGTAATTAACTGAAAGTTAATCAGCAGGAGCACTGGCTGGCAACACGCACGATATTAAAGGTTTGTCACAGCCTTAGTAAACAGGCTCAGCTTAAAACAGGCTCGAGCCTGTAATTTATACCGACTTCTTTCAATTAATTTAACTTCCTTGTGTTTCTATTCTCTCTGGCACATCCCCACCGCTTCACATTTATTTATTATTTTAAACAGTTCACTAATTTCTGCTCACTCAGAAGCAGTGAGGAACCACAGAAGCCTAAGGCTCAGCTCTGGCCCTTTTTCATCATCATGAGGGGACGGGACAAGAATTCTCACAGAACCTGACCAGCACAGTGCACTGACCTCTGATGTGGGTTGTTTTTTTTCCCCTCTATCCATCCTTTCTCCCTTTGTTTCCTCTTCTCTCCTAGTTTCCAAAAAACAAGCCCTCAGTGAATATCATCGAAGCATGACAGGCCTGTCACCTGATCGATGGACTCCATCCCTCACTCTCACTTTCTGCCTCTGAGCCGTGATGACTGGGGAGGTGAAATATTGTCAGAGCGACCTGGAAAGAGACCCAGTGATTGTCACCTGCTGGCAGGCATCTCCTCCCACCTCCTGCAAAACATCTGGCCAGGAAGGAAAATCCTTCAGAAATCCCTGACACCCAAAGAAGACGGAGAAGCATCGGTGAGACAGGTGCTGACCCGGACTCGTGGATCACCTGGGCTGGAGCAACGTCTCACACACTCCTTTCCACCCTCACGCTCCGTCTTCTGGGACGACTTTCCTGTCTCTGGGAACGTACGAGGTTCTGTTGTGTCTTTATTTGGTCTCACTGTCACTCCACCCTGGCAGAATTCCCGTGAGCTCGGGCACCAGGCACCGACACCCCTCTCCGAGCAGGAATGGAGGGAAGCTCATCCCAAACGCCACCACCGAGCCGAATTCTGGCTGCTGTGCGCTCTCGCCTCGCTTTGCTCATCGGTGTGTGTTGTGTGACACGTCTCGCAGGTGGGTTTTTAGAAACAAAAAAAAAGGCATCCCCCAGTTTCCATTCCCACCAGGAGAACCTCCCCCCCTGGTTGTTCTCCGGTCAGGCTGCAGCACATCTCTCACTGCTGCTGTCTCTCCTGTCTCACACTGGTGCTCTTCACCTCAGAAAACCGGGGAACACTGAGGCACAGACAGACACGAGGGGACACCAGAAGCTGTTATTTAGCTTCCAAGGATAATTTCAACCATTTTCTTCATGGTATTTTTCAGCTGGGCCTGAGTCCACCACCAGTGTGATAAAAGGTCCATAAAAATGTAGCCAGTCAGCAAAAAAAAAGAAAAAAAAAAGAAAAAAAAAGACAAAATACCTGATGATACCGGTTGCTATGCAAGGGCTCCAGGGGCAAGAGCTGTTTGTTGTGGAAGGCTCTGGCCTGAGGGACCTTTTTCTGAGGGCTTAGGTTCTTAAAATGCTTCTTTTAGCAGGGTTCCTGTGGGAAGGGCTGGTTCTCCTGACAGTGCCTGCGCTATTTTTGTGGTGTTGGAAGGGCAGGTATCTGCTGGAGACAGCCCTTCCCAAAAAGGATGAGGATGAACGGGAAAGGGGCTGGGATTCTCCTCTCTCTTATTAAGTGCTTGATGTTTGCAAGCTGACAGGATCCCTGGGATGGCTGGTGCTCTGGAAGCTGGTAGATGCAGGACCATCACGTGGACAAGATTTACTCTCTGTAGTGTGCCATGGGGTATCTGTATTTATTTAATTACTCCACGAGACCACTCCATATGCACTAGGGGATGAGGCAGGATCCTACTTGTTCCATCCAATGCCAAGACAGGTTGGCCTGAGTAGGGTTTGGATCTTGTTACAACAAACCTGCACTCAGATGAGCCTGGGTTAGGAGTCCCTGCAAGGAAACAGGCTGGCAGGAAGGACTTCAGCCATCTCTCCTCTTCCACGGGCACCAGCCTTTCCAAAAGAGCTGGTCTGGGAGAAAGGCACAGGGAAGTTTGCTTGCAGATGTGTTGGTGAACAAGCAAAGGCTTCCCTTGTGCTGGCTTCAGAAGACAGGCCAACCCCAAAGGTCTCTTCAGTGGATCCTTTGCCAGAACATACTCCTCCATCACCAAGAGGGAGAGGTCAACACCTCTGATACAGACAGAGCAATAAACATTTTATAATGTACAATAAAAGATTAAAGGCATCTCTTGTGTCCTTGTAACATCTGAATTTGGTAATTTTATATTCACCTGCTCCTAGCAGAACACACCCCACAGAACTGGGGGGCTTTCCCTGTATTTCCCAGTGACTAAACCCAAAATGTCTGGGTGGAGAAACCCAGGAAGGTTCAGAGTTCACTCTGGCTGCAGGGCAAAAAAAAAAAACCCTGCACCATAAATAGCACCACAGCCATACCTAGCAAAATCCTTCAGACACGGCTGTTATCTCCCAAAGAAAGAAACAGCATTTGGAATCCATAGCCCTCCAAAGGCAGATTTGGGACAGATGGTACAGCATGTGCACAACGATAAGGGAGATGCTCTCTCCTAATCCGGGAGCAGACAGCCAAGCAAACAACCCTCAGAAGGTGCTCAAGAGGAAACTCACCCGGGTAATTTGGCAGGTTGGAGGGTTGTGTGGCTGTTTTTAAAGACAGTTGTCCCTGGGAATGAAGACCAAACCCCCTTTGTTATTCCCCAGCGACAGGCTTAAGCCATTTCTTTCCTAACAGAGATGGGACCGCTCATTTGGTAGAAGAGAATTAAAATGTAAAGGGTCAGTGTCAATATTCACACCACGACAGGGCAGGAGGTTCCAGGGTCATCATGATGCCCCATAACTGCAGGGTTTGAGAGTAAGGAAACAATGCTGTTAGTGAGGAGAAACAAATGTAGCCCGGCAGCAACTCAGCTCAGAGAGGGACTCCAAGCCACCCAGTTCAAGAAAATATTTTCAGCAACTCAAGACTGAAGTGATGCAACAAGACCACGCTTTGGGAAAAGGTTCTCCCCTTACAGGAGAAGAAAGTTATTTAAAATCTCGCTTTTCTGAGGGTCATTAACATCAAAGCTGTTTAGGTATTAAATTCCACTGTCACCCATGACAGTCCAACACCATTAAGGCTCTGGGCCTGTGTGAGTTCAAGCCCATCTTTAGAACAGAGACCTCATTCCCAACAACAGCTGCCAAAAGATACTCCTGAGGTGTTTTACAGTCAATAAAGGGAAGGGATCAGGGAAAAATAAACCCAAGACACACCGAGGGAAGTCATGCTGGGCCACAGCAGAACATACCCCAAAGGCCACCCACGTTCCCCGCGTGTTTTTCCCTGACTGCTGATTTTGACTCATTGTTGGAGCAGGAGCTGGAAAAAGGAGGTTTCAATAAATACTAAAAAGCAGCAAGTGGGAGTGGGCTGGCATGACAGGGAGCCCAGAGAGCCCTGCAAGTGCTGATTCCCTGCTGATCTCTAAAAGCAAAGGGGAGCAGCCCCCCAGCAGCCCTTGGGGATTAATGCTGCTGATTTCCAAGAATCAACTGAGCAGAGACCGAGGGCACAACAGGAGCAAGAAGCTGCAAACAGAACCCTTTGCCAGCACACTCAGGGCTGGCAGTGTTTAAAGTTAAGTACCACTTGCCTCCATCCTTCCAAGCACTGTAATATTATGCCTACAAGTACAATTTAGCCAATATATTCCTCCCCCACGAGTTTAGGAAAGCGGAGCCGCGGGAGGAAGTGTGGAGCAAACAAACCCTGCACAGCGTGTCCTTCCAACTCACAACACAGCACCAGCCACTTCTCACACCTCCCTCGCCACCACAGGCACCAGCACAAGCTCTGGGCTCTCTCCTCCGAGGAAAATGAGAACATTAGGCATTTTATTCCTTGACAGTTCAATAGCATCCGAGGAGGAAACACCTACACGGCGGAAAGTGTTAGTACAATCTCAGCTGGTAATGACTTTCTGGAGGAGATTTAAATTGGGAGGAGGAACAGGCTGCTAATGCCAGTGTTTGCCAAAGACATGAAAGGTTACCTCGCTCCAAAGCGAATGTCACAGCTGCACATCCACTCTCCTGATAAAAATATGGCACCTCTTTGACTGAGTAGTCAGCCTGCACTTCCCAAGGAGAGAGTTGAACATTACACCATATGTTCCCCACCAAATGTAATTTCCCCAGATTTGCAGAAAAGCTTCCTAACGACACATAATGAGCCATTACTGCCGAGTCTGGGAGCAGACGCTGAGCTGACCAAATTCCATCAGCTTTCTAGCATTTGTTTAAAAGCTGCGTGATCAACACGCTTGTTATGCTAAAATATCTTCTGTTTCCTCCACAAATCTGGTGTCTATTAAATTGTCTGATGACCCGGTGGATTAAAATGAGGATGTTCCTCCTCGTTGGTGCTTTAGCCCACACGCCTCCAGGAAGGAGAGCTGGGTTCTCTCTCAGCTCCTGCATCAGCATCAATTTTGTTTAAGTAAGTTCCAAATGAGGAATCTTTATTATTAGTGACAGAGCCAGGGAAGACACAGCTTGAATTTCAGATCCCAGATGGAGGCAGCGAAGCTGGCAGCCAGAAAAGCCATCTTTTTCCTTGGAATCTGGATGCAAAGCCATTGAGTGGCAATAATGACATAGCCCCACGATGCCATTTGACACTTTGTCCTTTTTAGCTGACAAAACCCCCACATTTAGTGCCACCAACTGCTAAATAAAGCCTATTTATACCATCCAGACCTGCTCAGCACAGGCTGCACCTGTATGGCACTAGAAATCCTCTCAGCCAAAGGGAGAATATTACCAGCTTTCCCTATTCCCTGTTTCAGGACATAATTTCTTCCCCCTTACAGCACAGAAGTAGGGAAGAGCTGGTTAGTTTTTTGAGAGGAAGGCAGAAAAAAAAACCCACATAGGAGTTTAATTTCAGTCCCATTGTCTTCCAGCTGCTGTTGGCTGCCCGTAATACATCCATGAACGCTGTTAAATTTTTAATTGTGAGGCCTTTCATCTCAGAGCTCACGCAGGGCTTGCACAAAGCAGCTTCTTCCAGCCTTACTGATGTCACTGGATTCTACTACAGCAAAAAAAAAAAAATAAAAAACCATCAACACAGCCCTTGGCTACACTCAAGCAAACACACAGCACGTCCTTCCACGAAGGTTTAATCCACAATCCCTCCCTCCCCCTGCAGTGTCTCCACCATTCAGCAGATATGAATCACTTGCAATGTCAAAGAAGGAAATTTTCAGCCACAGAGCTGCCCAGAAGCCTCGATCCCTTCTCGAAGAGCAGAGCTGGCAGTGTTCATTCATGTGAGAGTTTTACATTCACAAGGAGCACAAACACCTCGGGAGGAGGCACCTGCCTGTGCCCAAAGTGTCCAGCACAGGGAAGCTGGTCTGGGCCACAGCGCCCTGCAGACACCATCCCCTCCCTGCCAGGGTCAGGTGCTGCCTGTTGAGCAGGATTTCATTCTCTCAGCAGGGCAGAACCACCACCAGAGAGCCTGTTTTAAGAGAAGGTGGCATAAACAACACCCTGGCTGCTGTACATCACTCAGTGGTAACCCCATAAACAGATACATAACAAAATCGTGGAAAATCCTGAATTTCAGCAAAGGAAGCAGATTTCCTGTGGCATTCCCACTGCTCTCCCCCTGCTGATCAGCAGGGACTGTCCATCACTGGTGGAGACAGAGCTTCCCTCTCCCAGCACTGTGTGACTGCAGCAGCTGCTGCCACTGCTGAGTTACTTCTGGCCTCCAAAGAGCCAGTCTGGGAGCAGTTTAATATCAGATAAACCCTCCAGCAATCCAGCCAGGCTGCTTTCACCACGGGAGGGGGTGAGAGGCTCTGCACTCAGGCTCCTGCTGCCCCTGTGGCCTTCTCAGAATGCCTAAAGCAAACTTTGTTAGGAGGAGGTTGAAGAAATTCCTCCCTGTGAGGGTGGTGAGGCCCTGGCACAGGTTGCCCAGAGAAGCTGTGGCTGCCCCTGGATCCCTGGAAGTGTCCAAGGCCAGGTTGGAGCAGCCTGGGCTAGTGGAAGGTGCCCCTGCCCATGGCAGGGGTGGAAGGAGAGGAGCCTTAAGGTTCCTTCCAACTCAAACTGTTCTGGAATTCTGTGACCTGGACAGCAGGTGAAACTGCCCTCAGGACCACATGTAAATTATTCCTTTTTCAGAACACCTAATATGTGGGATTCACTGGTTTAGGAGACAACAACCACCGTGTGCTAATAACCCCCACACTTCCCAATCAGTGCTGCCAAGGGATTTCCCCTTCTCTTCCCACGAAAGGCTCTCTGAGGACAAAATTTACAGAGGTAAAAGTCACCCAGGAGGCTCTGGGGGCATCAATAATGTGATATTTGCTGGAGAATTCTTGACACAAAGCCCTAACACTGGCCATGCACCACCCCCAGCTGTACAACCCACCCCCAAACGTGCTGTCCATGGATTCCTCCCTCACTGGAGGCTGTGTTATCTGGGAGTTAGTGCAGGCAGGCAGTGCCAGGCTCTGCTCCAAGCTTCCCTGCTTATCCTTGGCACAAATGACTTCCATTCTCTGTGTCTCAGTCACTGCACATCTGGGACAGTGAGAAAAACTTCCCCACTTCCTCCTGTCCTGCTCCAGAAGGGCAAAAGAACAAAATATATGAACCACGACACCAAAAACATCAGTTTAAATTTTATCTCCTTAAGATCATATTAACCAAAAGCATCTCCAAACCAAATCAAATTACTGTGATGAAAATATAATATGATTTCCTCCACGAACGAACCTAATTTGCTCTCCAAATTCCCCCCATAAACACCTAAAGGGGTCATAAGGTCCTGCTGACAACCCTGGGAAGAGCATTTTGAAGATCATCCTCTCCAACTGCAAAGAATTTGGAGGTTTTATGCTCTGTTAGAGAAGGAGATGGAGGCAGCACAGAGATCAGGAGCTGCTGTTGGATTGTGGCACACAAATGAACACAAGGTCACACTCATCTGAGCAGCCCAGGAAGGCAAGTGAAAGAAGGGCCTCAGTAACACAGGAAAAAAAAGAAAATTACATTTAACAGGTACAAAATATTTATAAACTCAAGTGCAAATCTCGTAAAATACTTTTACAAGAGAAATCACAAATGAAACAGGTAAAAACAATAAAAAAGGCAAACTTTCCAGGGAGAAAAGCAACAAGAGAACAAGACAAGCCAGCAGTGAAATCAGCAGCTCCTCCTGAGTTCACAGTAACACACACAGCTTTGTCACACGGAGCAGAACAGCAGCCACAGCTGTTTCTCACAGTTTTAAACCCTCATGTTATCCAAAGGGATCCCAACCACTGCAGGAGATTCAATGCCAAGCTTTAAATCGAGTTTTTTTCCACTTCAAAGCCCGTTTTCCAGCTTCCATCAGTGAAATGATCCGACATCCCATCCTGCCTCTTGAACACCCACTGCTCCTGTGACCTGTGAGGAGGTTGTTTGCAGTTCAAAGGGTGCAAAAGCATAAAAGCTGCCCCCCCCAAAGCAGATCACTCTTAAATTGCATTTCCAAACCTGCCCCAAATGTTTCAAAACCAGAGAAATCTCCCAGTGGCCTTTTTAAAAGACAACTTTTCCAAACACAAACCACTTAAAACCCAGACCAGTTATCAACTCCAAATGCAGAACACAGCAAAATCAAACGGGGTTACACTGGAAGTGGTCGGGAATGCTCTGGAAATCGTGGAGTTTGGCCAAGTTCTTGCTCACCCAGTGGGTATGGCTGTACCTCTGGGTAGGTTTCTTGTTGGACCTTGGGTAATTTCTGCAAAAGGAAGTCAAATAGTTAAAACAAACACAAGAGAAGCGTTGCTATGAGAGGCTGGAACAGCATCTTCTCTGAAAAAAAACCTTCTCCATTTCCTTGGGGTTTGCAGCTGGTACCTAATTTTCCTCTGAGGAGGTTTTGAAAGGAAAAACCACATTCTAAGAAGGTACCTTGGAAAGCAAGAAGTTGATATTTTAGAAGTTTAAAGCCTGTCCTTTCAGGGACTCTGCTTTGTGCTCTATCACCTCCTTTGCAAAGCTCTTTCTCCCTGGCCCACCACAAAGGCTGGAGGCTCAACTAACAGGCACTTCAAACAAGCAGCAAATTTTCCTCCCAAAGTGCTGCACTCACATTAAATCCTCTCATTTGCACATTCTGAAATAGCAAGGCAAACCCCCACAAAACTCCAAGCAGCCTCAGAAAAGCAAGATTAAAAAACAAATTACCTCAACGAGCTTGGTTATCTCCAGGCCTCAGAGTGCTACAAAGCTTTGTCACATCATTAGAGGCTGCTTTGCCCCTTCTGCACTTTGCAAAAGATAATTTTGAAAGCCAACTCTGTCACCTCTTTTCTTTTTCTTCTTCTTCTTCTTCTCGGTGCACAGGGATGAGCATAACTCAGGAAACACAATTTATAAACCTCAAACCCATCTGGTTTGCAAAGCACAGTAAAATCTTAAGGAGTATGGACAACCACGGGGGGGTCACTCCTGAAAAAAACAGTGGTTTGGAGAAGGAACATCTGCCTGGCACAGGGTTGGCACATCCACAACACAGAGAGTTTTATTTCTGCAGCAAAACCAGGCAGTGAGCAGAAGGTCTCAAGCCAAAGCAACCTGGTCACACCAAGAGCTGGGGAGAGATTTCTTTCAGCCTGTATTCCATCAGAACAGCTCCTTCCCTGGCAGTTCAGATTAAAACATCCCTCATCCTTTCACAGCAGTTGAGACCAAACTACAGATTTAGGACGAGACTTTCAGGCAAGTTCCACTCATTTAGGAACCAGGAGCTCTGATTATCTCTGCAAACTCCCCTGCAAGCAGAAGCCATGTGAGAGAAGCCCCTGGACCAGGACTATCACCCCCTAAGAACTGGTAACTTCTTCCCACTCCCCTCACCATAAACCTCCCAGAAATCTGCTTTATCAATTCCTACCCCATCCCCTACTCTAAACCCCAACCCACACCTCTTGAAATTTAGGGTTTGGAGGTGGATTTCATTTCCTTTGAAGTGATATCTCCCTCCCAGGCTCAGCCACTAAAGGTAATTCCTCCTTTATGGCAGCACAGCCCCAGTCCTGCACCTTCCCTGCCTGCTCTCCATTCAAGTCAAATTAATTTGGGCAGGAAAAAACTCTTTCAAGATTAAGTTCTTTTTCCCCCTCAGCCAGCTCAGCATCAATCAACAGACCAGATCCTTTCAAGGCACAGTCTGCAAGCACAGAGTTCATTTGTATTTCACAGATTTGTTTCTCCATATGCTCCCTTACACTGTTCTCCCTTTCCATCACCTTAAACACACTGTCTGTTTTTTAAAGATATTGATCTTTGTTATTACAGTAAGAGCCAGATGGTTTGTGACTCTTTACAAGGTATTTCCTCCTCTTCTCCCTTTGATTCAAGAGTGATCCAAGAAAATAATTTATCAGGTTTCTGCCAGGTTGTAAGAAGTCTGATAGAATTGCTAAAAACATCATAAACCTCTAGCAAACACACCAGGCCTCAAGGAGAACTCCTGCTGGAATCCTGCTAGGAAAAGGTCAGCTTCCCAAGGACCTGAGGGGCAGGGATGGGACTTGGAGCAACCTGGTCTAGTGGAAGGTGTCCCTGCCCATGGCAGGGGGGTAGAACTGGATGACCTTTAAGGTCCCTTCCAACCAGTCCTTGATTTTGCTCCAAACAACACAGTTTTAGGAGCCTCATTACTTCAGTGGCTGGTATAGACCCAGAATCGCTGAGGGAGATCTCCTCAAGAGGGAAATAATTCTATTTACTGCTGGATAAAGGGCAATAACGAGGTGAAAACGCTGACAAATGGTCAGCTGGCAGAAATCTTGTGTGGTCAATGATCAACCACCCATCGCTGAGCAGATGTTCAAGTCACATCTCATTTTTACAGCTGTCACAACGCAGCCTCAGCAGCATTTAAACCCCTCTAGGAAGCTGCAAATAAATTTATCTATTCAGATTGAGTATCATCCAGAAACCAGAATGAGAGGAGGCACAGGCAGAGCCATGGGTTGTCTCCCAACTCACTCGAGATGGCTCGATGTGAAAAGTTTATTCTGAATATAAAAGGATTTCTTTCAACCAGTCAGTGTGACTTTCAGCATTCAATCACCCAATATAAGAATATATAAGGTATTTATAACATATCTAAGATATAGATATCTAAGATATATAGGTGAAAGTTGTATTTATAGGGAACCTGCAAGTGTAAGATAATGTACAGATGAGGGAAAAGACAAAAATCTCTGCCGTAGACAGCCCAGAATTCCCTCAGACAACCCAGTAGCAGGAGCCAGGATACAAGGAAGAACAGACAGATTACATAAAAGATGGGATAGCAAAGGCAAACATCACACTGAGACAAATGCCAGGAGATTTGCAACTCAAAACAGAGCTAAAGATTTGTAGCAGCAATATATTAGCTACTGCTTCCCAGAGGGAATTCCCTTGCTGGCTCTGAAACCTGCTAATTTTCCTTCATGAATTTCTTGGGATCACTCTGCATTTCCCATGCAAACGATCCAAAAGGCATCTGCTGCAGATCCAGGTGCCTGGGAACAGCACACAGGGCACAGCCAGCCCACTGAGAGGGTTTCTCTGGGACAACTGGGAAAGCCCACGCTGTCTGTCGGGCTGAATTCCAAGCCCGCAGCTATTTGGAAATAAAGAGAGGTTTGCACTAATAAGAAAATCAAATTGTGTGCATCCCAGACAATGTTCTTCCCCGGCAAAATAGAGCTGTATTTCACTCGTCAGCCCCGCTCACTTAGAGCTCCTGCCCGATTTTCTGTGACTCACAACATACGTCTTGCATTTTTAATTTGAAAGGAAGAGAAAACAGGCCATTTCAGCTTTGCCTGCCTTGTCCCCTCTGCATTACTTATGCTGCATTCATGCACTGGAAGCAGCCCTGTGGCTATGCAGCTGCTCCTGTGCCCGGGTAAGTGCAGGCTCCACACAACTGTCACTTCCTTACAACTCGCCAGAAATGACAATTATTGCACCCGTGAACACTCAAAATAACCACAGTGGGAGGCCGTGGCTGGAAGATACCAGAACATTTTGCCCTCCAGAACATCCCAGGCCTCCCCATCAGATGTCACCCTTCAGCTGAAACCCACACCCTGCTCTTTCCAACCCCTTCCCTCACACCTCTGCTCTGGGATGACACGGCTGGGGCAACACACGGGAGGTGTCAGCACTGAATCCAAACCTCAGCACTGGAGTAAAGATCCCCCCAGGCTGAGTTCACAGGTCCCAGGGAGGTTTGGAGTGCCCAGCCCTGGAGGTGTCCCAGGAAGGGCTGGATGTGGCACTCAGTGCTCTGGGCTGGGGGACAAGGTGGGGCTGGGGCACAGGGTGGATCCATGGGCTGGGAGGGCTTTTCCAAGCTTAATGTTTCTGGGATAGTTGTGAACTGACAAGACCAACTTACCTTCCAGTGCTAAGCCAGAGCTCAGCTCTGCTTTTCCCAGCTGACACAGGCCTGTTTTGGGAACATCCCTGACACACAAATTCCCTTTACAACGTTTTTCCCAGGTATCCCCAACCCTGAAACTCATCTGAGCCAGCCCTGGAGCAAGACTGAGTCCTGTACAGGAATTGTGTGCCTGGTGGTGCTGCAGCAAGTGTAACAGGCACTTTTTATTCCCCTCTGAAAACAAATAAATTAAAAACATCAAAGAACACGAGTCCAGCCAGCCAGGCCTCCTGCCAGGACATCAATTTTTCCCTCCCCACCAGCCTCACCCCATCTCACCTGAGGGCTTACCTGATAGAGGGGGTACCCTTTTCATCAGGTGGGTGTGCACACTCTGCATAGAAACGTTTCTTTTGCTCAACTTTCACTTCTGAAATGCAGGGCCGTTGTTTCAGTCTTTAAAATAATAAATAAATAGTGTTAGGGTGTTTTTTAGATTACTTGTCAAATTAGGTTGCAGAAGACAGAGAGGGCACAGTGCCCTTCAGAACTATTACAGACACGACCTCCTTGCAGCCCTGTTCTGTGACTGAAAAAAATGTGTTTGTTTTACTGAAACTGCAAAGATAAAACACCCAAGAGCAAAGCAGGAGGGTCAGCTGAGTGACCTGGCAGGTCACTGCCCTGGTTACCTCGCCAGGAACCCGCAGAGAGCCCTCAAAAGCAGATCTTTCTCATCACCCAGGGCCGTGCCGGGAACAGCAACGCACGGAACACCTGAGAGCAGCAGGTCTGCAGGGAAAAACCCCCGAAGTGGCACCTCCAGGAGCAGGGGAGAGCAGCAGGAACCATCCCGACCCGCTCCGCTGCTGCCATCTGCAGGAAAAGCGCTCGGGGAGGAGCCCAACAGCACAAACATCCCCGGTTCTGCCTTCAAATCCCTGCCCCAAACTGGCTTAACCACCTCCTTTCCCTTTTGGACCTTCCCTGTCTTCCAGAGTAAATTATTAAGTGCTTTTCCCCCTAATTCAGTGCACGGTAATTAAATGACAAGGATAAAACCCAGCAGCACACAACCAACAAATTGGTTGAGGAAATAACTGGGATGTTTCTCAAAGTGCAAACTTGCTAAGAAATTACCTTTTCTCCTTCTCCTGTGGGACAATAATAACTTTGCCAGGTTTCTTCCCACTGGGTGTCTCTTCCTGCACGGTCTGGACTATGGTTGTGTCACTTAACTGGAAAGGTAAGGAAAAAGGGGATTAACATGCAAAATAAAATCATTCCATGTAAGTTTTGCTTGTACAGTTATATAAAAATCACACTTTGCTCCACTTGAAAAATCCTCCCCTCTACAAACACAGCACTTGTGTGCCTGTGGACATCACCACAAGTACAAACCCAAAGGAATGGAATTAAAAACATTTTAGCTACAAGAATTAAGATGTGAGTTTACTTTAATGTCGCCTGATGGCTGCTCAGCTCCTGGAGATTCCCCTTCACCATCCTCTGGAGAGTCTGATTTCCTTGAAAACAAGCTCGCTGTTGCTTTGGGAAGTTCTTTGTTTCCAGACCCAGGAGCTGGGCTCTCATCACCAAGGTGAAACAAGGGCACGGCTCTTCCCAGGCAATCCGAAGCCAGGCTTTCCTGGCCTTTAGGCTCCAAGGATTCTTCCAGAATGCAGCTACCAGCAGTTGTAGCATATCCTAAACAATCATCTATCATTGCTTCTAGAGTCTCTCTTTCCACCTCCACCAGATAATTGCCCTCCACGGGCTCATCGGAACCGCCGACAGCAAAGGGGCTGAGATGCAGGAGATCCTGCAGGTCAAGGTCCTGCTGCAGGTGGATCCCACCCAAACCAGCACTTCCACTCAAAAAGCCAGGATAACACCCAGAACTGACTGGGGGATGCTCCTGGGGCAGAGGTTCCTCTGGTTCCTCTGCAATCTCCGAGGCATCTTCCCTGACTGAGGCCCCGCTGCAGCTGCTGCTCCCGGCCTGTCCGCTCTCCTCATTTCCACTTTGGCTCAGATGGCTTTTTCTAATCAGGTGCTGCTCAGCTTCTGTGCAATCATCTGCCAAGATTTCCTGGATTTCCTCCTCGGTGTAATCGAAAGGAGAGTTCCCTTTCTCACTGCCTGACAGTTCCAGTAGGGAGTCATCCAGCTCAGTGTCATCGAAGCACCTGCTGGTGTCCAGGGAAATGGTCACGTCGTTGTACTTGGACCCACAAAAACTGGCAGCAAGGTCGCCCTGGCCACTCTCATCCAGAAAATGGGAGCAGGGAGAACCTGGGGAGAGGAGCAGCAGGTTCTCTGATGGCTTTGGAGTGCTGCAGACATGACTCAACACACGAACCCTCTTGGCTGACTGCAGGGCCTGGAGCTGCGCTGTGGAATCCAACAACCTCTTGGCCCTGGGAACTGTGTCCTGCTTGAATTCCCGACACAGACAGAGCCCAGGGGAATGAGGGGAACCGTCTCCCATGTCGCTGTCACTGCCTGGATCTCTGCTTCCAGCTCTAGAGGCCTGTTCTGAGGTTCCTCTGCTCCTGGTGCCCTCTGAGCAGCCCCTTCAGAGGAGGAATCAGCAGGAGTCGGCTCCAACCTGCCAGCAAAACCAACACCAATAAAATGAACTCAGCTGCTTTCCAAAGGTGCTGGGATGTAACAGGGAAGGTGAAAACACTCCTTGATCTCTATTCTTGACTCTTTTGGGTCCTAACACATAACAACAACCAATCCCTCGTTCCTGAGTGTTCCCTCACACGGGGTTTTATCAGGCAGGATTAGTACAAACCCCAATCACCAACATCTCTGTGCCAGCCCCTCCAAAACTGCTGCAAATCACTCACACCAGACCCCAGGAACCACAGCTCACAACCCCAGATCACAGAGCACGCTTCAGGTATTAAATAAAAGCTCCCAGTGTCTCAACCCCCACCCTGCAAAGACACAAATGAACACATAAAAAAGTCTTTTTTTGGGTTAGGAAAAAACCGAGCAAGGGAAGAGTAACCCGGTCAGGGAGCAGAGGGGTCACTCAGGAGGGGGATTAGTCACTGAGACACTCACACAAAACACACATTACAATCCAAGATCACCAGATAAAGAACCTTCCCGTTTCCAAGTATTCACAAACAAACCCTCTTTTTCCTGGAGTGAGGACTCTCCCCAACAGGAATCTTTGGACCTGAAAGCCCTGCACTTGACTCTCAGCCAGCAGGAGAATTTGGACTAAGGAAAGGTATTTCCTGTCCTCTTTGACCAAGGATTTAAAGGAATGTCTTTTTGTCTTCCTGTTGCTTTGACTACCCACTGCTTAAAAAAGGGAGGGGGGTGTGCAACTGCAGGGATAAAACCTGGGAATTTCTGCTGCTTCCTCTTGTCATTCTGCCTAAATAATAAACATGGGCACTTTCAGAATGATGCTACAGGAAAAAAAAATACCTGGGGAATGAGCTGTGTGTGTACAAAGCCCCCACAGGAACACATGGAGTCAGGAGCAGCCCCAGTGCTTGCCTGGAGCTCTACAATTTACCTCCCAGTGCTCCAAGAAAAACATAAATAAAACCAAATTAAACATGGATTTTGTCCTATGGGGTGTGGCAGTCCAATAATGCAGCTCCTAACCACAGAATCATGGGATGGTTTGGGTTGGAAAGGACCTTAAGGATCGTCCAGTTGCACCCCCTGCCATGGGCAGGGGCACCTTCCACTAGCCCAGATTGCTCCAACCTGGCCTGGGACACTTCCAGGGATGGGGGAGCCACAGCTTCTCTGGGCAACCTGTGCCAGGGCCTCCCCACCCTCACAGGGAGGGATTTTTCCCCCATATATCCCATCTAAACCTGCCCTCTCTCAGTTTGAATCCATCCAACCAATAGACTTGAAAGAACCGACTCTTTGAAGCCTCTTTGTTGGAAGAGACTCCCAAGAAACCCACTTGGAGACGTTTCCACTGCTGACAAGGAAATGGATTCTTTGCTGTGGGACCTTCCCAATTTACTCCACCCCATCCTGGGCTGGGTCTGTACTTCCAGCCCTACATCAAGGACTCTGGAAGCAGGACTTGGGTAACTTGGGTGATTGATGATTCCCAAGCCATTCCCACAGCAGTGTGTGGAATTCAGGGGCTGTGCAAGGATTTACTCTGTGGAAATGGCCTGTAACAGCTTAAATATCCTTAAATTGATGTAAAACCAGGCTGCTTGTGATTTGTCCACCACGTGAGATTATCTTCTCTGAAAAGGCAAAATCCCAGATCGGGTTGGGAGGGAACTTAAGAGACGATCCAGCCCACCCCCTGCCATGGGCAGGGACACCTCCCACTATCCCAGGCTGCTCCAACCTGGCCTTGGACACTTCCAGGGATCCAGGGGCAGCCACAGCTTCTCTGGGCAACCTGTGCCAGGGCCTCCCCACCCTCACAGGGAAGAATGTTTTCCCCAATATCCCATCTATCCCTGCCCTATGGCAGTGGGAAGCCATTCCCTGTCTCCGGTCACTCCATCCCTTGTCCAAAGTCCCTCTCCTGGAGTCCCTTCAGGCACTTAAAAACCTGCAGTAAGGTCGCCCTGGAGCCTTTCCTTCTCGAAGGCACTGACACCACCAGCAATTCCTGCTCCTTCCCTCACGGAGCCCAGCGGCCCCTTCTCCCTCCCTAAGGAGGCACCGCCCAACCGGCGCCTCAACGGCACCGCCCCAAGGCGGGGCTTTGGGGGCGAGCCCACCCCCTTGGCTCCTCCTCGCGGCCCGCCGGGGCACCGGCCGCTCCCGGAGCGCCGGGAAAGGGGGTAAAACACCCCAAATAAACGAGATAAACGAGATAAAGGAGCCCGAGCAGCGGCCACGGCCCGGCCCTCACCCGCCGCCATCTTAAGGGCGCCGAGGCCACGCCCCTGCGCGCGCGAGGAGCCCTCTGATTGGCGGAGAGCTGCAACCCCCCGCGCGAGGCGAGCTCTGATTGGTGCAGCGCGGCCCCCTCCCCACCGTTCACCTCCCCATCGGCAGCTCGGCGATCGTGCCGCCCAGGCGCCGGTAGCCGAGCGCCGAGCGGGGCTGATGCAACCCGGGGCAGGTCGGTGGGGACGGGGAGGGGAAAAGAGGGGGAACGGGGGGGATTTTGGGGGGTCTTGGAGAGTCCTGGGGTGGTGGGGGCTCCGGTAACGCCTTGTTCCTGCCCCCGCAGCCGCCGCCATGGAGCCCGCGCCCGGCCCGCAGGAGAAGTATCAGCTCATCACGCGGAACCTGCAGGTACCGGGGAATGGGTGGGGAACGGGGAGAGGGGATCGGGGCACGATCCGGGGGAATTAGGGCAAGATCGGGGGAAATAGGGCAGGATCGAGGCCCGGACGGGGGTATTAGGGCAGGATCGGGAGCAGGGCAAAGTGGGGCGGGGGAATCGGGGCAGGATTGGGGGAATCGGGGCAGGGTTGGGGGAATCGGGGCAGGGTTGGGGGAAAGATCATGGGGTGGATCGGGGGGGATTAGGGCAGGAATAGGAGTTGGAGAGGAGGGATCTGGGCAGGATCGGGTCCAGATACCGGGGGGACCGTGGCTGGAGCGGGGGCAGAATCGGATCCGGAGTGGGGGATCAGAGCTGGATCGGGGCCCGGGCAAAGGGGTGTGGGGGGATCAGAGCCGGGTGTAGCCCCGGGGATGAGCCCCTGGCACCAGCAGCGCCCCCGGGACACGCGGTGTGCCCAGCCCGCCCACCCGCAGGGCTGTCCTGCCCTCCCCAGCTGTGCCAGATGTGCATGTTTTGTGCCCCCCTCTAGGAGGTGCTGGGCGAGGATAAGCTCATGGCCATCCTGAAGGAGCGGGAGCTGAGGATCTACTGGGGCACGGCCACCACGGGCAAACCCCACGTGGCCTATTTCGTGCCCATGTCCAAGATTGCGGATTTCCTGAAGGCTGGGTGTGAGGTAATGGGGTCACACCGGGACCCCACACCCCGGGGGGGGTGGTTCCCTGGACTCCTGGCAGTGACTTGCGCCCTCTGTGCCAGGTGACAATCCTCTTTGCTGACCTCCACGCTTACCTGGACAACATGAAGGCCCCCTGGGAGCTGCTGGAGCTGCGCACCCGCTACTACGAGCACGTGATCAAGGCCATGCTGGAGAGCATCGGGGTGCCCTTGGACAGGCTCAAATTCGTCCGAGGCACCGACTACCAGCTCAGCAAGTGAGTGCTGGGGCACCTGGGCTGGCAGAGCACGGCCTTCTCCTGACCCTGCCCTGCTCCTGACCCCGCTCCTGGGACACCAGGTGCCTCCAGGGTTTGTCTCCTCTCAGTGAGGCCAGAACCAGCCACTCTGGGGTGTCCCCATGTGAGTCCTGGGGCACCTGAGCTGGCAGAGCCCAACCTGAGGCTCTGCTGCTCCTGAGCCTGCCCTTCTCCTGACCCTGCTCCTGGGGCAAAGTGAAGGTGCCTCCAGGCTTTGTCTGCTCTCAGTGAGGCCAGGGCCAGCCGCTGTGGGATGCTCCCCACGCCAGGTGGGCTCAGTGGTGCCCTTCCCACAGGGAATACACGCTGGACGTGTACCGCCTGTCCTCGGTGGTGACGCAGCACGACGCCAAGAAGGCAGGGGCAGAGGTGGTGAAGCAGGTGGAGCACCCCTTGCTGAGTGGTTTGCTCTACCCAGGCCTGCAGGTGAGGCAGGGGCTGCCCAGGGAGGTGCTGGCAAAGCCAGGACCGCAGGGGTGTGAGGGGCTGGGCGTCCAGGTCGTTGTTCTCCACCCCAACATCCCACTCGGCAGCGGCACAAAGTTGCTGGTGCAGCAGACAGTCCAGAATATTCCCGTCCTTTCCCAGGGTGGGAGTGCCCTGGGAGAGGCTGAGGGACAGGCAGGACGTCTGAAGGCTGAGCAGAGCTGGAGTGGGGCATTTTGGGCCCAGCCTCAGGGCTCTGTGTGTCCCCACAGGCGCTGGACGAGGAATATCTCAAGGTGGACGCGCAGTTTGGAGGGGTTGACCAGAGGAAGATCTTCACCTTCGCAGAGAAGGTCAGGAATGGGGGGGTTTCTGCTGTCCTGGGGCTTGAGGGAGAACTTGGACACTTGCTGATCCACTGGGAGAAGGGTGTGTGGGGTTTTGGTTGGCACCACAGTGCTCTGTGCTGCAGGGCTCTGGTGCCCTGGGAGCTCACAATGGCTCTCTGGGTCCTGTTATTCTGGATTCCAAAGTCATCTGGAGCCAGGGATTATGACTGAAAGGTGATCTTTGGATGAGCATTGTCTCTGACTTGCCTCTTTCTTGCCTTTTCCCAGTACCTCCCTTCCCTGGGCTATGCCAAGCGTGTCCATCTGATGAACCCGATGGTTCCTGGGCTGACAGGCAGCAAAATGAGCTCGTCAGAGGAGGTTGGTGCCTGATCTGGCTGTGCCAGGGGGGTGCAGAGGGGCAGATTGAGGGCTGGGGGTGGAGAGGGTGCAGCCCTGCAGGCAAGGTGACCTCTCTCTGCTCACATGGGGTTCTAGGGAGTTGCAGCGACTCTCTCATGAGTTTTCTCTTTTGGGCAAAACGCTGGGTGAAGGGGCTGAGGAAATCTCTTGCTGCAGGACTCAAAGATTGATCTTCTGGACCGCAAGGAGGATGTGAAGAAGAAGCTGAAGAAGGCCTTCTGTGAGCCAGGGAACGTGGAGAACAACGGTGTCCTCTCCTTCATCAAGCATGTCCTCTTCCCCCTCAAGTCAGGTGAGGGCTCGCCACGCTTGGGGGTGTTTTCCCCGTGGATAAGAAGAGGGGACAGGAGCGTGTCCCCTGAGTGCCACCTCCCCAGCCTGTGGTCCCCACCCTGGGCAGGGTGGGGCAGGTGGTTTTATCTGAGCCTTGAGTTAATCTGAGCCTTAAAATCTGTGTGTCGCAGAGTTTGTGGTGCTGCGAGAAGAAAAATGGGGAGGAAACAAAACCTACACGGATTATGAGGCCCTGGAGAAGGACTTTGCTGAGCAGGTGAGTGCTGGGAGGGGCTGAACCTTCTCCCTGTGCCCGAGGCTCCCGTGAGCAATCTGGGAGCAGCACTGGGAAATGAAGATCCACACTGGGAAGAGGTGTGGAGTGTGGCCCAGTGACAGGGTGCTCCCAGCCAGGAGAGGATGGGTGAAGGATGTGGGGTCACCAGCTGTCCTGGTGCAGGACAGGGCCACGTCAGCCTCATCCTGGAACAGAGCAGCAGTTAAACCCTTCTCAGCTGTTCCCAGATGGAAGCAGAAGTGTCCAAAAGAAGGGCTCTGATGTCCGAGGGGAAGCAGGCTGAGGGTTGGGGTTCATCTCCAGTTCCTCCAGTTCCTCCAGTTCCCACCCTGGGCCTCAGAGAGGAACCTGTTTGTCACGTACAGGTCGTGCACCCCGGAGACCTGAAGAACTCGGTGGAAGTGGCCCTGAACAAACTGCTTGACCCCATCAGAGAGAAGTTCAACAGCCCAGAGCTGAAGAAGCTGAGCAGTGCTGCATATCCCAACCTGTCCAAAGCCAGTAAGGAGGTGCTGGGAGCTGAGGGAAGTGGGACCCTGGGACCTCAGGGAAGCAGAGCCCTGACACGTGGGGCTGGGTGGGAGAGAGTCTCTCCAGGGGTTGAGGTTAGAGAAAAGTTCTGAAACTTCAGTCTCAGAAACAGCCCTGGAGAACACTGGGAGAGGTGAGGAAAGCCAATGCCAGGGCTGTTTGCCTGCTCTGGAGATGCTGCTCTGGTGCTTGAGAGGGCAACACCGCAGAGGAGGGGCTGTGCTCCCTGGTGTAGAGACAGGCAGGGAATTCCCTGCAGGGTATTCCCCCCAGGGCCTGCATTTGGGAGTGACTGTGCTCCCCAGGGCTTGGCCAGCTCCCTGAGTTTATGCTGAATGATGTGACCATTCCCTTTGCCCTGCAGAGCCTGGAGAGAAGGGCACCAAGAACTCGGAGCCAGAGGAAGTGATCCCGTCCCGGCTGGACATCCGCGTGGGCAAAGTGATCAGCGTGGAAAAGGTACAACGGGGCGGTGGGGGAGAGTTACCACCCCACGTGGACACTTGGGGGGCTTGGGGGGGTCTGCCCCCTCCCCTGCCACCCCATTCCCATCCCTGCCCCTCCCCTGGCAGCACCCAGACGCAGACAGCCTGTACGTGGAGAAGATCGACGTGGGCGAGGCCGAGCCCCGCACCGTGGTCAGTGGCCTGGTGCAGTTCGTCCCCAAGGAGCAGCTGCAGGACAGGCTCGTGGTGCTGCTCTGCAACCTCAAGCCCCAGAAGATGAGGGGAGTGGAGTCTCAGGGCATGGTGCTGTGTGCCTCCAGGTGAGGGAGGGAGGGAGGGGGGCACTGGGGTGGGAGCGCTCCAGGGGGGACATTCTGGACTGCCCTGTGCTGCCCCAGGGCACTGAGGGGCAGGTGGGGACCACCTTGGGGTGACTCTGCTTTGTCTTCCAGCGTGGGGGAGCCCCGGCAGGTGGAGCCCCTGGACCCGCCGGCCGGGTGCTGCGCCGGGGAGCGCGTCTACGTGGAGGGGTACGAGGGCGGGGAGCCCGACGAGGAGCTCAAACCCAAGAAGAAGGTCTTTGAGAAGCTGCAGGTGAGGGGCTGGGAACAGCTCAGCGTGGCTGGGGCTGCAGGCATTGACTGGGGCTGTGCTTAGGGTGTCCCCGCCCCTGGGTGACCCCAGGTTGGCTGTTTGCCCCTCGGTGCCCACGGTTGTTACTGTCAGCAAAGCTGGGCACTGCTGCCCCACTGCTGATCCTGCCTCCCTGCTCTGCTCCCAGGCTGATTTCCGTGTCTCCGAGGACTGTGTCGCGCAGTGGAAGCAGAGGAACTTCCTGACCAAGCTGGGGAGAGTCTCCTGTAAAAGCCTCAAGGGTGGAACCATCAGCTAACAAGTGCCAGGGCTGCTGCTCGTGCCTCCTGCCTGGCCCCCGCCACCACCTCGGTCTCTGCCATCTCCCCCCTCAATGCCCCGAGCTGGGGGCTCAGCCCTGCGGGACCTGGAGGCTCTGGGACTGAATTGGCAGCCTCCAACATCCCCCTGAGCCTCGTCTGTGGGCCAGCACTGGGGCCTGGAGGTGGCATCCCACCTAAAGGACTTGTGTGACTCATCCCCATGGCCTTCAGCTCCACGCTGGGGCCATGGGCTCGCTCCCAGTTGTGCCATGGACTGCACTCCCTGCCCCCTGGTCCCGAATGGGACGGCATGTGTGGGTGCTGCGGTGAGGGCAGAAGGGAAAAGCTGCCTCTCAAACCTGTGTTGCTGCTACCAGGGCTGGGACAGCCCAGCAGGACCGTCCCCTGCCCTGCCTGGGCACCTCCTGCTCCACCCTCAGCCCACCAGGGCTGTGGCCACTGGGGCTGCTCTTTGGCCAGGAGCCCAGGGAGCACCCGTGGATCTGCTCCAAGCCTGTGGGGGGTGTGGGCCTTAAACACTGACTCGGGATCCATCTGTCATAAACCCAATAAAACATCAAGCTGACTGCACAGGGGTGTGCCTGTCTGTCCAGGGGAGGCAGCTGAGCAGGCAGCCAGCCCTGCTCCTGAGCTTTAGTGGGCATTGGTGCTGGGAACCAGCCCGACGGGGGTCTGTGCCCACCCTGGAGCTCAGAACCATCCAGAAGGGACCTGCCACGCGTGGCAGTGCCGTGGCCATAAGCCAGGAAGCACAGGAGGCAACGAGCTTAGGTCATCATTTTTACCAGCCAGGTACAGAGCTCTGAGCAGCTACTCGGCGGCAGAGGGTCAGTTGCTTTTGGTTTGGTTGGGTTGGGTTTGTTGGTTCGTTGTTGGTTGGTTGGTTTTCTTTTTTTTTACAATCAAAAGAAATCAAAATGTGACCCGAGTTTACAGAAAGAATCGAGGCTCCACCCCAGAGCCCAGGGCCTGAAGACCAGCTCAAGGGGCAGCCAGGCTCCCCCTCACCCTGTGGCCAGCGTGGCTGCAGGATGGCTGGGATGGGCAGTGGCGAGTGGCCGGAGCTGGCACTGGCCACGAGCCCCTCTTGCCTCTCCATCAGGGGACAAAGCCCTGGTCCCTCCCAACCAGTGCCTCCATCCCGTCCTGCTCCTGTTTGCATCCCCCCGGGCACTGCCGTGGCCAAAGCCTTCCCATTCCCTTGTCCAAAGTGCTTCAATTCCTCGCAGGCCTGGAGCAGAGTGGTCCCACCTCTGGTGTCTTCGGTCCCCAAACTCCTCTCGGCTCCGCACGCCCAGACCAAGCAGCAGCCTGGCAGGGAGGAGGTGCTGGCTCTGGGCACAGGCCTCGAGTCCAGTAAAAAAAAAAGCAAAATAAAGCTGTAGTACTTAGGAAAGTGAAACCAACACCATTTTTGCATAAATATCATCAAGGCCGTGGAGGCTAAGGCTGTTTGCTTCCTGTATTAAGTTAGTTGCCAGTTCCACACTCGTCCGTTGACCTGCCCAGGTCCCTGAGAGATTTGGATTCCTGTCCGTGGGGGCACCAGTCCTGCAGCATCATCCTTCAGGCCGTCTCTCCCCGTCTGTCTGCAAGGCAGGAGGGAAGAGCCCGTCAGCCACCCCAAATCCCTGCTTCCCACAGCCCTACCAGGCTCTCCCTGCTGTCCCAGTGCCACCCCAGCCACAATATGGCCCAGCTGCCACACTGGGAGCCTATAGCTCGGGAATGTACAGCCTGGGAATGTACAGCTCAGGATCCTGAGCACCTACAGCAGCAGCATTCCTGAACCGGGCTCCCATCCCACATACCTTGTGCAGGGAGGCTCTGAGCTGGCGGCTCCGTGGTGTCCCTGCCCTCCGTCCCCACGGCCGCCGTCCCTGCCAGCTCGCTCTTAGTCCTGCTCTCGTCCGCCGGCACCGCCGCGGCGTTCCCGTCCGGCACCGGGGAGCCCAGCGCCTCTGCCCCTGCTGCCTTTGGGCTCAGCGGGGAAGGAGCCGGCCCTGGGCCCAGCGAAGGCTTCTTAGCTACCGGAGGGGGGACCTTGCCAGGTTTTCGGTGGGTTTGTGCCTTGCCAGGGCCCTGCGGGGCGGCCGCCGGAGCCGCCGAGCGCTGCCCCGAGAAATTCATCAGCTCGGCCACCAAGTTCCTCTTCAGGTCGGCCTGGGCCTCGGGGGACGAGGCCGTCTCGATCACCACCTTCCGGGAGCTCTTGGCGAAGATGAAGCTGGCGGTGGAGGCCGCAGACTTGCTTCTGGGGGAGAGTTGTCCGTCCTCGGGGGGTCCCCCGGGCCGGGCCGCTGGGCTGCCGGGCGGCTTCTCCGCGGCCCCGCCGGAGGCCAAGGCGGCCGCCTTCAGGTGCACGGCGTGGTGGAGCGGGTTGGAAGGCACCGTGTCTTTGGCAGGAGGGGGCTGCCGCGTGGACAGGGACCGGCGGACGGGCTTCTGCGGGGCCGGGCGCTCCTCGGCCCCGGCCGGCGGCTCCACGCTGACGGAGCGCAGCCGCACCATCTGCAGCAGCGAGGGCGTGACGATGGGCAGGCTGGCGTCCTCCTTGGGCACAGGGCCGCTCTTGCTCCGCGACACCGGCTCCTTCCTGGCGTCTGCCCGTGGGCCATTGGCCGCCTTCTTAAGGCTGATTTGGGGTGGCAGAGCCAGAGCCGAGGGTGGCGGGAGAGGCGGCGGCGGCGGCGGCGGCACAGAGGCCTCGGGAAGGGGCTCAGTGGGACACGGGGGCTGCGGTGGCCCGGCCGGTGGGACTTGCTGTTGGCTGCACGAGGATGGTGAAGACGCAGCCCCCGGGCTCGGTGTCGCTTTCTGCCCATCCACTGGAGCCGAGGTGGCATCGGGCAGGCTGGAGAGATAGGATTCATCCGGAGGGGGGAAGTCTGCCATGGACAGGTCATGTTCCTCAGGAGCCGGCGGTGGTGGCGGGGGCCAGGCGGTGTCGGCAGGGGGCTCCCCGGTGGTCTGGGGGCTCCCCTCCGCCTTCTTGGCTGGCGGGGGAGGCGGGTGGTAGGCAGGAGGCGGCGATGGAGGTGGAGATTTGCCGCTGGGCTTGGCCCCGGGCTCCTGGCAGGCAGTGCTGGGCGCTGGGGGGTCTGGTGAGGGCAGTAGGGGGCCAGCAGGAGCCGGGGGCTGCTGGGGCTTAGTGGGTGGTGGGGAGAAGGGAGCGGGAACCTTGGGGTGCGGCGGGATGATGAATCGGTCCGAGCGGCAGGTCAGCACCTCGGGGGGCGTCGGGTCCGAGGCTGAGGAGGAGATGGAGGTGAGGGAGGAGGACACGGAGAGCGCAGGCGACTGAAGGGAGCAGATCCGATCCGGCTTCTGGGGCTGAGACTTGCCTGGGGACACAGATGGCGGTCCCAGCCCCTTGGTGGGCAGTGTGGGCGTCCCACTCTGGCTGGAGTAGCCACTGGAGGGGGACATGGTGCGGTCAGACCCATCCGGGCAGCTCCACTTGGGCTGAGCTTGGGGCTCCCTCAGCACCACAGTCACCCCGGGGCGGCCTCGTGAGGCCTCGGGGGAGCTGGCCCCAGCCAGGCTCTCGGAATGGAGGCTGCTGGTCTCGCTCAGCGACGATGGGGAGAACACCTCATCCTCGGCCGTGGGGCTGAAGGGCTCGGGGTGTGGGGACCAGGGCACGCTGCTCTCCCGCTGGGGCCGCCGGTCGGGCTTGGGGGGCAGCCCCAGCACCTTGGGCTCCCCATCATCCTTTTGGTGCAGTGAGTAGGTCCTGCGAGGGGGGGCCGGGGGCTTCTTCATCTTCCTGAGGGAGACGCTGCGGGCGGAGGAGCGCTCGCTGGCCAGGCTGCCCGTGTCCGAGCCATCCGCCTGGCTGCTCATGCTGTAGGCAGGGGACACCCGGCCACTGCTGCTCCCCACAGCCAGCGAGGCCACAGGCGTGAGACCGGCAGGGGGCTTGGAGCAGGAGCTGGCAAAGCTGGCGGAGCTGTAGACGCTGATCTGGTCGGTGTCGGAGCGAGCCGCAGCGTCCACCTCGCCGTGCGGCCCCGCCTCGTGCTGCCGGTGGTCGCAGCCGCCCTGGGAGGAGATGGTGGAGCTGTTGGAGACGATGGTCTCCGTGGACTGCGAGTGGCTCCAGTTGTCGCTGGAGGAGGAGGGCTCACGGCTGCGGGCGCTGCGCTCGGAGAAGCGGGAGAGGGACCGCACCGAGGCCGGGCTGGACGACACGAGGCTGCAGCGGCTCAGCGTCCGCACGCTGCTCCGCGTCAGGGCCACCACGTCCACCATGGGCGGCAGGATGGCGTTGGGGATGATCTTGGACATGTAAGTGCCCTGGGGCGAGATGGACATGACAGGGCCTATCGCCACCTCCGGGTGGTTGGCATAGGTGGTCATGCCCGGCACGGCCAGCGACTTCGGCCTCAGCATGGGCGACAGCTTGGCCGCTGTCTTCCTCCCCACCAACGTGTCGTCGTAGTAAACCCTGTTGATGTGCTTCTGTAGGGCCGCGTCTGCCTCCTCCAAGGCTCCCAGGCAGACGCGGGCGCCGCCGGGCACAGCCAGAGGCTGCAGCTTCCCGTCGATGGTGGGGATGCGGACGGCGTCGCCCGAGACCTGCCCGCCGTTCAGCAAGGGCTGCGCTGCCTGGCTGCCCCCGCGCCCCGCCGGCCCTCGCCCATCAGCCCCGGGATGGCCCTTGGCTTCGTGGCTGTTCCTGAGACCTGGGAGCAGGGAGAGATGACCTCAGCGTGATCCCAAGGCAGATGCTCCGAGCCAAGGCAAACGGAGCTTGGACAACGAGACCAGACCCGAACAATCCCCCTTACCCCCAGTGCTTACCCAGCTCCTTATGGACATGTTGGGGGATGCCCAGCACCGTCGTCCTCCTGTCCTTCCTCTTCTTGCCAGCCCTCTCCGAGGATTTGGGAAAGGAGTCGTGCGGTCGGAAGGTGGAACCTACAAGAGGCGTGAGCAGGTCCAGCAGGTGTGAGGGGGGCCCTGGCCAGGGTGTCCCCAGTGTCCCCAGCACCCCCTCAATGACAGAGATGCTCCGGGATGAGCCAGGCTCAGACATGGAACAGCCTGAAGAGGCACCAGCAGCAGGGAGGAGACGGTGTCTGTCTGTCTGTCCATCCCTCTCGCCCAGCCCCAGCGCTCTGACTCAGCCGGAGTTGCTCTCATCTCTCCCAAGGGCCCCCAAATCCCTGCGCTGGCTCGTGGCCACGCCAAGGCAGAGCCCAGCTTTCCTGCCATGAGCTCCGACCCCCCTTGCATCCCCTTGCCTGGTGTCCCCCCCGTCCCACGGCCGCCCAGCCGGGTACCTTTCCGCTGGATCATCTCGGAGCGGATGGAGAGGGCGTCCTCAGAGGTGCTGTCCGTGGCACAGGAGGCCGCCCGGCTCCGGATGGACACACTGTCATCCTCCGAGAACGTGCAGGACTGCAGGGACAGAGGGACGGGGGGCTCAGTGGACCCCGGGCAGCGGGGACGGAGCTGCCCCAGCCCCAGCCAGGCCCCTTCCCTGCCTCACACTCACTGCGCAGCCCAGACAAAAGCTTTTCCGAGGGCCAAAGGCTGAGTCAGCCACGCCGGCATCCAGAGTCCTCCCACCAGGAGCGGGGCCGGGAGCAGCCCCTGGGACCCCACGTGGCCTCACAGCCCCCCGGAGAGCAGGACAGCCAGGGTCTGGCCTGCCAGGGGAGCACCTGAAGGAACTGCCAGCCCCGCCTCCATGCCAAGCCAAAATTGGCCCCATGGCTGTTCCCAGCCCGGCCATGACCCGGATCCCAGGGCTGGAGGGCTGCCATGGTTCGGAGAGGGGCGTGGGACAGCGACAAGCAGGCAGGGATGCAGTCAGGCTGGGGACCCCCTGCACTCAGGTGCCACCGTGGGCACGGCCAGTGGCACAGCCCCACGTCAGGCACAGCTTCCAGTGTTCCCACCCCTCCAAACCATCCCTTGGCACAGGCAGAGGTTGGGATGAGACACATCCTGATTCCTCCGCCTCGCTGCCCCGGTGGCTCTGCCCACCCTGGGGTTTCCAGACCCTGCTTCCAAGGGGTTAAAGGGGACAAGAGCCAGCGGGAGGCAGCAGCTTGAGCAAACACAGGCGGGTGAGGCACTGGCAGCGGGGTCAGAGCCCAGGGACACGCCAAAGCCCAGCTTGGCCAAGAGAGTGGAGTTTCTCCTTGTCAGCAGCTGGGGAGGGGCAGAGACACCAGGCTAGATATGGCCAACAGTCCCTATTGTGCCATCCTGTCCCTCCACCTTGGTCAGGGCTGCCAGGGGACACCAGTGGGACAGGAACAGGGGGATAGAGGGATGCAGGAAAGGTGGGGATCCCTGGCAGAGCCCCACAGGGCAGAATGTGTCGAGGCCAAGCACAGGGACAGTGGTTCATTATGGGGCAAAGGGGATGACACCAAGGGACACACAGCCTCTTCCTGCCCAACAACCCCCCTGGACATGGTCCTGCCACCTTGGCTGGTTCTCTGTCTGACCCCAAACACCACTTAGGGGGGACAGAGGAGCCATCCTGTGTCCCCTCACCCCCCAGGGCACCCCCAAGAGCACCACAAGGCAGAGGCAGCTCCTCGGCAGGGCTCACCTGGAGGCTGCTGGTGTCCCCGTGGTCCCAGGCACTTTTGGTCTGCTTCTGCTTCTCTGTGGAGGGAAGGCAGGAGGTAAATCCCCCCTGGAAGAGCCCGCAGGCAGGGAAGCAGCTGCCGGGCTGGCAGTGCCCCCTGCACACCCTGGCCACCACTGGACTCCGGTCAGTCCCATCGCGCCGCCCACACAGCCCGGCCAGCCAGGAGCTGGGGACAGCCAGGAGCTGGGGACAGCCAGCTGCCCTTCCGCCGTGTCCCCAGGCCTGGGGACACCTACCTTGGTGCTGCAGGGACTTCAGCCCCTGCTGAGCCTGGCTGTGCAGCTCCTCCAGGTGCGGGGGCCGCGTGCTGGGGAAGAAGACGTTGTCGGGACATTCCTCGCCCGCCGTGTACTGCACACTCAGCCGCTTCTCACCCTCGCCCTTGGCAGCGCCTGCGGGGACAGGGGGGTCAGCTCGGCTGGGGGGCACAGCCCTGCTCCCACCGAGGCACCCCCACCCATGGGATGCAGCCGGGAGAAGCGCTGGGCGATGACAACCATCCCGGGATGATGTTATCCCGCCCAGCTCCAAACTGAGAAATCACATCCCACGGCTCTGCCCGGCCGGTCGATATGCTGGAGTCGGGCTGTCTCCACTGGTTTTCCCCCCCACTGGCTGGAGCTGTGCTGGGTTATGGGACCACCCTCCTCCCCAGCGCCTTCCTTAGGAGTAAACAAGGAGCGAGTTGTGCAGGGCTGGGGGCAGTGGAGCAAGAGGAAGGGCAGCACAGGGGGATTAAATGTGGATGGGAAGATGATGACTTTCCCTTCGGAGCATTGCGTCATTCCCAGGCCTTGCTCATCACCCCAAGAGCAGGGACTCACCCCATGCCCATCCCATGGCTGGGAACTGCACAGACAAGGGAAACTGAGGCACAACCAGCTGCAGAGACCCCACAGGACCCAAATTCCTGCTCCAAGCCCCCCGGGGTGCTGCACACCCCATCTGCCATGCCTGGGGCAGCACAGAGCCCTCACTCCCCATCTCACAGCCCCCTCCCCACAACCATCACCAGCACCTCGGGGTGCCCACGACGAGGGGGCTGCCCTGGCACCACCCAGACAGGGCACTGCGGCACCGAGGCACAGCCCTGCCTGCTCCTGCCTGAGCGAAGCCTCAAACTCTTCCTGCCCGGAAAACAAAACCCAATTCGAGGCTGGGGAAGGGAAGGGCGAGCACAGGAAACCGTCGGGGCTGGCGGCAGCACCCCGGGGCCACGGGCACCTGCTGCTCAGCATCGCAGGTGCCACACACCCGTCCCCTTGTCCCCCGTGTCCCCCACGTAGCCCATCCCCTCACGGCCAGCCCGGCCAGGCAGCGAGGCAGCCGTGCTCTGACTCCATCCAGCACACAAAGGAGCAGGCCTGGAACAATGGAGCCGCCCGCCCTGCCGCCATGCCGGCCCCTGCCTCCGCCAGCACCCACGGGCACGGGGGCACGGCCAGCCCGGCAGAGCCTGGTGCCACAGGGGTCCCCTGTGCTGGTGCAGGGTCCCTGCAGGAGACACAAGACACCCACAGCCCCCCCACCATCATGTTCCTAAACCCTTTTTCCCCCCAGTTTCGGCAGCCCCTCGCCTGATACCCCTCCAAACACCCTCGGAGCTGCCTTCCGGAGAGAGGAGCGCTGTGATTTATTCCATTAACTTCCCGGCGGGCGAGGCCAGGGCTGGGGTGACCTTCCCTGCCCTCCCCCGGGGATGGCAGCCCCCCTGCCCACTGCGGGTGACCAGCGGGGGTCCCGGCGGGCAGGGGTTGTGTAAGGACAAGCCGCTGCTCCCTCTCTCCCTCCCTCCCTCCCAGCTGCTCACTCACCCTTCTTCTTGAAGAAAGCCAGAAGCGAGGAGAGGTTCCTGCCCATGAAAACCACCATGGTGGCCGGGGAGAGGGTCTGGTCCCCAGAGAAGGGGGGCTCCGCCGCCCCCCAAGGAGGCTCAGCCTATTGTGCTGTGGTCGGCGAGGCGGATGCCGGCGGTCCCCACCTCCCTCCCTCCGTCCTCATCCGCACGGCGGGAGGATGCTCGGCCAGGCAAAGAGGCTCCTCCAGCGCAGCTGCCTGTGAGCGGGGAGAAGCCCGACCCGGGGACGGCTGCGCGGTGGCAGGAGGGGACAGCCCCAGCTGCGCCCACCGCGCTCCTCGGTCACGGGAGAAGGAGAGCGGGGGCCCCTCCTCTGGCCTCCCGCTCGCTCCCCCGGCTCTCCCGCCTCCTCCCACGCACGGCACGGACCACAGGGATCTGTTCTTCCAGGCTCACGGCCAGGATTTCCCCCGATTTCGCAGCCCTGGGACCCCCCGGGACGCTGCAAACCAGTTGCTCGTTTCCACAACAGTGCGGCCAACTGGGAAGAACTGGGAGGCTTCTCCTCCGGCAAGCACCAGCCCTTGGGATATGACACAGCACAGACAGCAGGGCTGGCGTTCCCCTTCCTTGCCCATTCTCAGTGCCCCCCAGGACACGGTGCCCACCACAGCCCCCCCAGCTCCTGGCACAGCTCAGCCCAGAGCAGGGGGACACAAGCCATGGTGGGGCAAAGGGTGTTTGTCCTTAGGGACAGGGCGTCCAGCACGGCCACGTCATGGTCACAAGGGCTGGGGGAGAACCAGGTCTCAGACCAGTCTAACCAGTAGCTCCAGCTGCCGGTGCGGGGGCACATAAGGCAGGGGCAGAAATGCCAGGCAGTCAGGCACTGGCACAGCCCTGGCACTGATGGTCCCCACCATGGATTTGCTCCATGCTCTCGGGGCAGTGGAGCCAGGGAATCCTGTGCCATCTTGGGAATCAGCCCCATTTCCCCCCTTTACAAGCGTTTTGTCCTAAAAGGTGAAGAGCACCTGCCAGCAGGCAGCTGTGTCCTCATGCCAGCTGGGAGCCGACGTGTCAAACCCTCCATTCCTTGCCCTGCCAGCTCTCCACAGTCTGTGCCCAGGGTTTATTCCATCAGGACAGAGGTTGGGCTGTAGTCAGAGCAGCATCACCCAACACAGGGTCCCAGCAGACCCCAGGAAGTGACTGTGCAGCCCAAGGCACAGTTTGACCTTGTGAAGGGCACCTTTGTGTTCCCAGCCAGGCAGCGCCGGGCTCAGGAAAGATTTCTTCCCTGGAACTCCTCCACGGCCATAACGCCCAGCACCAGCAGCACCCCGGCTGTGCCTGCCCCAGCACCTGCCCCAGCACGGGCAGGATCGGCCCCGCTGCCCACGCGCTCACCCAGAAGGTGCCGGGGGCCGCGGGCAGACGCTCCCCGGCTCTTTCCACAGCACAAGTGGAAAAGGGACATAATTAAAGGGCTGAGGAAGCACAAAGCCGGCAGCCACGTGCTGCGCTGAGCACTGCCCTCTGCGCTCCGGGCAGCCCGTCACGAGCCCAGCGAGGGCCATGGCTGGTGGCAGCCGAGGGACACTGCTCCTGGCTCCACAGGGAAGGGTCCAGCTCTCCATCTCTGCCTGCATGGATGGGGCTGCACTCAGGATGACCCTTCATGGCACCAGGAGCTCTGGGAGCCCCCGCAGTGAAGGTGGACAGTCCCCCCTGTGCTGCTGGTGCAGGGCCCAGGCACGGCTGAGCTTCAGCCCCGTGGGTCTGCCAATGGCAGCACGCATGGAAGCTGCTCCCAGGGCTGTGAGGACATTCCCAGGCGCTGGCAGACACCCTGTCCCTGCTCCACCTTCCTTCAAGGGCCTCGGGAATGTCCCTCGCTGACAACACTTGCGTCCCCCTCCTGAGTGTGACATCGCTGCGGTCGGGGCAGGAAGAGCTCAGCATGGCTGCCTGCAATCTCTCAAAGGATAATCCAGGGCAGAGCCGGGATTATCCTGGACACGGAGGAGCCTTGTGGCAGCATGAGAAGAGCAGCCTCCGCTTCCCCTCCCACTCCCTGCGACCTTCGCTACCGCATCATCCTCATCCAGCCAGCCTCGCCCCTGGCTCTGTCAACACACAGTGAAACCTGCCACAAACAGGACAGGGAAAGAGGGAGAATCCAGGAGGGAGAGAGCCCTGATCCCGTGGCACAGGCTGCAGGCCTCGGTGGGCTGGGGAAACTGCTGCAGCTGCAGCTGGTGCCGGTAGCAACACGTCTGGTCGGGCTGGTGTCCCGGCCCTTGTGCCTGTGCATTCCTTGCAATACATCCTGGATCACCCTGTCCCCTCCAGGCTCGGCTGACACACGTGCCTCGTCCACATGTGGCAGTGGGATTCTCCCAGAGAAAGAGCCAGAGGTTTCTCAGCACCAGGCACTCTCTCAAGGATGGTCTCCCTGACTCAGAACTGGTATCTGCTGCTGCCTGTGACAGGACAGTGTGGAGGGAGCAGAGCATCCCTGCAGTAAGGCACAGTAATAGGAAGGGACAGGGAACTCCAGGCACCTCACCTTCAGCTCTTCCTGCTCCTCTCTGTGCTGGCAGAGCAGGGCTGGAGACATGGGGTGGGAATGGGAAGGGATGCACAAGGGAGAGACTGGAGCTGAGACCCCACAGGAACACGGCCGGGGCTGTTCATCCCTGGACCAGCAATGCTGCAAGTGGGACACGGTGTCAGCCCAGCTCCCTCGATGCTGCTCCTCATCTGGGGAGAGCCAGAGGAGAAAATCCCAGCTCCTGTCCCCCTCCTGGCCAGGCCTGTGCCTCCTGCAAGCAGCAGGTTTGGCCGGGCTCAGCTGCAAACATCCATCTCTGCCTGCTCGGCACTGCCTCGACTTGCCTGCTCCCCGTGCAGTGGCAGCTCCTGCGGCGGGAGGCAGGGAGGCAGGGAACAGGCAGCAGCAGGAGGCAGGGAACAGGCAGCAGCTCCCTGCCCGCCCCTTCACCACCACTGACTCACCGGAGAAAAATGGGGAGGAGGGGGGAGCTGGCAGGCAGGAGGGAAGGGGCTGTGAGGTCCCCAGGGGAGCCCGCCTGTGTCCTCCAGCTCAGTGGGATGGAGCCTTTGCCTCCCTCCTAGTGGAAGCCAGAGCAGTGCAGAGGGCAGCAAGAAGCCCCCCTGCCCTACGGGGTTGGTGCTCTCCCACCCCTTTGGGGCTCCTTCCCACCACGCTGCATCCAGGTGTGTGCTCAGGCTTTGGGGATCACTCTGCCCCCCAGTTGCCTGCAGATGCCACGAGCATGGATAACACTAATGGGGTGCACTAGGAACCCCATCCCAGAGAGCCCTATGGAGCAATCAGGACATGGAACCTGCCACGGCTGTGAGAGCCCCCACACTCTGCTCCAGTATCACAGAATCACAGAATATTCCAAGTTGGAAGGGACTCTATCCTGCCCCTCTGCTACAGCATCGAGTCCCTCTCTCCCTCTGCACCCCAACCTTCAGCTGCTGAGGGGGGCTCAGGGGCCACAGTGCCCCTGAAGATAACCAGCCCTGCCACTCTTTTCCCCCAAATCCCTGTCTCTGCACAGGATCCACACCCTAGGACACACCACAGGATCGTGCTCCCTCCAGGCAGGACAAGAGCACAATAATATTTACAGTGGCTCTGGCCATGCAGCCCCCCACTGCCAACCTGCCCTCGGCCACCCTCGGGGGGCTGCTGCTCCAGCCAGGAAAACATCTCCACCAAGCAAATAAACACCACCCGACCCGCGCTGCCGGCTCGGCTCTCAAACACGATCCCACGCAGAGGCTGAACTAAAATTAATTCAACTGGGAAAACAAACTTGGATCGTTTGTTCTTCCTCTAAATCACAGCGTAGAAAACTGGCCGGCGTTGCCTCAGTGAGCCAACGGGCCCCGGCGAAGGAGCTGGCGTGGGGTGAACTCCTGCTTGGAGCAGAGTCGTGGCTCCAGTCGCCTCCAGCCACGGCTGCTGTCATGGCAGGAGCACACGGGGTTGTGCAACAGGCCCTGACCTCGCTGCTGTCCCACACTTGCCCCACAGCCGGCCCTGTGGTGACACGCAGTGTCTCCTCCTCCCTGTGTTATCACAGACCCCAGGTGAGGGTCTGGCAGGAGCCCAGGGGGGTCCCAGTGTTGCAGAGGGGGGCAGGACCACCCCAATGCCCAGCTGTGCCTCACTCCCAGCCCCTGTAACAGCCCATCCCACCCCATCCCCACCCCGCGCTCGTCCCCTCCCGAGAGAAGCCACCAAACAGGTTTGAAGGTAAATAACAGCCTTCCCCGGCCAGGAGCCGGATCCGGGCGGGAACATCCCAGATGGGGCGCACGGGGTGGGAGAGGGCCACGAGCAAAGCCTCGGAAGTGATACGGGGCCGCCAGTGGCATGTATGGCCAGGGACAGGCCACCAGCACCTCCTCCCTCCAAGTCCAGAGCTTTGTCACTCCCTGATCCCCCTCCCTCCGTGTCCTCCACCTCCCACGGCCGCGGTGCCCGGGGCTGGCTGCGTCCCACGGCGCGTGCCGTCATGCCCGGCGTGTTTGCAGGGTACCCAGGTGCTGCTCACATGGCAGGCGTTGCCTGTCACAGCAGGAACTTGGCTCCGCGAAGGAGCAAATCCAGGAGACGGATTAAGGACAAGACGTTGCAGGTTTTTCCGTGCACGGATCCCCCGTCCCGCGGGCAGCGCCCAACCCCGCTCCCACCCGCGGGGCTCTCCCCAGGGAACACTGAGGAGCTGCTGCTCCCCCACCGGGGATTGGGACGGACACGGCGATGCGGGATCAGGCAGAAGATGGGAGAAAAGGCGTCAGGTGCCACCAAAATGGGTTGGGGGATAACCCCCAGCCGAAGGGCAGGTCCCATCCCTGCCCCTCGGTGACAGGGCATGTGCCAAGCGGGCACGGCACGGCGTGTTGGAGCCGAGCGCTGCAGCAGCTGCCTGCCCGGGACACCTGCAGATCACCTCCTCCCCTGCTCCAGGAGCAGGAGGGGGCACCAGGAAGGGCTCAGATGTCCCGTACGCAGCAGGGTGCCGGCCGGTGTGCCTGGAGAAAGTGCCTGTGTAAATCACGGTGTATCCCCCGCCGGGCTGGGCCCCTGCCCTTTTCCGCTCCCCCGGGTGTTTGCGGAGCCGGCCCAGCGTGGGTCTGGCACGGAGAGTGGCTGTGAAGGAGAAAGAGCCCAGAATTGCTCGGCCCACCCCAGAGCTGCTCAGCAGGAGCTGGAGCTGCTGAGACACTCCAGCACTGCCGCTGGAAAACTTCACGGCCACACAGCACCCCCTGCCCCAAACCTGCCCCCAAACCTGCCCCCCCCGGGCCATTTGGCTGCCCCATCCCTGGAAGTGTTCAAGGTCAGGTTGGATGGGGCTTGGAGCAACCTGGTCTAGTGAAGGTGTCCCCACCCACGGTGGAGGGGTTGGAATGAGATGAGCTTTAAGGTCCCTTCCAACACAAACCATTCCACGATTCCATGATTTGACCCTGCAACCCTCCCCAGAGCCCACTGGTGGGAAGGCGGGTGCCGGGTGACCCCACACCCAGAGCTCTCCGCTGGCCACATCCCCGCTGAGTCCGCGGGGCACAGCCTGGCCCAGCGCCACGTTCCTCCGCCCTGACTCAGCAGGGCCCGGCGGGGCGTCCCGATAAGGAGGTGATAAGAGGCTTCAGCCTCCCTGGTGCTCAAGGACCTTCCCCAGCAGCTCCTACCACAGACAAATCCGGGAAGGAGAGGCCAGGGATGCACCCGGAGCAAGCCGGGCCCCGCTCCAGCATGGGGACGGGGTGTGTGGGTTTGGCACTGGTGGGGCTGAGCGGGGAGGCTCAGGCAGGGAGCAGAAGGCAGAGCCATCCCAGAGCCCCCAGCTGTGCTCCTGCCTGCCCACCCTGTCCCTGGGGATCACCACTCCAGCTCCTCTGGATCCAAAGGCTCTAGGTGCCCATGGCACAAGCACTAAGGCATCTGCTGATGCCAGCCCGGGCCTGACAGACCAGCAATGGGCACAGCAGGGCCAAGTCTATACTTCCAGTCACTAAACAGATGGGAACTGGGGGACACTGGTGCAGTTGCCTGCCATATGCAATCAGCCTCCAGCCCACAATCCGGCAGCACCGAGGGTCTCCCCGGGCGAGATGGGGCTGCCGGCGGGGCCCGTCCGGCGGGTGCCGGCACACCCTGCCCCCAGCCGGCGATCCCGGCTGCGCCCTCCGAAATGCTGAAGCGACACAATGCAAATTCTTTGGCTTTGTGGCCGCCGCGCCGTTGCCATGGAGCCGTCGCAGAGAACAAACACAACTCGCCCCATGTTTTCTCAGCACCTTCCACCCCACGGCCTTCGGCCCCAGCGCCAGCCCTCGGCTCCCGGGAATCGCACAGTCCCAACATCCCGCCCCTTCCAGGGCGTCCGAAACGGAGCAGGGCTTCTCCCGGCCAGCCCTGGGGAAGGGGCAGCGGTGGCACGGTCCTGGGTCAGGGACTGGCCAGGGGCACTCAAGGCTTGCAGGGGATGGAGAGGAGATGGAGGTCTGGATGGGAATGCCGCATGGAAAAGGTGAGGATATGCCAGGGATGCAGCTACAACAGACCCTGTCCAGTGGCCCTGAGCCCTTCCCACATGGAGACTACAAGAGGATGACTGTGGCAGAGAGGAGCCTGCAGCCAGCCTGTAGGAGAGGTGGACAGTGGAGATCCTGTGGTCCCTGCACAGCCATGGACCCTCCTGCCTCAGTTTCCCCAGATGCCGAGGGGATGCTGTTGGCCCCCTCTCCCTGGGCAGGGTGCCCCCACCCCAGCCTCCACCTCTCTGGGACAGTTTTGCTCAGCGTGGCACTCCCCAAGCCCGTGTGGAGTTCACTTCAGACCCTGTTTACCCTGGGGACAGCTCGGTTCACGCCCCTGGGCGGCTGCTCACTGTAAAGACCGAGGGAAACAGACCGAGGGCAGGAGAGATGGTGGGGCCAGGATCCCGCAGGGATGACAGGGGAAAACCGCCCAGTTACCCCCCCTCGGTCCTGCTAACCCCACTCCTACAGCCCCAGACACCTGCCCACATGCCTGTCAAATCTCCTCCTTGACTCAGGCCGAGCTGGGGACACGGGGACAGTTTAACGACACCAGTGGGGGAATCAGAAACCCCAGGATGGGGACGATGTTACTGCCAGAGACCTTCCCCGTTGGCATCACCCTGCTCTGATGGAGGAACCACGGAGGGAGGTCACCGGGACCGGGCACCCCGTGGGGTCGATGGTTCCATATGCGAGTCCAGGCTGGCTGGGACCCTTTCCCCTACTCCTCTTCCCTGCGGAGAAGAGCTTGCCCTGCCCCATGCCTCCTCCTGGGCTTTCCAGCGGCATCCGTGGAGCCAGAGCACAAGGCAGCGGAGCGATCGGTGTGCGGACGGACAGACAGACACGCGCAGCGAGGTGATGAGTATGGGGGGAGCAGCCCGGTGCTCCCTGCAAACACTCCCAGATCCAGCCCGGTGCTCCCTGCAAACACTCCCAGATCCAGCCCGGTGCTCCCTAGGGCGCAGCGGGAGAAACCGAGGCAGGGGATGGGAGCGAGGGCTGGGGAGGAAGGTGACGCCGGCAGCGCTGGGTCCCCGCTGTAACTGCTGGGATCCCACTCGGAAAACAAATCAGTAACTAATTCAGCTGATCCCGTCCTGATAGCGCCGGCGAGCCCATGGCCGGTCCCCGGCGTGTCAGCACAGCCCCTGCCTGCAGCCGGAGGGTCCTCCCCAGCTCCGGCACTGGCGTCAGGGGGTCTGATCCTGCCCCCCCAGCACAGGGAGGGCAGAGCGAAGCCTCCACCCGCAGCCCCCCCAAGTCCTGGCGAGCCCCACATCGAGGTGGCCGAACTTTCCCCAAAGTCACCAAGCCGGGAACCCCGCGCCCCCTCCCCTGGCATCCCCACGGCTCCTACCTGCCCTCGGCTTCCCGGCGCGGCCGAAGGGCCAGGAGGAGCCGGGCTTGGCGCCCGCCGGGCTCCTCTTGCGGTGCGCGTTGCCCATGAGGCCGCTCTCGCCTCCACCGCGGGCGGGTGGAGGGGACCGCGGTGCTACATCGCGGAGCCGGGCGGGCTCCGGCGTGGCCCGGGCGGCCCCGGCAGACGACGGCGCTCAGCCGCCGGCTCCCATCCCTCCGGCCCCGGCGGAGCTCAGCGCTCGCAGGCGGCTGTGCCGGAGCCAATGGTACAGGCAGAGAGGAGGGGCCTGCCGGAATCACCCGTCGGATCCCACAGCACCCTCCCAGCCCCATCCCTCCGGCAGGGATGCCTGGGTGATACAGAGAGGCTGAGCGGGCAAAGGGAGAGCCTCCCGCTCCTCCCCGCCCCGAACCTCAAACATCGCTGGGCATCGGGGTAGCCGGGCATGGCACTCGCCTCCAGCCGTGCTCCCACCTCCCTGGAGTTTGCCACGCTCCACCGAGCCGCCAGCACGCCTGGCTGTCCCCGAGCACAGCTCCAACAACAGAGGCTACCACCCCCCACTCGGGGGTTTTGGGGGTCCCACCCCTATGGGGACACCCCAGCCGAGCCCGGCATAGTGTGGCCAAGACTAGAACAGGACTTCCAAGGCTGGGGCACAGCGCCCGAGGACACGGGCTGGGTCCGGCCGCTGCCCAAACTCAGGGCGAGCACCCGCATGCCAGCGCCCACGCACCCGTCGGTGGGTGTTAACCCCCCACCGCCCTCCCCACGGCCACTCCTGTCTCTGGGGCAAGTCACGAGGAGGTGGCTCACGCTGCCGGCACCTTCCTGTGCCCTCCCCGGGTGCACCTCGGCTTCTCCCCTGCTCCAGCAGCGAGACGGTCACGGCTGGCAGGGGACGAGCAGCTCCGTGCACAGGCACTGCTGCTCCAACAGCTGCCCAGGCTGCCCGGACAAGCCCTGCCACGGCCCCTTCCCAAGGGCGTACACCAGCCTGCCCCCTCCGAAGCCCAGCTTTCCCTCCTGATTTTTAATTAGAACATTAAATGCTGCGAGGGCAGGGAGGGGTCAGCCAGCCAGGCAGTGGTGGGCAATTCCCTGCTGGCAGTGTTTATGTTCCTTAGGTGATTCATCAAAGGCTGGGATAAATAGGAAGGAGAGTTTTGTGGGAAAGGCACAAAACTGGGGACGTGGTGTGAAAAAAGAAAGGAAAAATTAAAGATCAACCAGCAGCTTTGTCCTGACCTCCCAAGGTGATCGGCACTGAATTAATCTTTGGACCTCAGTCTCCTCCTCCGCAATGGAAATATTGATGGTTCAGTTCCTCACCAGCTTGGTTGGGTGCCCAGGGCACGCTCAGCTGGGCAGGGACAGTCTTGTGCTACAGAGACATGGCTGTACCAGTGTCCCTGTGATTTGCTGCCCTGTCTGCTGCTGGAGCTGTTAAGGAAATGGGGGGATCCAGTAGGAAACTATTCCCTGTCTCCCATTAGTGGCTGTACCCATCCTGGGGCAGCTGGGATTAAAGGTCATGGTCACAAGTGCAACACATCAGAGGTCTCTGCCCAGGGGAAGATGATTTTTCCCGGGGCTGCTGGAGTCAGGTCAGCCAGGGCCATCTCCAGCCTGGGACAACACTTCCTCCCAGTGCCCAGCACCTCCCAGGTATCCCTTAGACATCCATCCCCACACAGCAACTCCAAAACAGGATGTGTGGACCCCTCATGCTGCTCAGACCCCTGCCCGGTGGCACAGGGGGCTCTTCTGCAGCCACATAGAACAACTCTCCCAGTGAAGCACTTTTACTTCTCACCCTGGAAGAAACGGAGAGCCTGGAGCCTGCGAGTGCCCCAGATACAGGGAGACACTTCCCCCTCCACTCCCAAAACAGGCACTCTCCATGCCAGCACCTGCCAGGCAAGCACAGCCACCACCAGCACCGAAGTGTCACCGCCCCCAGCCACAGCCTGGGATGCGCCGGGGGGGCTCCGAGAGGGAGCTGAGCCCCAGGAACCCAGCAAAGCCCACGTGTGCCAAAAATATCAAGTGGCTTCTCTGAGCTGGAACAACTGTGATGGGGTAATTCACTGCCACGTGGAATCCAGCACCAGCTTCAGTTCCTCCTGGGCCTCATGTTTCAGTCCCTGCTGAATTTGGGGGGGCTGAGAGCAGTATGGGGGCTGCAGCATCCCCACAGACCCCACAGACCCACCCCATCGCACCTCTGGGACACAACCCCCTGTAAAACCTGTGGGCAGGCAGCTGCCTGCTCTCATCCTTCATCCCAGACCTGCTTTGCATCACTGTGCCCAGAAATCCAGCTCAGGGAGCCTGAGTGGGAACAACTGAGCACCCCAGTTCCTTGCTCTGTGTTAGAGCCTCAGTAGGGCCCAAAGGGGAAGGGAAGGGTGGGAAGCACTCGCAGCTTCCCCAGCACACAATCCCCAGCACACCCAGTTGTGGAGTGAGGGGTGAGAATGGGGAACTGGGGGCAAGAGACGCTGACTCCAGGCAGAATCTCTCCTCCAGGCCAGAAATCCCCAGTTTTATTCATTGAGAGAACTCTGATAAGAGCTGGAGTGGGAGGGGGGAGAAGCTGCTCCTGAGATACAGATCTGGTCACACGGTGTGACCGCTCCAAGCACATCTGATCGCTCCAAAGTCACACATTCCCTCAGTCACAACAGCCAGCCGGGGCGGGGGGACCCCTCCGTGCTGGCATAGGGGATGGATTCATTCCCTCCTGGTGTTCTATCCATCCCTCCTGGTGTTTCACCCGTTCCTTCTGGCGTTTTCTAAACCTGACGCCGTCTCCGAGCAAACATGGAGTGGGAGCTGAGCTGCCTGAATGAGAAAGGAATTCAGCCCTTGTTCCCTTCATGGGGAAGTAAAGCTCAGCGAGGCAAAGGTAACAAAAAAACCCCACTTGAGATCCCCAATCATTAACAGAAATACATAACCAGAAGGGTTTCAAATGATTTCCTGCTCAAGCCGGAGTCCAGGCCGGCTCTGCCGATGACAGGTCCGGCTCCAGCCCGCAGAGGTGGAGGGAGCCCAGCTCCCTGCTCTGGGTGAGGTGGATTTTATCCACGCACAGCAGGAGCCACAGGGACCAGCCCAAGGCTCCGGCTCCTGCTTGGCAGGGAAACGCTTTTTCACTTCATCCTTGCCCAGCTCTTCACCTTCCAACGGCTTATGTTCCCATCGCTGCCGGAGTCAAAGTCAATGATGATATTGTCTTATGAAATCAGACCTTCCCTCCACAGAGAAATATGACTCCGCTGAAATAGTTTTATCGGATCTTATGGAACGTTACTCTCAAGAGTAATTCTTCCAGTTGTCTCCAGGTGGAATAGCTGTGGTTGCAGACACACCTCTCTTTGTTCGCCGAGCCTCTCGCCGGTGCCAGGCCAGGCCAGGCCAGGGGATTCCTGCTGCTCACATTTTCTGGAGTGTCACTCTTTGCCTGCTGCAGATTAACAAACTCATTCCCACACGGGCACGGGAACAATCCCGGGGTGCGGGAGGTGCGGGGGCAGCCACCCTCTCCCCTCTCCTTTGAGCTGAGAAGCTCAGGACTAAACACAAGCCCCGTGTTTACACCAAAGCAAGTGCCACGAGGCAGCAGGGGACAGAGGAAAGAAGTGTCTGGGGAGATTTCACATCTTGGTTGTTATCAGAGCAACACACAGGAACAGCTCAGCCCCAGATTTCCTGGAGGGCTCACGTGCACCCCAACCACCCCGTGGTGTCACCAGCACAGAATCTAAGGCTGGAAAACATCTCCCAGCCCATCGAGTCCAGCCTGTGCCCGATCCCCACCTTGTCACCCAGCCCAGAGCACTGAGTGTCACATCCAGTCCTTCCTTGGACACCTCCAGGTGTGGGGACTCCAAACCTCCCTGGGCAGCCCCTTCCAATGCTTAACAACCATGAAGAAAGGGAGCACAATCCCCATCTCAGCCCAGTCCCTCCACCCGCTGCTCACCCCGCACACGGCGAAGCCCCGGTTCCAACAAGCACTTGCTGCTGTTACAAAGCAGCTGTGAGCATTGAAAGCTTTATTTTTAACATCACTAGTCCCCCGCCCCAGTCAGGAAATCATTGCTGCTGGACTAAGTTGGCATCAAAAAGGCAAAAAGAAAAAAAAAAAGCCGACCCTAATTTAATATTTCTGGAACATCGATTCCTTCACTTCATCAAGGAATTAAGAGGAATGTTGCAAAAGCCGGATAGAGCAGCGGTCAAAAAACAGACTAAAGCCATGGGCAGGCAGCAGGACCCCAGCACCACCTCATCCTTCATCCCAGACCTGGGTTTACACCTCTGCACCCAGAAATCCAGCTTGGGGAGCACAGGGGGTGGGAATAGCTGTCCCTTTCTCAGTGTTACACCCTTGGTACAGCCCAGCTGCTCTCTCCACCTCAGTTCCCATCACAGGGGTTAATCACTCCTCTGCCTCCAAAGGTTATTGTGGAAATAAACACGATTGGAATGGCAAGGTGCTGGGATACCATGGGAATGGGGCCACAGAGGTGCTCAGAGCAGGCAGGCTGTGTACAGGTAAAACAGCCCAGGGCTGGTGGTGTCCTGGCACCCACTGCACACCCTGGGATGGGGCATTACAGCTCACAGAGGGAATTATCCTACTATTGCACTGGCATAAAAATGGGCCCTGCTACAGCCAGCAGGACCCATTCATCCAAACAGGGCAGAGCATTCCAGTCAGGAAGCAGGAGAGGATGCGCTTCCAGCTGGGATGGAGCCATCCCCCGCTCACAGAGCCGCTGGTGTTCCCCCCGGAGAGGCGGCTGACGCTCGCCCATGAGTGGGATTACCGAGCCTTCCCTCCACACAGCTCAGCTCTTTGGGCAGCCAGAGATGGGATCACTGATAGCCGGACCCACGGGATTGAGCCCAAGTGGAAATGCTCTCATCCTCCCGCTGCCGTGATTTCAGTGCTGAGCAATGCCGACCTCCCCGGCACCCAGGCCGGAATGGGCAGATGCCCAGGCTGAGGAACGGGTCCTGATCCAGGTCTCCTGGGACAGATTCCCTCTCTCCCACCTCTGAGCCATCCTGACACCCTGCTCCCCCTCCCCACTGCTGGGATACACTGGGGATGGTCAGATGTGCCCTGTGCCCCCCTCCATGACCAAATCCACCTGTGGGAGTAGCTGGATGGTGGGGAGCTGGCGGGTCACAGGCCAGATCCAAACCACCCGCAGCACCACACAGACACAGGGGAAAGCTGAGGGCACCCAGAGCCTGCCAGGCCCTGCTGCAGCTCTCCCTTCTCCCCCTCCCACAGCTCCCGGCTGATGTTTGGAAAAATTCCCAGCTGGTCCTGCTGCAGGAAGGTTCGTGATGTCGGCGGCGAGGCCGATGCAGCCCCCGGGCAGGTCAGAGCCGCGTGTGGCGCAGCCGATGCCGCGGCTCCAGCACTCGGCTCTGCGGCCACATCCGCCCACGGAAAGCACCCGGAGCTGACACTCCTTCCCTCTCCACAGCTCAGCCCAAACCACCCCCCGGGGCCTCCTGACCCCCATCATGCCGGGAAGTGTTATCCCCCATCTCCCAGGGAAGGACACCGGCAACCCCGGCGCGTGCTGGTGGTGTCCCGAGGACTCTGGCGGCCGCAGCGGGGCCGGAGGCACTGGAGCAGGGAGGGGTTCCTGGCGTGCTCTCTACGCTGGAATTGCACAGGGAGGGTGATTCAGTCGTGCCTTGCGAGCTGCAACCGCTGAACATCCGCACTGCTTCCCCCGGAACGCCGCGGAGAAAGCGGCGACGAGGGGGAACGTGGCACCTCCCGCCCCATGGGATGCCAAAAGCACAGCCCGGAGGGGAAGGGTCCTGCAGGCTGGGCTGGGGCGCTGCACGAACCCTCCAACACCAACACGGACCGTGGGCACTCAGGGCAGCTCTCCCGGGCGCTGAATCACAGATTATCACACGGGGATATCTAATGGAACAACGTGCTGACGGATCCACAGCTGGCACGAGCTGCAGGGCGTGCTGAGAGGGACAGCGTGGTGAATGTGCTGCAGGTCCCCGAGCTGCCACCCTGACGGGCAGTGACTTCGCATTTTGAGGATTAGCTGGTGAGTGTTACAACTCCAGGGGAAAAAAAAAAAAAGAAAAAGAAAAAAAAGGGAAAAATAGGGCTGGCAGAGCTGCTGGGGGCGTTCCTGCACCGCGAACAGGAACATCACATGCTCCGGCACATCTCATTTTTTCTGCTCAGGTTTCAGCGTTGGGCCGTGGCAGCGGCGTCCACACACGGCAGGATCTGATGGACCAGCTCAGGAAAGAGCTCAGCCTCTTCCCAAGACCCTCCTGCCTTTCCACAGCCATTCCTCTCCTATCACGGATCTCCGTGTGCTCCTCCGAGCAGGAAACGTGCCTGCATGCGGTCTTGGATGCCTGGAAATTCACTCCCTGGGGCAAATCGAGGAAGAAAGTCCCAGCTGACAGCATCCTGCTGCCCTTGGGTGCCGCACAAGTGGCCTCTCCCTTGGCAAAAGCACAGAGAAATCCCTGCCAGAGGTGCCTGCAGGGAGGGCAGTGGCAGGACAGGGATGGTGTCCCCGACAGCGTGAGGTGGGAGAGTCTGAGCATTTTTGGGGTGATACCTCCAGTGATTGCTGCCTCCTGGGACACCAATGCTGCAAACTGAGCGCACTGAGGAGACGAGCATGACCAGACACGCCACCACCCCATCACTGAGCCCACAGATCCCCCAGAACATGGCCCTGGGGTGGCACAGAGAGGGGCACCTGGAGCACCTTCCACTGCAGGTTTGTCCCAGTCAAGGTGGCAGGGATGTGGCTGGGCTGTGGAGGCAGCACCCACAAATGGGGTGAGGGCCATATCTGGGGCAGGAAGGGCCACACCTGGAGCAGGCAAACACCCTGCCCAGGAGGAGGAGGAGGAGAAGGAGGAGGGGGGGGAAGGAGGAGGCAGCGGCTGGCGTCCCTCCAGATCTCCCTCAGCCCCAGTGACCTTCTGACTCAGCGGAGAGAGAACCTACCCAGTGAACCGGCACCAGCCCTCGGGGCAGGGGCGAGATCACACCAGGGACTGCCGGATCCGGCCTGCTGCCACCACGGCCAGCACCTCTGCCCCTCCTTGGCCACCGTTGTGTCCCCTCTTTAGCCATCCCCATGGCCACCACCTCAACTCCTTTTCAGCCACCGCTGTGACTGCTCTTTGGCCACCTCCAGGGCCAGCACCTCAACCCTCCTTGGCTTCTTCCACTGTAACCCCTTGGCCACCTCGATAGCCACCACCTTCAGCTCTCCCTGGCCACCTCTACGTCCAACACTTCTCCTTCACCACTTCCATGGCCACCCCTGTGACTCCTCCTTGGCCACTGCCATGACCCCTCAGCCACCACCCAGACCCCTCCCTGCCCACCTCCACGGCCACCACGCTCACCACACTCCTCGCCCACCACCTCGCCCCCTCCTTGGCCACCACTTTGTCCACCTGACACCCCTTGGCCACCTCCTTGCCCACCTCCACAGCCACCACTCAACACTGCTACCACTCCGACAGCACCGTGGCCACCACTGTGACCCCTCCTTAGCCACCATCCTGGCCACCACCTCGACACCTCCTTACCTACCACCCCGACACCCCATTGCCCACCACCCCGACCCCTCCTCGCCCACCTCCACAGCCACCACCGTGACTCCTCCTTAATCGCCACCGTGGCCACCTCCCCGCCCGCTCCTCACCTGGTCCCTCGGTGCCTCCCGCGGTGCCGCCGTCCTTGGGCTGCCGCCGGCGGCCCCGGAGCCAGCTGAAAGCCCTGCGCAGCGAGTTCGCCCGGGCCTTCTTCCGCCGGGGGGGAGCCCCGGGATCCCCCTTCGCTGCCGCCGCCGCCGCGGAGCCGCCGCCGCCCCGCTCCCGGTCCCGCTCGGCTCCCGCCGCAGGTGCAGCCCCGGCGGACATGGCCGCGGGCAGCGCCCCGCACCGCCCCGCACCGCCGGCAGCCGCTGCCCATAGGGCCGGGCCCGCCCGGCTCGGCTCGGCTCCCGCTGCAGCCCCGGCCCCGCTCCGGGCTCCCGCCGAGCGCCCGGCGCCGACGGAAAGTTTCTTACGAGGCGGGGCCGGGCTGCGGGAGCTCCGCCCGCACCGGCCCCCGCCCACACCCCCCCTCCCGCCCGCAGGTGGCCCCGAAGGGGGGGGAGCGGGGACCGTCCCCTCGATGTCACCGCGGTCCCCTCCCGCGGCTGCCGGGGGTCCCCGAGATGTGCCGCCCACCCCACGGTGGGTCCCGGCTTTGTCCCCTGGGGACCCGCACCCCGCGCGGGGGGGGGCGGTGTGGGGACGGCGGGGGCTGATCCCACCCCTCGGGACCCTCCGTTTCTCCTCCCCGAGGTGCTGAGCGTCAGCGGGAGGAAACGGAGGAAAACAGGGAAATAATATCCGTGAGGGACAGGAGCGAGGAATTCCAGCATCGTCATCCCTGGAGCGGCATCCCGCAGGTCTCCGGGGGGACTGTCCCTGTCCCTGTCCCCGGGAGAGGAGCCGGGGCTGGCAGCCGTGTCCTGCCCTTGCCCTGCCACCCCGCAGCCACCAGCAGTCCCTCACCTGGCGGGCCCGAGGGTGACATTTGCCGTGTCACCGCCAATGGCAGCGCCCAGGGGGACACGGTGCTCCCCGACCTGGGCACACCTGAGGGCACTGACACGCTCCCTGCAGCCCGTGCCACGCTGCTGCTTGTTGCTAATAATAAATCAGCTCCTGAAAATGGAATGACACGGGGCAGGGAGGGAATTCAGCCACTTGATGTGGCTCTTCCAGCCTCTGCCTGCGGCCGAGAGCACACCAGGAGCTGCCTGGGAATGGCAGAGGCCCTTGGGAAAGATTTCACTGCTTGGTACAAGCTGGCACTGTTCAGGAGCATGACCACACGGATCTGATTTAGATTAGATCTTGGGAATAAATCCTTCCCTGTGAGGGTGGGGAGGCCCTGGCACGGGTTGCCCAGAGAAGCTGTGGCTGCCCCATCCCTGGAAGTGTCCAAGGCCAGGTTGGACAGGGCTTGGAGTAACGTGGTCTAGTGGAAGGTGTCCCTGCCCAGGGCAGGGGAGCGGAATGAGATGAGCTTCTAGTGTAGAATTCCTCTACAGCTCAAACCACTCCACGATTTTGTGATCCAGCTGGGAGGGGACAACGGGATGCACAAGAACGTGGGCCGGAGGTGCAGCACATCCCAGCAGTGAGAGGGTCAGTGACAGGACACGTGGCAAAGCCAAGGGAACCATCCTATCAAGAACCCAGGTGGTTTCTGCTGCATTTCCACCCTCCTGGCTCGGAGGAGTTTGGGTCCCCGAGTTTCCTGTTGTGAAGAAGCTGCATCGCTGTGTTTCAGCCGCATCCTTCCCGGACGCTCACAAGGGCCTGGCCGTGTGCCCGGAGGAGTTTGCCAGCCACTGGAAATGACTAGAAGGATTTATAAAGCATCCACAGGCTTCCCAGCCCATTGCTGTCTCCCGTGGGATTCAGGCACCGCCTCCTGTGGGATTCAGGCCCTGGTACCACGTAGCCTGTGGGCTGTGCAGACCTGAGCATCCTGAGCATCCCAGCAGCACCAGTGACCCGGGATGGGGAGGCAGCACCAAATCCAGGGTGATACCTGCAGGAAAGCTGGGGCTCGCTGTGCTTTTGTGTCTCTGCCTCCTATTCCCTCCCTTCACCTCCCTGAACCTCAAATCCAGACCTAAATGAGCACTGAGAGAGTCGGGCACCAACTTCCTGGCACCTCCCTGCCCCCCGTGATCCCAGGGGAACAGCTCCTTCCCAGGGTGAGGGCTGAGCATGTCACTGCTCCCCAGGGCTTTGCTGACCCACGTTGAGCTGAGCAGTGCTGAGGAGAATCCAATCCCCAATTAGGGCCTTTGTGTTGACTTTCTGCTGCCAGCTCCAACTTTCCAGTCATTAGCCTCCCAAAAAAACCCCGTTTTTCATATCTTGCCCCTCCTCGGATGGCAGCAGAACCAGTTTGAAAAATATTTTCACACACAGTTATGGAGCATTGTCCAAATAATCGCAGTGAGAGGGAGAGTATCAGTTACCCTCTGGGGAGAGGAAAGTAGAGGAGGAAGGTGAAGAGGAAGATTGTCTTCATCCTTCCTACCAATCCTAAAGAAGAAGGAAATTCCAGGAGCTTCCTAAAGAACCAGCCCTTCTTGCAGGGCCCTGGAAAGCTTCCCCCCCTCTCAGAGAGCCCCAGGACCAGCAGTGTGTGGGGTACCCAGCTGGGTACAGGATACTGGGAGCTTCGTGGGGAGAGCAACTGGCTGGAGCTCAGCTCCAGGCACAGGGGAGGGGAGGTAGAGAGGCTGCCATGTCCCCAGGAGCCCCCCATGTCTGATCCCTGGGAACTGAGATCTCGAATGTCACCTGAGGGTGATAAAACACGTCAGCTCCTGCTCCGGCATCACGTGTCCCAGCAACCACAGGAGCTCCTCGTGCCAGGGCGGCACAGCCTCGGTGCAGCCGGTGCCTTGGGGTGTGCTCAGCCATCCTCTGCCCCAATTTCCGTTGCCTGGCTGGGACACTGAGCCCTGGCTGCTCCCTCATTACTCATTAACACCTCCCTCACACACAGGTAGCCGGGACAAGGTCCTCCCACATCCGCCCCGGGCCCCTTTGAGCCCCGCGGGTGCCGCTTCCCACCCCGCTGCACCCCGTGTGGGAGCTGCTCCCTCCAAATCCCTTCTGCAGGAACCAGAGCCGGAGCTCCTACTCTCTGTTTCTTGCCCCAGGATATGGAAAAACCCAGCGCGGGCGCTCGGGCGGCAGTGACCCCGCCAGCGATCGTTGGGATGCGGGGACTGGCTGCTGTGATGCTGGAAATCAGCTCAGTTGTAAAAATGGGGGGTTTAAAAGGATGTGCGGGATGTAAATGTCATGGGAAGAGTGGAGGCAAAGGGCTCCTTGCTGAGGTGCCAGGCACAGGGAGATGGGATGAATAAATAGCAGAGATCACTCCCTGCACAAATCCCTCGTGCTGGAAGGGATGGCTCTGTCACAGCCCAGGAGCATCACTCGTGTCTGTGGTGTCGTGGCCTGGTGGCCACAAGAGGCATCTCCTACTCCTGTGTGAGCATCCTGATCAAAAGGGAAAAACCTGCAGCACGGCCTTGCTGCCCAGCGTGCAGGATGTCATGGACACGTCGGATGATCTGCCCCATAAGTGGCCCACAGGCTGGAACAGGCGTGATGGGGCTGATTGCCAGTGGCAGCCCCAGACCTGGGGTGTGAAATCCCCCCGGGGGTGGCACGGGGGGCACACAGACACAGCAGGGCGCGGGGGGAGCTGCCGTGGGAGCTGCCAGGACAGGCAGCCTTGAGGCAGATGTTTAATCCCAGTGTCTGGGCTGAGCAGAGATAAAGCCAAAGGGGCACAGTGTGGGACTGGCTGTGCTGGGGGGGATTTTGGTGCTCAGTCCCTGCAGCCAGACCCCCTATCTGACCCTGCTCTGCTCCGCTGGCTGGGCCAGAGTATCCCTTGGGAGCAGCCGTGGCAGGAATGGCACTTTCCTCATCTCACTCCCCGCAGGGAAAGCAGGACCCAGCACCCAGATAAGTGGGAGCCGCTGGCGCCTGTGGCACAGGGACACGGTCTGGCCCTGCTCCCACGGAGCTCCCAAGGTCCCAGTGGAGCAGACGGTGCCTTTGGACTCTCCCTTTCACCCCTGCCTCAGCTGGGCATGTGCCCACACTGCACTCTTCTTCCTTCTCCTCCTCCTTCTCCTCTTCCTCATCCTCCATCCCTGCTAGGTGACCTCACCTCCCTCTCCAGGATCTCTCTCGAGCCTCCTTGCCTGGGCTGGTGCACTGGGAATTTTGAGATGGGTCCATGGTGGGTGCATGATGAGCCCCCAGGTGCTCCCAGGACTTGGCCAATGGAGCCAGGGAGAGCCAGGAGTGAGGGCACTGTGCTGGCAGCGCTGCCTGGGATCACCGCTGCCTAATCCCACCGGGATTTGGGCAGGTTGGACACCCCACAGTGCCGCTGGCACTGCCAGAGCCTCTGGCTGAGGAGGCCCCAAAGCTGGGCAACTTCCCTGCTACTTCCAGCCTGTCCCTAAAGATTGTGTAGGGACAGCACGGGGACAGAGCCAGCGCTTGCTGTGGCAGCGCCACGGTGGCAATGCCAAGATGGTGGTGCCAGGGTGGTGACCCCGCAGTGCCAGCTCCGTCCCTGCCCTCGGGGCAGATCTGCCCTTCATGCATGAAGGAAAAATCCACCAGGAAGGGAGACACAGCCCCAGGTCACTTCAGGGCAGGTGAAGTCCCCCTCAGCTGCTCTTTGCTCCCCACGACCCCCCTCAGCCACTCGCCGGGGCCGTGTTGGCAGCGCAGCGACCGGATCCGCCGCTGATTATCCCGGCAGCCAGCCGGAACACTCCGTCTCTCAGACTCCCTCAAACTCTCTCCTGCCTTTTGCCTCCCCTCTGGCAGCGCTGATAACTCCCCTCCAGCTCTGTTTACCGGAGCAAAGTCCGCACTGTTTGGCCGCCCACGGCGTCTCCCCGCACGGTCCTGTCCCAGCCCGTGCCCGCGGCCGCCGGGCTCTGCCGAGCGCTTCTGGGTCCGGCCGTGACACCGGAGCCGCCCGTTGCCTGGTTATATCCACAAAACATCCCCGTGCCGGGGCCTGGGCCGGGGTATCCGCTTACGGAGCACAGAACAGCTGAGCCTCTTCACTCCCCACCCTGCCCTTGGCAGCTCATCACACAAACCCCCAGCGCCGCTGCCATCGTCCCCTCCAGCCCCTACAAGGGGTTGTTGGACCCGGCCCACGTGATGTGCAGGTTTTTTCCCCTTGGCAGTTTCGGCTCTGGATGTATATATTTATACACCCAACTTGTGCGAATTAACAGCATTCCTCTCCGACTGAGTCAAAAATAGAGGCGCTCCGCGGAAAGAAAAGAGAGAGAGAGAGAACGAGAAGGTGCGTCGTGCTGAAAAAAAAAAAAGCAACGGGGTCCAAAAAAAGAGAGAAAAAAAAAAAAGAACCACTGAAATCTCCCTTTTCCTTTTAAAGCTCTGTTCCCGAAGGATGGACGGGCGCTGTTATTTTAAACCTGGTTTCGGCAGCCCCCGGCGAGCCACGGGCAAGGTGTCGGTGACGCGGGGACAGGGTGGCACGGGGTGGTGGTGCGGGCTGTGGTGTGTGTTGCTGGGTGATTTTGGGGCACGTAAGCTGGCGACTTCCTGAGAGGCGAGTGCCAACTTCCTGAGCGCGGCAGGAGCGGGCGCGGGCGGAGGTAGGATCGGGGGGCAACGCCGTGAGGGGTGGGGTGGGCCAAGTGGTGAGCACGGGCTGAGGCACCCGTGCCAGCTGGGCAATTTGTATCTAAAATGTGTGTTTTAGGTGAATACATGCTGGCGGTGTGAGGGCCAAAGGGTTGGTTTAGGATCCACAGAGCGGGGAGGATGGGAGTGGGCGCTGCTGTGGGGATGGTGGGTGGGCAGAGGTGGAAAAACAAGTCAGTGGGAGAAGGGTGAGGGCAGAGTCGCTGTTGGATACCCAGGAGTGTGACCATGGCTGCCATGGGGCTTTGCAGAGTGAAACACCATCTTCTCCATCCCCAAAACAGAGGGAAAAGGGATCGGTTGTGGGCGGAAGGGGAAGCGGAGGCCGTGCTCTGCCATTACTGGGGTGTTTGCAGGGCCAACCTGAGGCATCTGAAGAATCCTGAGATATTGGTGTTTAAGACACTGATAATCAATACCAAGAGGATTGTAACACCGTGCTCCCAGCACCCTCACTCACCCGTGTACAGGATGAGGCCCTGGCATTTGCATCCTCTGGCACTTCCCCTTCCATCACGGATGAACCCCCACAGCCCCAGGGGACCCCTCCCAGGCACCCCACTATCCCCATCCCGGCCCACCCCCATCCAGCTCAGGACCCGGGCGGGATGGGGACCTGCAGATTCCAGGAAAGAGCCGAGGGAAGGGGGGGCTTCGAGGCTGCACAAAACAAACCTCTGCCATAAATCACGGGTGGGAACAGCCGGAGCGTGTGGGGGGCTGCGGGGACTGCTCCCTAGGGATGGGGGCTGGCTGCAGCCAGTCCCTGCGGCTGCCTCTGCCAGGGATGCAGACAGCCTGGCCTTCCCCGCCCTCCTCCTCCTCCTCTTCCTCCTCCTCCCCGGGGCGGAGGAAGGCAGCGCCCGCAGCTGGCACTGCAGGCGGTGGCCGGGCCAAGCGGCTGCTCCGGGGAGTCTGATTTCCAGCCCCGTTTATTAATAACCCCCCCCCCGCCCCATGCTAAGCCCATGTGCAGTGCAGAGCCGGAGGCGCTGGGCTCCAGGGGAGGAAGGTAAGAGCCCACCCGGGCTGGGTGGGGAAGGGGCTGATGCCCCCCGGAGGGTCCCGTGGGTGCGGGATCCAGGGCGAGGTTGGGGGCGTGGGGCAGGCGAGGGGGCTGCCAAAGCCTTGGGTGCAGGGCTGGGGTGGGGGATCTGAGGTTCAGCACTTCGAGACCCTCGAGGGTGACCAGGGTGGTCCCTCTGGGGTACCCAGGAGTTCTGGGGTGCCCCGGGATGAGGGGTGGCGGGTGGAAGTGAACCCCCACGCCCCGCTGGGAAGGCAGGGCTGTGTCCTCCCCTCCCGCCCTGCCCACTCAAAGCGGAGCCGAGAACTTTGAAAAATAAGGGCTGGCACAGAGGAGGGCAAGGAAAAACGAAGCAGAGGAGCCCTTTCCCCACCTTTCCAGGCGCTGCCCCCTCTCCAGCCGCCGGCCTTTGAGTCCGAGGCTGCGATGTGTCATCGGTGCCGAAAACTGCCTTATTAGGAGAGAAAGTATCGGTGAAAATCAGTTCTTTCCTTAAAGCCGTTGCTCCGAGCCGAGGGCTGCCCGCGAGTGCCAGCCTGTGCTCATTCCTTAGGGAATGACTAGACATGAGCTCAGCGGCGTGGCCGAGAGGTGAGAGCATCCTCCCGCCGAACCCAGCGGCCCCGGCTCCCGGGAAGCAGCAGGAAAAGCCCCGGCTCGTACCCGGGGGTTGTTTTCTCCATCCTACCCCGAATAACGCCCGGGCGAACGTGAGACCGAGGATTTGGCGGTGGCAGCTGCGGGTACCGTGTCTGGGGACAATGCCGGGATCGGATGACTCTGCAAAGCGGCTCCTGCTGCAGGCGCTGCCGCTCGCCCGGAGCTGTGCGTGCGGGGTTTGCTCCACCTCAGCCACCCGGGAGCCTGCCTGGGCTCCAGCAGCACATTCCCGTGCCGTGAGGTTATGCCACATCGTTAAAATCCCGGGAAGTTTTAAAGGGAGTGCTCACACCGGTCACGCCGGTGCCGCCGGGGAGGTTGGCCGGGACACGGTGGCTGTTCCCACTGGCACCGGAGCAGCTCTTGGGTTTGGGGGCTGGGTTTGCATCCCCCCCGTGGCAGTCAGTCCCTTTAAGAGGGATTTCTTCCCTTGTTCTGGACAGTTTGGGTCCAAGTTGTCACTGGAGCATTGAGCACAGCCCTGCCCAGCCCGTCCAGCCTGTGGGTGACACGGGATGGTCACGGCTGCAGCACCCCCAGCTCGGTCCTACTCCGGGGGTCTCACAGGGTGGGAGGAAGGGCTGAGACCTGTTACACTCATTGCTCTGGTTCACATCTCCTCTCTCTTCCAGGGACATGATGGCACAGGCTGAGCCCCCTCCAGAGCTGCAGCTGGATGAAGCTGGAGCATCCTCAGCCCCTCAGGGAGCGGTTGCAGGTGCTGCTCCACACGTGGATCATCCACACACCCCGTTAGACCCATCAGGGGGGGTGGGGGTGACATCCCCGCTCAGGGGCAGCCCAGACTCCAGCCAGGAGCTGCAGGCTACCAGCAGGGACACTTCCTTGGAGCTAAACATGCCAGGGACCCAGCTGGACGAGGATGCAGCCGGGGCTGGGATCCCGCTGGATGTGGACGTGGCAGGAGTCCCGCTGGACGTGGATGCGGAAGGAGTGGGGATTCCACTGGATGTGGATGGGGCAGCGATCCCGCTGGACGCGGATGCAGGTGGGACAGGAATCCCTCTGGACATGGATGCAGATGGAGTAGAGATTCCACTGGATGTGGATACAGGTGGGACAGGGATCCCAGTGGATGTGGATGCAACAGGGATCCCACAGGACTTGAATGCGGGTGGGGCAGGGATCCCACAGGACTTGAATGCAGGTGGGGCAGGGATCCCACTGGATGAGGATGCAGATGGAGCAGCAATCCCACTGGACATGGACACAGACAGGGCAGGGATCCCAGACGATGCAGACACAGACAGGGCAGAGGTTCCACTGGACATGGATGCAGAGGGAGCAGGAAGCCCTCTGGATGCAGACGCCACGGAACACCAGTGCCTGACCCTGGAAGAGCTGGGGAACTACTTCCAAGAGTGCATTGAAATCGTGGAGCAGCTGGAGAAGGAGAGAGACAGCCTGATCTCGGAGCTGGCCCAGCTCCGGGAGCCGGCGCTGCAGGAGATCCGCCATGCCCACGAGGAGATCCAGGCAGCCTGCAGGCTGCTGGCCAAGGTGGAGCTGGAGAGGGACAACCTGAGGGACGAGATCCGGCAGATCAAGCAGAAGCTGTTCAGGGTGACCAAGGAGTGCGTGGCCTGCCAGTACCAGCTGGAGAGCCGGCGGCACGACCTGTCCCAGCACGCCGCCTACCAGGGCGAGCTGGAGACCCAGGCCGGGCAGCTCTCGGGGGAGCTGTCCCAGCTGAAGGAGACCTGCGAGAAGGAGAAGGAGGCTCTGAGGCAGCGCCTGGAGGCCCCACCGTGCCGGCAGGACAACCTGTACCTGCAGGAGAGCCGCCGGCTGTCCGCGGAGTTCGAGAGCTTCGTGGCGCAGAGCCGGCGGGGGCTGGAGGAGCACTACGAGCCCCAGCTGCTGCGGCTGCTGGAGCGGCGCGAGGCCGGGGCCAGGGCGCTGCAGGAGATGCAGGGGGAGATCCAGGGCATGAAGGAGGCCCTGAGGCCCCTGCAGGGCGAGGTCAGCCGGCTGAGGCTGCAGAACCGCAGCCTGGAGGAGCAGATCGTCCTCGTCAAGCAGAAGCGGGACGAGGAGGTCGGGCAGTACCGGGTACGTGCCCTGTCAGGCAACCCCACGACCATCCTCTGGCAGAGCAGGGGTGGTTCTTTGCAGCCAGGGAAATGTGGGTGCTGCAGGTCTTGCACGCAGGGCCAAGGGGAGGAGTGGGATGCATGAGGAAGGGGAGGATGTGGAATATCTCCTGCTGGTTGGAATCAAAATTATCCCCCACCGGGCTGGCACGAAGCAGCAGCCCCTGGGCATAAGGCAAACCCAGGGATGGGGTGGGGAAGTTCTGGGGCTTTACCCAGCTTGGAAAATAGGTTTCTCCTGAATATATTCTCCCTTGGTTTTGGCCTGCCCCTTGGAAATGGCCCCAGCGAGCAGGGATGAGGTGAAGGGTTTGGAGGGTTCCTTCCCAAAGCTGCTGAGCACAGGCACCACACATTTCCCACACAGGGCTGGGCCAAGGCACTTGGAAAAGCCAGTTTTAAATAAGTGTGGCTTTTCTTTAAAACCCAGTCCTGCCGGGGCAGATTCTGCCCTTCCCACTGCCAGGAAGGGTCCCATCTCCCCTGCCCACAGCCCATGGGCTGGGCTGCCTCCTGGGAGGGTTATTTCTGGCTGGGCCAGGCCTTTTTCCCCCGGCACTTTGGTCTGAGGGACAAGGCAATTCAATATCTTCAAGAGCACATTTGGCAAAGAGGCTCCACAATTAATCTCCCCCCCTTTCAACACTCTCTGTCCTCGGCTCGCAGGCGCTGCCTCCTCCCAGCCTGGCTCCGAGCACTTTCTGGAACTGATGTTCCCCTTCCATTGGAGCTCCTCCCTGCTGGAATGGGGACCAGGTCACCAGCACCCATGGCACGGCTTGCCTTGGATTTCAGGGACCACTGTCCCTTGGAGGACAGGACTTTGGAGCATCCCTGGTGTGCCTCCACGTTTTCCTTTTCCCAAATTCCTCATTTATCTCCTTCTGACTCATGGGCTTTTACAGTTCTGGCAGCTTCTCAAAACACACACTGAGGAGTTTAGGGGACAAAACCAAGCAGCTGGGAGAAGCCTAAGGACAAAACACATCCCAAATTCCCACCTTTGTACTCAAACAAAGCTTTTTTTGCAGAGGTTTTTAAAGAGGGTGGTTGGGCAGTGTCAGCCTGGCTGTGCACCTTCCTCCTCCAGCTAATCCATTCTTTTCTTTTCCCTCCCCAGGAGCAGGTTGAGGAGCTGGAAGACAGGCTGAAGGAGCTGAAGAACGGGGTCCAGCTCCAGCAGCGCAAGAACCAGGAGCTGGAGGAGCTGAGGACGAGCCTCCACAGGGAGCTCTCCATCTACAAGTGCGTTTGTGTCTCATCCCTGCAGTGCAGAGGGGTTGGGAAGAGGAGGAGGATGGTGGGGAAGTCTGGGGACACACAGCTGTGGGACACCACAGGCTTCTGCTCCTGGTTCCTGGGGACACGGCTGGTGTGTGACCCAGGGGCCCGGTGGGGCAGCACAGCAGGAATTCCAGCCCCTTTGCCAAACAGCAAATAGGGATTTGCTGGAAATTCCTGCACGCAGAGGAGTGGAGTTGCTTCCCAAGAAGCAGGTGTGGCAACTTAAGTGGTGGTTTCCTCAGGAATATGTGGAAAGGAGCTGAGGTTTAGGTTTGGGAAGGTGTTGTGGATGCTCTCCAGTGGGAGAGAACTGTCCTCTGCTCATAAAACTCTACGGCTGGGATTTTCCAAAGCTCCAGAAAGCACCCTGGAGTTTGTGGACTGTTTTACTCACCGAGCCTGGAGCTGTTCTGTTACTCCAGTCCCAGCTGTGCACACTCTTAACCGTTTTCTGTGACCTCACTGCTCCTTTAGCATTCCTTTTTCCCCTTCTCCCTCCAAACCTCCTCACAGGATATCCCCTGCCCCAAATAGCTTTTATCCAGGTAAGACTTCGGCATGGCGAGCACAGGGAAGAGATCTCTCAGCCTGTGTTCTCACCAGATGTATTCAGATCCCAACACCACCCTGTGTCTGCCGTGTGGGGTTCTCCTAAATCACAGACCAACATTTAATCCCGTGGACTCTCTTTTAACTCCTGGGATCTACAAACTGTCCTTCCTGGAAGCGACAGCACCCGAGGCTTCTCCGGTGCCAGGACACCTTTAGTGAGGTCTCACATTGGCTCCAGGGAGCTCAGAGTTAAGTGCAGCTCCGAGCTGCCTCTTCCTGTAGCTCACACCAGAAATGACATTCCCGTCTGTCAAATCCTGTTTGCCAAAGGGCTCTGGAAGGGCTGGGCCAGGCCCACACCCCCCCAAACCCACGCACTCACCGAGCCTCCTGAAGTGCTTCCCAATTTCTTTTCTTCCATATCATGAAAAGAATGCTTTCCAGAAATAGCACCCCCCTTCCCTTTTTTCCTCCAGCCAGAGTATTTATGTAAATATTCCATAGCCTGAGTTTCCTTTCTCCCCTTACAGGAGCTGCCTGGAAATCTATGGACACCTTTGCAAATCGGAGGAAAAGGCAGACCAGGACTGTTAGAACTATGGAATTTTCCTCTTTGTAGCAAAAACAATGGACAGAGGATCTACAAGGGATGTCTCCTCGTGCTGCTTATCCTGCCTGAAGCACAGCTGCTGCCTGGAGTCAGGAATACCAGACAGTCCTTTCCCTGGGTGTGTTTCTCCAGGTGCTGCTGCTGCTGCTGCTCATGTAGTAAAACTGCTTTTCCACAGAGGAGCAGAGCAAACAATCCTTGCACTGAACAATGGACACGGATGAGGAATAACAGATTTATGTTTTGCTGTGTTTGGGAAAACGTATCTTGCCTTGTCCCACAGATGGATTGTTTAAACCTGCACTGAAAGTTCTGGGGGGGTGGGGGTGTTGACTTTTAAAAGTTTACATGCAAGAGAAGCTTTATCCTTTGAACAGGATTTTCTTTTGTATTTCAAGGGTCTCTGCTGTACTGGGAGGTGCCCCACAGAAACGAGGTGGTGGGTAAGAGGTTTTCACTTTATATCGAGTCTCACACTGAAAATAAAGGTCAGAGTTTAAGGAGCCTTTTCATTCCCAAAGCTGCGCCTCCAAATCCCGAGTCTGTGTGTCCAACCTGGGTGTTTGTACCAGACTATTCATGCTGCAGATTAACAAAAACAGCTCCGTGGCAGGGGCTGAAGGCAGAGCCAGAAGGCAGACAGGCTTGAGGGGGAAGGAACAGCTCAGGGCTTTTGTGGCTGCTTGGGGATTTTAAGTGCTCATTGACTCATTCCACAAAGAAAACAGCAAAAAAAAAAAAATCTATCCCAGCACCCAGTCTCATGGGACACACAGAGGTGGAGACCACACCCTTCCTATCCCTGCTCCCTGAACAGGTCAACCTTACCCTGACAGAGCAGAAAAGGCAGGAAGAAAAGAGCACAGAACTCCCCAAAACTCCACGGCGTTTACGTAGAAAAACTTTATTCCAACTGAAGGACTTACACGCAATTAGTCATGAGGAGATGGAGAGTAACAGGCTGCTGGTGGCACGGGACACCCGAGTGGAAGACGTGCAGGAACCAGTGGTCAAGGACTAACTCCTAAAAAAAGTAGTTCATCCACGTTTAATCTGCTCCACACCAGCTGCCAACGCTGCTCAGGGCACCGGGCAGGGCCGTCCGCTGGCACAAACACACACCTTTTACAACTTGGGGGTCCCAAGTCTTAAAAACCATTTCACAGAAAGGAAAGAAACATCATGTGAAAAAACACAGCTCGAGAAACACACAATAGAGCAAAAAAAAACCATGGGGGGGGGTGTGTGTGTGAAGGATGCTCTGCAGGAATAGCTAAAGAATCCGAACCGCTGTGGCCCAGCAGGTGGGAGAAAAGGGAGAGGGAGGAAGGAATGAAAAGCCCAGAACTGCCAGGAGAGACAAAAAAAAAAAAAAAGAAAAAAAAAACCAGAGAAATTTCAGTTCGAGTCAGAACTTGCAAGTGTGTTTTGCATCTGCAAAGGTAGAAAAATCCACAAGGTACAGATAACTAAAGGAATTCCAAGGCCTCTGAGTTGCACTGAGGAGGCCAGGACCTTCCACACCATTTCTGAGCTGCCAGTGGATTAACACTTGTATCATCCCTATTGGCTCAAGCCCACTGGGCAGCTCTGCCAATTCAACTTTTGTTTAAATTAGGAAAAAGCCCGTGGCTGGAGCAAGGAAAGAAACCAAACCCAAGCTTGCTGTGTGATGAAAGGCAGCCAAAAGGGGACAGCCAGCCTGACACAAGAGGTTGCTGCAGGAATTCTGATCGAGGGGCTACAGCACTGACCTGGCTGAGGGGGCTGAGCCCTTTTTTGGGGAGTGGGTACTCGCTGTCTGGGTGAAAAAGCCTGTGATGGGATCTACAGGTGGAAGGCTGAACACAAAGCCTACGTGTGTCTCAAAACCAGTGTTAAGTCAATATTGGGGTTGAGAGGGAAGAGAAGGAAAAAAAAAAAAGACTAAAAAGAGGAAAAGGTTGTCATCTAGGATCCTTGACCTTCTGGATCCACGCTTCCTTCGGGATCTTCATCATTATAGATGTTCTCAGCCTGCAAGACAGGGGTGGAGGGATTGAGGAAGCACTTCCCACTGCTCTGGACAGGATTCCACCCCCTCAAAAAGCTCTGGCAGCTTTTAATCTGCAGATACGGATCACCCAAGATCATTTAACATCAAAGCAGCAACACAAATGACCTTTTCCATAAGAGCCACATCTTCAAAACATTTCCCAAGTCTCCTCTAAATTGTTTTAGCTTAGGAATCTGCCTTGTTAAAGCAGAGGCCACTGCAAGGCTTACTTCAGTCAACACTGTTTTGTATGTATTTAGTAGATCCTCTGCTTAGCTGCACCTTCCAAAATAACTACATGGAAAGCTGCCAACAAAATCTACAGGTAAATAAAAAAAAAAAATAGGATTATGGTCTTCTCAAAGGTCAAGATTGTTTTCCAAAACTTTCAACAGCTGGGAATGCAGGGGCAGCAAACCATTCCCATTCTCCATCCTCAGGAGGGCATTTGTATCATTTACAAAGATTTTATTCCTCAGGACAGTAACTAACAGAAACCTCAGTTTCATTGTTGGTTCTCACACACTGTTTTCCTTCAAGCATAGAAGGGAAAAATTTTCTTCTGCACCAGCACTTCCTTATTTTATTTATCTTCTTTTAAATACAAAACAGCTTCTGAGTATTTGGAAACCATTGTTCTGACCAAAGCTAAAGGGGGTTTCACTGTCCCTTTGAGATTTCAGCAATGCTACAAAATGAGCAACTCTGAGAGCTGCAAATAAAAGCAGGAATGCTGAAATCCAGGCATTTCAACACCATCTCTCACCTGCCACTTCCTGCACTCTCCCAAGCAACTCACCATTTGCCAGACTTGCATGATATTATCTTCTGATACAGAACAAATGACCCAGGGCTCGTTGGGATTCCAGGAGAAATCAGATATCTTTGCAGTATGACCACCATGAATAAACTAGGATTGGGGAATCAAAAAGGGGAGTGGTTACAAACCTACCCTTGTACGAGTGAGCAACTGGTCAAAGTAATTAATGAGATTGAAATGACTCACCAACAGCTCTGGGGGCCCGTCCTCAGCATCTTCAGGGGATTGCTCTTCTCCAATTTTACTGCAAAAAAAAAGGAGAAAAAAAGAAAAGGTGGGGGTTGGTTTGTTTTTTAAGGTGTGATGCAATTAATGAACAACATTTTGTGGGGACAATGTGAGTAATTTGGGATTTACCTCAAGTCCCAGACATTTAGCCTGCGGTCCGTGCCACTGGAGGCCAGTATAGTTTCATTATGGGGAGACCACTGAACCTACAGACAAGGATGAATTTGGAAATTAAGTTTTAAGAAGCTGCAACATGACACTGACAACAAACACCACTTCATTGTGTGTCCTGAAAGCTCCGTGAGAATTCAAACTGACAATAACCCGGAATAAAAATACCCCCAACTGAGAACCCTGAACACAGGAGGCAGTTTGTGAACATCCACACACCAAAAAGGTGCCACCTGGAACCTTTCCTCTAACAAAGCCCACGTGTTCCCAAGTGCAAACAGCTCCCAAGGGTATTGGCTGCTCCTTATCTCAGGGAGGATTATTGCACAAGGCTAACCCAGGGATTCCTTCAGCAGTAGGTGCAGTTCTCACATGAAAACAAATCACTGGAACTTGAGCTCAGCTGCCCAAAAGCTCACATTTACCACTCCTGCTGGAGATAAAGCTCTCCAAAAACACACCACCTAATAGGATCACAGGATTAGGAAAGAACTCAGAATTCTGCACTTCAGGATTCCGTGTGTAGTTTTATTTAGACATAACTACGGTCTGAACTAATAATCCTCCCACCAAAAAGAAATCTCTGCATATTTTCCCCTCTGATTAAGGCACGAGCTGGAGATGGAAATATTGTATCTGCTAAGCACGTGCCACCCATGATGTGAACATTCTATATTTACACCAGTAAAATTAGCACTTGTTTGTTGTCAGAGGATGTTTTGGTGATCCTGTTAAGGGGAAGCAGTTAAACCTTCCTCCAGGAGCAGGCTGAGGAGATGGAAACACTGCAGCCATTTCACTGGGGCCTCCTGCTTCAATCTGCTGCCATGAATAATTTAATGGACCCTGCACTGCTACCATTTCATCCTTCTGCTGTGGTTAAAGCTCCAGAGCATTTCTCTGTTTCCAGTCTGGCCTCCTGGACACTCTTATCTGTACTGGAGCTCTGCAGCCCCACAACAATCACCCAGAAAATGATAAGCAGAGGAGAGAAAAGAATGAGTTTTAAAGGGAAAGTATCTCTAATAAAAAGATAGTAGAAAAGACTATTTTTCCAAGTCTATGTGCATAAAAGATAAAGACATTTTGTTATACCTGAAATATTTCATCTTTATGTGATTCAAAGGAGTGCAGCTTCAGTTTTAGGTTCCTCAAGTCCCACAGAGCTACAGTCTGTGGAAAAAAACACAAAACCACATTTTGTTGAAGTAACCAACGTGTACATCCACACTTACACATCAGAAACAGGACAAGGATGCTCCAAGCTCAAGGAGGATGTACCTTATCAGCTGATCCTGTGGCCAGGATGAACTCACTGTAAGGGTTGAAGGAAAGGCAGTTGACTTCAGCTGTGTGAGCATCCACGGAATGACTGGGTTTGGAGGTGTTGTTTGACCGAGTGTCCCAGCTGGGAATGGAAAAACACGGAACTGAAACAAAGGTTCCTGTCCCCTTTCACCAAGGGACTAAGCAGCAAATGGGAAAGCACCTGGGTTGTGAAGAGGTTCCCCCACTTACATCATGAGCTTCTGATCGTCAGCAACGGATCCAAAAAGGGATTCATGGAGCAGGTGCCAAGATACATCTTCCACCACTGCTGTGTGGCCCGTGAAGATGGTCTTTGCATCCACCACTTTGCCTTCTTTGGGAACAGCACTGATATCCCACAAGCAGATGGTCTTTGAAACAACAGAAAACTCAAAAAATTACTTCTCCAGACAGATGATCCCTTCACCTCCTCCCCCTCAAACCCAGAACATTCCTGACCTTCCCAGGGCACACAAAGTGCAGGTTGGACCTCAGCTCTATTTAAAGTACTCACATGATCATCAGAGGCACTGAGCAAGTGCCCACTGAGGTTTGGGTTCCAGGACAGCCCATAACCCTCCTTCTGGTGCCCACGAAGACGCAGGTCAGGGTTACACTCTCCAGAAGGATCTGTAACGAGGCAGTGCAAGAACTCCAGTGCCTGGTATCACTTCCAGCACATCCTGGAATATCTGCATTGTTTTACTGTGCTTTACTAAACTTAGCTGTGCCTTTTTCAGTAGCCCAGGAGTCACCTCTCCATGCTCTGGCCTGAGTCACCTGGTCCAGGTGGATGGAGGAAGAGCAGCTCATCTGTCACTGCTCCAAAAACTCCTCCTAAACTGCTGGTGGGATATTTTTCTTTCCCTCATCATCCGTAACTGCACTTTTAAAGTAACAAAGGCACTTCTGATCCTCCCCACAAAAGCAAAACTATTTACTCTATACTATCTTGATGAGTTTATAGGTTAATATCTTTACAGGATATCAAGGGGAACAGCTCAGCTACCCACCAAAGAAATCACAGCTTCCAAAAAAACCCAAACACCACCACACACAGTGAGGTGACAAAATAACCAGCAAAAGCACAAGGTTTATCTTTCCATGGATACATTTGGAAGCTTCATACAAAATAACCTTACACTAAACACCCACTTCGCCCTAAAACCCCAAATGACAGGTAATCCAGGCAACTTTTTAAGCTCTTTTTCACCACATCGAGCTTTCCTTTGGGAAGGGCTGGCTGGTACGTGAGAACAAAGCAGCACCCACCTGGTTTGGAAGGGTGTTTGGTGTAATCAAAGACCAGGACATCACTGGATGGAGTCTTGGTGGCAATGATACAGGGGTTCTGTGGCATGTAACGTGCTCTGTTCACTTCTCCCTCGTGGTTTATCTTGATTTCAATCTCAATTTTCCCACTGACTGACCCGAAGCCTCCAAACTCTAGAAGTAAGAATTTAGGAGTTGTGAATAATAAGTTTCAGATCAAGACACAAGGATTCAGACTCAACTACTGCTGCCAAGCTCTTACTGCAAAACAGGCAAGTTCTGGTAAAATCAAGTTGCAATTGGGTCTGAAATACAACTTGCTAAAGCTCCCTTATCTTTATACTTAAAAGTCACAGTAACTTAGTATTTCACAAAATTGCACAGCACAATTCTGGCCAAAAGGAGGGGTTTGGGTTTGTTTTTAAATCGGAGTATGTATTTTTGAGAAATACTAAAATAGAATAGAAACCAAGTCTTTATGAGACAATATTGTGCTCATGAATAACTCTTAAGAGGCCCAAAGATCAAAATACTCATTGCACAATCCAGACTTCCTGAAAAACGAAGGGCAAACATTGGATCATTTAAGGACTTTCACCAGGTGGAAAGACTGATTCAGTCAAGTAAACATGAGAAATGTCTAACTTGTGGCAGTGCTGACACCCACAAAGGTTACAGGAAACATCCAATTCAAGCCTGATATACTGCATAAAACACAACAGAAACCAATTTCTACAATAAAACAGGGGCTGGCACAGCTATCAAGCTGTAAAAGAATATAAGAATATTCTTCTACACGAGTGACTTTCTCATTGGGAGAGTTTATGTAGTGCAAAAGTGACAGTAAAAATACCAATAAGCAGCACTGCATGGAATTCAATGTCAATTCCTGATGAGAAATAGGGAGGGGTGAGGTTTCCCACAAGTCAAAATGTTTTTGCAATAAGCCCCCACCTTCTGTTTTCATCATTAGATTCTTAAGACATCACATACATTCAAAAACCAGAGTGTTTATCCACGAAGGGGCATATTTGTCACTTAATCTCCCCATTAAGGGGGTAACACAGAAATAAATGGTTCAGTTGAGAAGTAGAAGTGAATCTTGCTGCCTGAACGTTGAGAGAAGGCGAATTTTCTATTGGGAAAGGGGAGGAAAATATGGTTAAAACCCACCCCTTTGGGCCCTTACCTCCTTTCTCACTGTCATAGTGTGAGGCATCAAACTGGGCATCGTCGTTGGGCAGCTGCACACTCGCTATGACCAGGTGATTCTGCTCATCTGAGGTGTGGGTGCCCAGGACTAACCTGTGGATACTGAAATCTTTGCCTTCAGGTCTGCAAGGGGAGAGGAGCAAAGCAGGGGTCACAAACACTGGGCTCATTACAACACTTTTTATTGCAGTTTCTGACAGAATAAGGATCTTCAAATTTATGGTTGTTTTCCCGTCCCAATGAAAAACCTGCTTCCTCTGGAGGAAATCACTTATCACAGCTCAAGGTGTCCCACAAGAAAGATGGAGAGGGACTTTTTACAAGAGCACGGAGTGCCAGGACAAGGGGGAATGGCTTCACACCTAAAGGAGGAGATTTAGATGGGATATTGGGAAGAAATCCTTCCCTGTGAGGGTGGGGAGGCCCTGGCACAGTTTCCCAGAGAAGCTGTGGCTGCCCCATCCCTGGAAGTGTCCAAGGCCAGGCTGGAAAGGGCTTGGAGCAACCTGGGCTAGTGGGAGGTGTCCCTGCCCATGGCAGGGGGTGGGACTGGATGATCTATAACTTCCATTTCAACCCAAACCAGTCTGGCATTTTAAGAGCTCAACCTAAAATTCTCTCAGCACAACAGACCACCACTCCCCTGCCCTCCTTTAAGAGATTTTAGCAGCTCAAGTACAACTCAGAACGTGGTTATGGAAGCTTAGGACAAAATGGTGGTTCTTCAGATTATATCTAACTCTATTTCTAATGAGTTTTTTGCTTATTGAAGGGATGGGTGAACCTGGAATAAGAAAAACATTAAAATCAAATGTGTGAAAACATCTCCATAACAGAAGACATCTTCCCAAATTAAAAATGTCTGTACTGATTATCTCTGGTGTTGAGAGTCCTCAACTTGCTGTTGGCAAGGCAGGGGGTTATTAAGACAGAAAGGAATTACACACTGCCTTACTTTAACAAAAAGTGATCCTGGATTTACTATTTATTCTGCTTTAACTAGAAAACAAAAGGATTAATTTACCTTGTGACATCAGGAAGCCACTGAGCAGTCAAGCTGGGCCACTCCAGGGCGTGGGTCATCACCAAATCATACAAGAAGGGGGTGTTCTTTTTCCATATTTTATACTCCTCGTTGATCACACGTTCTTCCACCGCATCATCAAAGGCTGCTGAAGTGGGTTTTTAAAAAAATACATACAATTAATTAGCCTGTATTTAAAGACACACATCACCATGAGCAGGCAATGGATTAGAGCCAACTACATCACACCCTGGTTTGCTGTTGGATGCTCTACTGGTTCTTAGATAATTAAAAATACCCTGTTGCACACGCTAATCCTTTTATTCTGGATATATGGCTCGGAATTAATATTAACTATGTCAAATTTCATCCCTGGAAGTGTCCAAGGCCAGGCTGGACGGGGCTTGGAGCAACCTGGGCTAGTGGAAGGTGTCCCTGCCCAGGGCAGGGGGTGGGACTGGATGAGCTTTAAGTTCCCTTCCAACCCAAACCATTCTGTGGTGGTTCAGTGATGATCATGTTGTCAGCAGCAGCACAATAAAATTTTAAAACTTAGGGCACAGGGCACCGCGGAGGCAAAGCCCAGACGTGTAACAACGTTTAAAAGCAGGACACCCACCAACCGCTGTTAAACAGGCCAGTCTGGGCGCAGCCTTGAACTAGTAGTTCCCAAAAATCCAGTTTTCCGAGGCTCCTTCTGCTGCCTGGTTGCTCTCACACATTTTTCTCATCCCATCTGCCACCGGCCTCCGCCGCGGGAGGAGGAGAACGGGGGCGGGCAGACCTGGGGGGGTTCACCCGCGGAACGGGGACACCCCCGCGGAACCGGAGCAGCCCCACAGAACCGGGGCTGTCCCGTGGAAACGGGAGCACTCCCACAGAAACGGGAGCAGCCTCACGGTACCGGGGCTCTCCCCCAGGGAACGGGGGTTCGCCCCCGTGCAACGGGAGCTTATCCACGGAACTGGGAGCAGCCCTGTGGAACCGCGGGACACCCCTACGGAACGGGGGCATCCCAAAGGAAAGGGGAGGGCGGCCCCGCTGAACCGGAGCTCCCGTACGGAACCGGGGCACCCCCGCGTGGCGCGGCAGCGGCCGGTGACACCTTTGTCTGCACCACCGCGTCCTGCCCGCACCCTTCGCATGGCACGGCCCTTCCCCGCTCCCCTCACCCCGCCGAAGGGGGCCTCACAACCCCGCTCCCGGGGGCTCACGGAGGGTCCCGGTGGAACCACCCGGCCGGTGCCGCGGGGAGTTGGCGGCGGCCATGACGGTGGGGGGGGGGGGGCTCGAGCGCCCCCTGGCGGCGCCGCCCCCGCTCCTCTCACGCCGCGAGGAGGAAAGGCGAGGGGAGGGGGGGGACATCCCCGCGCCTCACGGCGGAGGCCGCGCCGCCCATACGGGAGCCTTTACCTTCCTTGTCCGCCATGGCGGGGCGCGGGGCTGAGGCGCGGGTGGGCGAGGCGGTCGCTGCGCTGGGCGCTCGGAGCCCTCACGGCCGCGGCTCCGTCCCTATTGTTTCCTGCCCCCGCTGCGCGCGGCTCCCCCGGGCGCCGCGCGCACCCCTTCGCGCGCCAACGCCGCCCAATCAGCGCCCGCCGCCGCCGCGCCGCGGCCAATCGCCGAAGGCGCGGGAGGGGGCGGGGCGGGGACGCGAGCGCGCGCCGCGGTCACGTGGCAGCGCTCCCTGCCCTCAGCGAGAGCCGCCATCTTCCCACCCCCCAACCCCCGCTCGCGGTCTTAAAGGGGCCGCGACCCCCGCGCTGAGGGGGCGGCGGGTTTGGGGTTTGTTCCCGGTTCGCGGTCCCGGTTCCCGAGTGGAAAGAACCGTGACCGCGGTTCCCTCCGGTCACCACAGAGCGTGTAGGAGCGGGATTGGACCCGACCGGTGCGTGTGTGGGCCGAGGCGCGGCCCGCCCTCCCTCCGCATAGGGCTGCCCCTGACGCCTTCGAGTATCCTCGGCTTGTTATTAATTATCTATAACCACTAATTATCTATAGGCATTAATTTCTTCCCTTCCCCCCACACAGTTCGGTGAGGCGGTGAGCTTTACAGGCGTAATATTTGCTGGTTCTGGTCGGCTGCTGAGGGTAACGTGGGGTCTCACCATCCACAGCCAACAGCAAAAATCGCACAGCAAATATCAAATATCGAATCAGTATCTGGGTTTATTTCCCCACAGGAGCCCTGGCTTCTCAGTTTCAGGCTTCTCATTGCAACACACCTAAAAATTGAAGTTGGAAATGCTGTATCTTGCTTCTAAGCCTTGGAATTAAGAACCAACTCCTGTTTAAAAGTAGCCTGGATGTTACGGGATATCTATAAATCTATAATTTGCGTTGTTTGGGGAAGTGTTGGGCTCCTCTGTGGGTAAATCTTAAAATGCACCCAAAAAAAAAAGAAAAAGAAATAGTGACAGTGGTTGTTATGTCTGTAAATCTGGGGAGGAAAATTAATTGCCTTGGAGTTAAGCAGGTTCTTCAGTTTGAGTCTGGTGGACCTGCTAAGGTCAGCTCTGAGAATTAGGCTTTTAAATGGGGGGTTTGGTGCAGTTGTTTGGGTTTTTTCAGGTTTTTTTTAATTAAAAAGAACTGGAAGAAAATGGAATGCAGGAAAACCTCTGCGTTTGTGTGATGGCCAGATTTGCCAAGAATTCGCTTCTGGGGCTGAAGGTTTAAATCTAATCCTTGACCTAAGAGAAAACTAGACTTTTTTTCCCCTGTAAGCCATGTCTAGGGGTTTTTTGGAGGCAGTGGTGTTGCAGGTGGCTGTGGGATGCACAGTGGGCTGAGCTGTAAAATTCAGGAGCGGTCACCTGAAGTATGAAAGTTTCATTCACTTTACAGCTGTATTTTATTATCTGTGGACAGATGGAATGCTCAGCACATTCACAGTAAGGAGGGAGAAACGAGATTATGGCCAGGAAAGCCCAAAGTCCACAATTTCCATAAGGAATGTCATCCCTTGGCTCCCGTGGCCGAACACACTCGTGGGGCGAGTGCTGTGGGGTTGAACTCCCACCTTCTCCCACCTCCCAGCTGGGACAGAAACAACTGAAATTCCGTGTGTTGAGGACTCCTTTGGAATAGCTGAGCCTGTGGCTGAGTGTTCCCGAGGTGCTCTCAGGGGAGAGAGGCTGAACTGAGGAATTCTCCCTGTTCTCCACAGCGTCAGCAGGTTGAGTCACTCCAGGACGTGGCCGTGTTTTCCACCCCCAGGAAGTGAGGGAGAGTTGGATCCCAGGGCCATGGCAGCAGATGAGAGGGATTACAACCTGACAGAGGAGCAGAAGGCTGTCAAGGCCAAATACCCTCCACTCTGTAAGAAATATGAATGTGAGTATTTACAATAATAAACATTTGCTACATATTTTGTATGTTTGATTATATATTTTATACCTAAGTTTTGTATTTTATAATTTTATTACACATTTTATATCTCTTATATATCAGTTTGTATATTTTACCTATTAGATATATTTTACATAGTTTCAAAATAGTTATATATATTTAAAATAATGACTTCCTGATCCAGTGTGTGTGTGACACTGCAATCATGAGGGCACAGAAAATAGCAGGACACAGAGAGAAAGATCTCCAATTTCCTTTGTCACAGACAAATGCTTTTCTTGCTTTGGGTGCTAAAAAAATCATGGTAAAAATAAATTACTAAAGTGTCACCTTGAAAACTTTCCCTGGGTGTCATTGCCTCCAAAAAGCCCTTGACATGACTTATAGGGGATTTTTCTTTAGGGAAAAAAAAAGCCTAGCTTTCTCTTAGGACAAAGATTAGACTGAAACCTTCAGCCCTGGAAGCTCGTGTGGGGCAGATCTGGCTGTCACACAAGTGCCAAGGTTGTCCTGTGTCCCTTTGCTTGCTGATTCTTTTAATAAAACAAACAAAAACCCCTAAAGAACTGTATCAAACATTTATCTCAGACCTGATCACAGAAGTTGTGAATGTTCCTTCATCAGACACAAACCCAAGAATTCCAAGCCATTTCTTAGCAAGGCAGGACATTTTTCTACCTCTCTCATACAGGAAGAGACATTCAAGAGTGTGTTGGTCTTCTCTGTGGTGTTTTTACTCCTACATACTCTACTTAAAGATCTTTATCTCTCCTTTCCCCACCCCTGGAATGGCTTCTAAGAGGATGTCAAGTGAGTAGGTGGCAGCCCAAGGGCCAACTTCAGGCAGGAGATCATTCCCTGTGTGTTTTCCATGTCTGTCTGGAGGGACTGTGCCTATTCCTCTGTTAGAATTTATATTTTTAGGAGGTGTTCAGATCTTTATTTGATAGCAGGGCAGAGATACTGTGACATACTACAGTAGTCACGCAGTTTCCATAACTGGGAGAGGTTTTATCTTTCTTTTTACATGCACTGGAATTTGTTTGCTTTAGAGACTGTTGTTGAGAATCCATTAACAGTGTGTGAACTCTCTAAACAGCATCAGGACAATCTGTTAGCTGAAGTGATCGTAGTGTGGCATTTATTTTGCATCCCAAATTGGTTCTGTCTCTGCCAAAATTTTGGGGTAATTTTGCATTTCTCTCACTCCTCTGAATAAATATAAATGTAAAACTCAATACATGGTAATCATGCTTTATTAGTAAAGTTTGCTTTCTATTTTATACTCCCTACTGTGTTTTAAATTCTTCTCTTTGCCTAATGGGTTTTTTGGGTGTGGACAGGTGTATTTCCTCACTGAGCTGGAAATATTTGCAAATCTCATCCTCTGCATGAATAATTTTCAGTCCTGCAGACTTCAGCATAAACTCTTCAGTCCTGGTTAAAGTTTCCTTTTTATTGCAGTTAACTTGTAGAAGCCTGTTGGGTTACAACAGCTAAACCCTGCACACAGAGCTGGACACAGAGGGCACTCACACAATCACATTAAACAGGGGGGTTTTTATGCTTGGCAGAAATAATCCAAAATTCCCCCTGTGCTGGATTTTTCTAATATACTGCAGAGTTAGATTTGTCATGTCTGGGATGACTGCAGAAAGTTCTTGTTAGAGAATCAGATATCGATGTTATATTTTATATAATCCCTGTTTTTTAAATAATTTTGGTGGCATCATGGCTTTTCTCTTTTTCCTTCCCCTCAGATCTGGATCACACAGCAGATGTCCAGTAAGTGTTGGGCAGCTGGGATTTCTCACTGTGATAAACTCATTGTTTCTTGCACTGCTGTAAGTCTGGAGTAACTGCCAAAGACTGGTTGTAGGTGTAACACCTGGTGGAACTATGAAATGTCACTCACTGGGTGTTTTGGGGGTAAATTTTGCTTCTGCTTTTGGGAGAACACAGAATCATGTTCAGTTCCTTTTCTAATATTCCAGCAGTGCTTCTGACCAAGCCTGTGTGTTATTTGGAAATGTCTTTTGAAATCTCATTTTCACCTCTTTTAAACCAAATTTCTTCTGCCTAGTCTGCTTGTGCAGCCATCAATTAACCATATCAAGGAAGAATTTCCTTGGTGGCTGTAAAACATTTATTTTCCATATTCTAAGAAGCTCTTCTCACAAACCCTTCCCTTTCTGGAAAGCAAGTTTTGTTTGTTTGTTTGTTCATTCAGCTCCTCTGCATGAATTCTCCCGTTCTCATTGTTCTGGTTGCTCCCCTGCAGGTTGCTTTGGGGTTATTTCTCTTTGTGCAGTGAGTTGTCCCATGTCCTTTTAGGCTCCATGCCTGGGGGGACACGTTGGAGGAGGCATTTGAGCAGTGTGTCATGGCCATGTTTGGCTACATGACGGACACAGAGACCGTGGAGCCCGTGGATACAGTAGAGGTGGAGGCAGAAGGTGAGGCTGTGTTGACTTTTCATGGGGGGAGTTATGAAACCTGAGGGGAAAAAGGTACCAAAAATCTGAATCTTTACATGAGATGGCACTGCACTTAATTAAAATATAATTAAACGTCACTAATCTGAGTCTTCTGATAAGCTGAACATCTGATGGATGTCCTCTTAAAAAGTGTTTGGATGTTCTTGCTGAGGCAACAACTGACATCTCTGCTTCAACCATGCAGGGCACGACATGTTGTCTCTCCTCTTCCACCTCCTGGATGAGTGGCTGTATAAATTCAGTGCTAATGAGTTCTTTGTACCCAGGGTAAGTGTCCTGGTTTGATCCTTTTCCATCTGTAGGACAAGGCTGTTCCCTGATAATACCAGCTCTGATAGAAATGGTGTTTTAGGGAAAAAAAAAGGAACATGACAAATACAAGGCCAGGCTGGACAGGGCTTGGAGCAACCTGGGCTAGTGGAAGGTGTCCCTGCCCAAGGCAGGGGGTGGGACTGGATGAGCTTTAAGGTCCCTTCCAACCCAAACTGCTCCACAATTCTCTGATTCTGTTTCAGCACAACATGTGGGGAACTGGAACTCCCAGGGCAGAAAAACTCGAGAAATCATTAAGCTTTGTTACCACAAGCACCAATTATTAGCTGCTGTTACACGTTCTGCTGCCTTGGTGTTCCAAGTAGCAGTGTATGTCAGGTTCTCTGGTTTTACATTCCACCTAAACAGTGAAATATGAGCCTTACAAGTAGGGCTTGCTGACATTTTCTGCCTGAAGGTGGGAGATGTGACTGAAATATTTCTCCTCCCTTTTTCTGCAGGAGGTGAAAGTGCTTCACATCGACCGAATGCAATTCAAAATCAGATCAATTGGGTGAGCTTAAACCATCATCTAAAAAGTGGAGGATGGAGTTGTTTGTTTTTTTTTTTTGCTGCTTTTGAGGCTCTAAATGAAAATCTCACTGCTCTATACTCATCAGTGAAGCTAATTATCGCATTTGGTGAACACTACCAAAGTTCCAACCTCTCTTCTTTTTGCTTTTAAAGGTGGGGAGAAGAGTTCTCTTTAGGCAAACACCCACAGGTATGCAGTGGTTCCTCTGTCCATCTTTTCCATTTAGGAGGGGGAGGTGTGGTGTCTTTTAAATCAGAGTCCTCCAGGGATCCAAGTACAAACATGACTGGGTGGAATCACAGGCACTAAACTTTTGGGGTTTTTTTTTTGTGAATGTGTTCCTTAAACTGTTGACCTGAGCCTGACTTCTCCTCAGCACTAGCAAAACTCAACAGTTGGCTTTGGTTTTGTGATGCTGATAACACAGAAAACCAACCATTATTCAGAATGTGCACGTGGGTTTGGGTTTCACACTATTGGCACAGCCTCTGGCTTAGCCAGTTTTTGCTTCTTTCTTCTTTTTTCCCCCCTAAAGAACTGCCAGAAGCAAATCCTGATCTCCTACCAGCTCTTTAGCTCTGTCACTTTTAGCACAGCACGTGGGGATGGTCTGTCAGAGGCAAGAGGAGAAATTTGTGGCGTTAAGAGGCAGTAAAATAAAGGAAGAGCTCCTTTTTTTTTTTAATAGCATGGCATTTTTCTTATTAGTCAGTTTTTTGGGGGAGAAGATCTATGAAACTGGATAGCATTTGAGGGAAGTGGTAAGAACTATGTGTTAGGAACTGTGACAAAGGAGATCATTTAGAAAATCCCTGGGTTTGTGTCTCTTTTCCAGGGCACAGAGGTCAAAGCCATCACTTACTCAGCGATGCAGATCTGTGAGGATGAAAAGCCAGAAGTCTTTGTCATCATTGATATTTAAAGCAAGAAAAAGTATGGCCAAGTGGATATTATGGGCTGGCAAAAGTCCCCTAAAACTGTAATCCCTGTGAAAGTAACCAAGGAATTGGGCAGTTAAAATCATAAATTGAAGGGAGTAACTGCAGGGAATGTCAGCCAGTGTTTTCATGTGAAGATGGTGAGACAGAAAATAAAAAGAACTAGTTGGGGGTTTGGGGGATGTTGAGAAGAAGAGATCTGTAGGAGTTGGAAATCTCCCAGGAATGCTGGTATTCTGTATGAAATACAGAAATTAGTGGAGGTCCTAACTAAAATGCTGCCTTTTTGTAGGGTGGCAGGAGAAAATGTTCATCTACGTGATGTCCTTTGCAGATTTCACTGTTCTAATTCTGAGCTGACATCCCTCCTCCATTTTATACAAATCCCAAATAGCTGCAGTGGCTCAGATTTAATGTGGAAAAAAATCTGACTGTCGAAAAGACACCTAAAAAAAAAAAAATTAAACCAATTAAAAAAACCAAACCACCACACCTTTAAAAGTCGTGCCAGCAGGTGGTGCTGAATTGCTGTAAATAAATTTCCACCTGAAATCCTAAAGCATGTGACCATGTACCTGGAACCCTCATATCACCTCTGATCCCCCTGAAAAGTTGGCAGCTCTGCCAGGAGATGCACCAGGTTGGAAAGGGGTGCCCCAGGCTCTCTGCAGCTTCACTCCCAACTGTGTCTTGTGAAAAAGGATTCTCTTTATAATAGCAGATGGTTTGGATCACCCTTTAGAAAGGACAATGAAGAGAGTCCTTTAATGTCAAAGGATTATGGGCTTCACTGAATCAAAATTAATCAAGGATAATGGAAAGTGTGTTTTGTCTTAAATCACAGGTTGGCAAAGGTGTGTTACCTGCCATTGCTATTTAAATGTGGGGAGCACAGCCCTGACCTGTTATTGTGAATGCTTCACGTGCCTCAGCTCTGGAGGTAATGTCTTACCTTGCAAAGTCAGCTTAAATAGATCTGGTTTTGTTTCCATATTGTAAAGACTGAGGGATAAAAACCCCTCTTATTTTTTAAGCGTGCCGAAATAAAACTGGGACTGAAAGGAGCCGTGGATTTGTGTGTGATTTTTGGCTGGCCAATCCAGACACTTGTACTTTGCTCCCTGCTGAGGTGAGTGGACTCTTTTCTGAGGGCATCAGTGGGGCTGTGGGGAGGTGGGTGAGGGGCTGAGGGCAGCGCTGGGGCAGCCTTGCCTTTTGTCCAGCTCTCTAAAAGGCGAGGAAAAAAACGAACAGAGTTAAATTTTAACTTTGGAGACCAATGCTGAGATGCCTCGTGTGCCTCTGGCTGCAGCAAGTGAAGTGCTCTGCTTTTTCAAGTGCTGGCAGGAACTTGCTAGAAAAACATTTGGAATGAACTAAGTAAGTGTTACTCATCTGTTTCTTTTTCAGTATTTATTAAGTGCTTGCTGCAAAACAGGCCTCAAATCCGCCTTGTTCCATTTGCAGGGGCAGGTTTTAGCTCACAGTGTTGTTCTCCCAGGGCTCTACAGGAGCCCCATGCCTTGGCTGCAGCCTCTCACCGAGCTGGGGACCCACTGAGACAATTAACTGGGTAATTAAAAAACATGCTCAGACTGCAAACCCTTCTGGGGGTACCAAAGGATGCTGTTCATGGAGGAAGGTTAGATGAGTTTAAGGGCAGAGTGGTGAAGTACTTGGAAAAGACCTGCATTGGTGGTTCCCAAAGGTACAAATCCCAAGGCAAGGAAAACCCTTAAATTGAAAAAGGCTGGAGTTTGGGAGAGTTGGGGAATTGGTATGCAGGCTCACCCCATTCTCCTGGTTTAATGGCAACTCTTGGAGAACCTGGATGTGAATCAATAGGCCTGTTCTCAGATTCCCTGCAGGGAATTTTCACTTGCTTGGCAGTAACCTCAGGCTACAGATGCTGCTACCAGGAAAGAAAACACGGCACCAGGCGAGACATGAGACCAAACAGTGGCTCTTTATCAACAGTACCCACTGGGAGTGCCATTCTCTGCTCCCAGGCAGAATGTTTGTACTGTACACTCCCCCTGAGATGTAATTTTTCTAATCATTTTACCACTGAGCATTTTGAGTTTCTGTACCAAGTGCAGGTTCTCTGATCCAAATGACTGGGGGAAAAAAACACCGTTAGTAAAAAAGCTGAGGAGGCTCCAGAATTACAAAGGTTGCTTTGCCTCTGAGGGATTTTGTCCTTAGAAACAAATGTTTTTTATGCTGTCAAGCATCCTAAATTTGTATGAGCAGAAAAACCTTTCTTGAAGTAGCTCCGTGATCTAAACCACAACTGTCCCACTGAAATTAAACTTGGCATCTTTATTCCTAGAATAAGATAGAACAGGAGTTTAAGGAAATCTTGCACCAGTCCTGAAAAAAAAAATAATTAAGGAAAAAAACCTGACAAGGTATTTCCAGTGATTGCACTTTTATTTCCTTGGAACCACGTTGGTGTATCTTTCTATAAAATTCACAGTACAAAAGAGGCAAAGTCATACTACCCAAGTGCACTACATATGCTCTGGTCACTACTCTACTCTGGCTGTGGGAATTCTTTAATCATGCTTTTCTCAACTCTAAGAAGCAGTTAAGTTCACTTAAAAAAAAAAAAGAAACAAAAAAACCAAAGATCTGGTCAATAAGTTCTTCAGCAGGAAGAATTCCACTTGTTTCCTTTGCTCCTTTCTTGGGAAGTTTTTGAAGTGTATGTACAAGTTAATTACAATGCCAGCGTTTCTTAGCTGCTCACTTCAGTAAGACTTTCTCAAAGCAAGTTTGCAGTCTTTGCTTTGTAAAAAATCTGTATCATACAGAACCTTTGTAGAACTGTAGGTTGGTTCCTGCTTTCACTGTGAGCAGGAGCTCTGGGCAAGTCCTTGATGAAATATAACCCAATTCTTCTAAATAGTTTCCAGATAATAAGTGAGGAGATGAACTGTGATGATCCTTGTGGGTCCCTTCCAACTCAGGATATCTTATGATTCTCAGTACTTTCTGGATGATATTTAGAAGCAGTTACACTGTTCCATGTCTGCAAGTACAAAACAACTTTGTTTTAGCCCAAATTTTGCTTCTCAAAATAGAATTTCAGCAATACTTCATTTCAATTCAAGTAGCAAACCAGCATTTAGTCGGTAGGACGCGAGCAATTTAACCTCGAATACAACGAGTAACAAGTACACAAATATCTACCTAAGATTTGGTTTCACCTTTTCCTCTACCTCATCTGGAACATCATCATTAGTGTGTCGGACAACCAAATTATACGGCTCCTCCTCCGCTGTCTCTTCATCTGATTTCTGCTCCTCCTCCTCCTCCTCCTCCAGAGCCCATTTGGGGCGTTTGTTCCCCGCGGAAGAGGAGACAAGGGAATGTCCTGCATCGAAATCCTCGGGGGTGCTGCTGTCCAAACTGGCTTCTGCCAAGCACTTGTGGCACAGTCTGTAGCGCCGCGTCCCTTGCTGGACCACGCAGCCCGTCAGCTCCGTGACTTGGCGCTTGCACTTCCTGCAGATCAGTTTGCCGGCCTGGTGGATCTGGAGAGGGATCCGGAAAAAAAAAAAAGGACATTTTAACAAAATTTTAAACGCGATCCGCCAAGTTAAATGATGAATAATTAAGGTCGACGACGCGCAGCTTCGAGGAAGCTTTTGGGGCGCCGGCGCTGGAAACGCCCGGGCGGCTCGCACCAGCGGAACCCTCCGTGGGTTTATCTGCCGGGATGTATCCCAGCGGGAAGGCCGGACCGTACCGTTTGGAAGTGGTTGCGCAGGTGCTCCAGGCGGGTGAACCTCTTCCCGCAGGCCTCGCAGGGGTACGGCCGCTCCCCGGTGTGGCACCGCAGGTGCCGCTTCAGGTCCGCGCGGCGCTTGACGGTGTGAGTGCAGAACGGGCACTTGAACCTCATGCGGGGCAGGTCACCTGCCGGGGGGGGGGCACAGGGGAGGGCTGTCAGCTCGGAAAGGGGCAGTTCCTGCTCCGGCAGCAAATAGGGAAAACCCCCAAATATTTTATATAAGCGTATTATGTGTTGTCAGAGTCATTAACTCGGTTGGTTGGTTGGTTGGAACTATTAGCAGTGCTAATAGTGCCAAGGCTGTGGGTTTGATCCCCACATGGACCACTGATGATCCTTGTGGGTCCCTTCCCACTCAGAATATCATGTGACATGATGTAACACAGTGCCATGGTCTAGCAACTGCAGCAGTAGTGGAACAAGAGTTGGACTTGATGATCTCAGAGGTCCCTTCCAACCCAGCTGATTCTATGATTCTATAATATGTAAGATGTAAAATAGAATATATAATGTATGAAATACAATCCACAACAATGTAAAATATGGGCTTTGGGGGTATATACACACGTGTATACACGTGTATGCACATATATAAAATGTATTTCATCTATAAAATGCATTTCGTCTAAAAAATGCATTTCATCTAAAAATGCATTTCATCTATAAAATTTATTTAATCCGTAAAATTTATTTCATCCGTAAAATTTATTTCATCTCTAAAATGTATTTTATCTCTAAAATGTGTTTCATCTCTAAAATTTATTTCATCTCTAAAATGTATTTCATCTCTAAAATGTATTTCATCTATAAAATATATGAAATAGATAAAATATGTGAAATAGATAAAACACCTGAAATATATAAAATATATTTAATATGTAAAATATATCTATCCCCCCCCCAAGCCCGTTCTTCTCACTGAGCATGTTAAATGGCCATTTTAAAGTGTTTTTTCTATCTTACTGGGGCTATTTTTTAGACATACAGATGATCATAAATATGTAGCTATTATATATATTTGTACTGTCTGAACCATTAGCTTTTCCATCAGCTAATGGTTCATAGCTTTGACGTTTATAATCTCTGTTTAATATATCAGGGTGCCTAAAGTCTTCAGAATATGCCATTACAATATGAATAATATGTTCATTCCCAAAAGAATATACATGAGAATAGACCTGTCATCTTTATCCCACCCTCTCAGGCAGATGCTGACAGTCCATCAGGAGCTCAGATGCTTTATGTTTGTGGCCAAACAGGCACAAAGTTTGGGCTGGTTGGACCCCAAGGGAAATGCAACCTCCCAGCAGTGCCAGGACCTCTCACGTGAAGGAATTGAGTTGGATTGAGGTTGAACTATTAGTGCCAGGTTTGGGGATCTACAAGAGAAATTCAGTCCTGGGTAATGCTCTCCCATCCCACTTCCCATGCCCTGTTCTGGCTGCAAAGTCATTCCTGAGCAGATAAATTCACCTCTATGTCTAGGCACTGTTTTGGTTTCCATGCAGCCCTACAAACTCTCTCCAAAACATCACCTGAATCCTCCTGGATAAAGCCAAACTTTTCCAAACCGTTCCTCTTTTTTTTTTTTTTTACCTTCGTTCCAACTACTCATTACACCCAAAATCGTGGGCATCGAGGTGTACAGTTCTTCTGCCTTTAACTCCACGAACTCGGGAGTTCTGGAAAGTTCTTGTTCTAGCTGAGTAACAGACCATCTCTTGGGTACCGCCTCCGAGCCGCGATGACACCCGTAATCATCTCGACCCACGTCGTTCTCTGCATCAAACTCGGCCTCCTCCCCGACCCTGGAAGTGGGGCTGGAATCCGAGGCGCCGGCTCTGTCCGGTTTGCCCTGTCCCAAATCCCGGCTCTGGGACAGGCCCAGGTGCTTCCGGCGCTTCCTGCCCGAGCCCTGTTTTCTGCCTCTTTTCGACAGCTGGGTCTCTGCCCGCTGCAGAATCACCTGCGAGGACAGGTAGCTGCCGTAGCTGCTCCAGGAGTTTTCGTTCACGCCGGGCTTTTCATCCGGGACGGAGTAGGAACGCCGGGGGTTGCTCTTTGCTTTCCTCCTGGAGCGATAAAGGGCGGGACGGGCAGGCTCAGTGCTCGTGCTTTTGGCCGAGAGGCTGAGGTAATGATCCTTCTCCTTTTCATTAATATCCAGGGAGGACTTGATGAAGGTCTTACAGACACTGAGAATATCTGTCATCTGCAGGTAGCTGGCAGCTGACATCACCTCGATCACATTCTGACCGGTTAAAGACAATATCCCTGAATACACAAAGTCCAGGATAACCATGAACGTCTCTGGAGAGAAGACCTCGAATGTAGCTATTGTTGGCTGACTCGTCTCCTTCGAGCTCTGTGAAAGGAGCATTTTGAAGTAGCCGCTGCTGGCAAACAGCACATTGCGATGGGCTTTGAAGACCTTTCCCTCCACCAGGATGTTGCAGTCACAGAACAAGTCCTGCTTCCGCTGTTCGTTCAGCTGCTCCAGGAGGTGAAACTGGTGAGAAGAAATCTCCATCCCAGGCGGGGAGCGAGAGGAGGGTTTGCTGTAAAGGGAAAAAACATCATCGTGACAATCTGCATCAGCGTTGCTGAACCCTTATCTAAAGAGACGAGCTCCAATTCAAAAAACGTTATCACATTCCCAGCGTATCTCCCAAGCCCCTGCGGCTGCTACAGGAACACGAGAGAAGAAACTTAACAACTCCAGAAGAGGCGGAAAGACGCGCCAGCGGGGATTACTTAGTATCCCGAAAGAACGAAGATCGCATCCGCCAAGGCGTTAATGGTTCTCGGACCGAGCGGGAGCGCTCGGCCCTCCCGCCGTGGGCAGAGCCGCGGCCGACGCGGGTGCGCGGCGGGCTCAGCCCCTGCCCGGCGCACCGGGGGCCGCTCTCGGTGGCCTCCGTCCCTCGGAGTCGTTCCCTCTGTCCCCGGGACGCCCGACGGCGCCGGACCCGCCCGCCCGAGCGCTCCCCATCCCCATCCCCATCCCCCGGGCACGGACCGCCCCGGGGCCGGACGCGCCGCCCGCAGCCTCCCTCGGCGGGCTTTGCCGCTCCCTCGGTGCCGCCGCCGCCGCGCGATGCCCGGCGGTGTTCCCGGTCCCGGTGTTCCCGGTGTTCCCGGTGTTCCCGGTGTTCCCGGCGCTCCCGCTCCCGCACTCCCCGCCCGCCCCGCGCAGCCCTTTGTTGCCGCGCCCGGGGCTGCAAATGGCGCCCGCCGGGGCTGCCGCGTCCCCTCCCGACCCGCCGCCGCTCCGGTGCTGCCGCCGCCGCTCCCGCCGCCCGCCCGCTCCTTCCCACGGGTGTGCGGGGGGGGGGCAGAAGGGCCGCTCGCCGGGCGCTGCCGCGGGTTTCGTGAGGGGGGATCCCCCCCCGGGGGCCCCGCCTCGGGGCTCGCCGTGCCTTTGCAAGGCGACGCCGCCGCCTCCTCCTCCTCTTCCCGCAGCCCCCCGCGCCCCGCCAGCCCGAGCAAAAGGGGGGAGAAGAAACAAAAGGTATTTGCTGACGTGGGCGTTGGACACGGACGCCCGAGGGCTGGGGACACACAGTTTAAAGGGGCAACGCACCCCGTTGGAAGCCGCAGACCCGGCGCCCGCCCCGTCCCCGGCGCCCCGCGGGTACCCGCGGGATGCTCCGCAGGCCCTCCCGCACACCCGGGTTTGTGAAAGCCCGGCCCGGGATAGCTTTGTGTGTGTGTGTCTGTCTGTCTGTGTGTGTGTACCTTTGAAGGCGCCGCCTGAGTGGGAAGCGTCTGTAGCCCCGCGGTGTGGGATTTGTCACCTCGGCTCGATATCGCGGCGTTTTTGTAACGGAATTTTTTTGGTGCTCAAAGCACTGCGGGAGGGCGGGGGAGGCAGTACGCGGATCGCCCTGCTTTCCGTCCCGTGTGGAAGGCGGAATCAGGATGCCGAACTCAGGATGCCAATCGGGATGCCTGTTAGAGGATGAGACTCTTTCAAATCTTATTCCTCGAGATCATTGAATCATTTTGAGAGGGAACCTCCGCAGTCATGGGTACAGTTCCCTCCTCGGAGCAGGCTGGGAGGACATGGTAAAAACCAGTTCCTATTTGCACAGTCAAGTGTCAGAGAGAACTTCAGTAGTGTTTCATTTAGTCCAACAGCTAAGCCAAGGCAGGGGAAGCTCTTTCCAGCCACTCCTCCCAGTTTTTTCACAAAACCTCTTGTCCTGTGTTCCTGCTGTGTTTAAAATTCTCAATGCACCCAATAAGCCGCCTCTCTGCATTTCACAAGTTAAACAGGATGAAAGGTTACACCAGCTCCCAACATGGAAGGGCTTTAAGTTAAACAGTATAGAAAATATTTAACTAAATGCTATTATAAGATTTTCTTAGTAGCTTGTCGAGTTATACCCATCACTCAACAGACATAACATTGGTACAGATTTGGACCTAATGGAAAAAGTCTGGAGGCAAGGACTGGAGGATTATAAGATCCTTTTCTGCAAAACTCAACCCTTTGGGGCAGAATTAGAGAATTTTTTCTTCTATTTCATTCTTACATGTGTTGCCTCCAACCAACAATAATTAAAATATAAGAAAGGTAGATACTGGTGTGGTAATGGGGTAACTCTGGCAGTGACCAGATGCTTCAGGGAAGAAATGTATATTCCATCATTTTATATCCAACAGAGATTTTTTTTTTTTCCTCCCTAAGTTATCACTGAAAATTTGAGAGGCACCCCAAAATCCTGAAGGATGGAGCATTCCTGGAAGGATACCTGCAGCAGTCAGTGCCAGTCCTCTGTGAGAGCTCTGCGGGCTTAGAGGTATTTTTAAAGATTATTTTAATCTCAATTCTTTAGAACTGGAATAGAATATAAATCAAAAGGTTGGAAAGGGAGATTAATTCTGAGGCTGGGTTGTTTTTTTTTTGGAGTCTGCCCTTTTTTTTTTTTTCTAATTAACTGGGGGAGCAAAGGGACCCAACAGTTGAACCTTTAGGGTAAGGACAAGTGACATTTTTTTGGATAGTAAATACAGATGTTCAGGTAATTTAATGGAAAACAAAAAGATGGGAGATGATGTGAAAGAACTGATCAAGCATCACACAAGTCATAGTTTTACATGGCAGGGAGAATTCTGTAAGAAATACCTGGAAAAGGGGCAAAGAGAATTTTTTAATTCAGCATTTCAGCCTTTGAAAGGATGGCAAGATATTGCCAGAAAACAGGGACAGTTAGAGGTGAGACACTAATCAGAGGATGATGATGGCTTTTTTCTTCACTCTTGACTGTGGTTTGTGAACACAACAATAAACACAAGGCAAGCAAAAATAATCACAAGTTTGGGTTAGAAAAGACCTTTAAGATCAAGTCCAGCACTAAACCTTGTGCCTGAGAGACATGAAGGTGAAAGAAATGCAAGGAAAAAAATTAAAGTCAGTGGGAACATCCCTATATGGTCTTTACTTTCCTCCTTGAAAAGAAGGAAAATGTTACTCTGCTGCTGAGTGGTACATGATCCTCACAGGGATATGAAGAAGACAATCAAGCAATGGCAGGAGGCAAAAATAAAAGAAATACTTTCATTTCGAGAAAAACAAGGAAAACGTGCGACTGGTTATGTAAAATGAAGGACGTAGAAAACAGAAGGCACTTAACATTTATCTCGTCTTGCAATACAAAAATAAGGAAACAACAACCAAAATTAAGGCAACAAATGCAAAAAATGGTAACTTTAAAAAAATATAAAACGTAATTGACCTGTGGGAATCGCAGTCTTGAGCTAAAAATCCAAGCTTAATAAGATACTTTAAAAATGACTACAGATACCTAGTTATGCTACTGAGAATAACATCCACATATAAAACCAGTAAAAGCCCTTGTTTGCCTGGAAAATCAACAATTTATCTGCCTGTGTGTAAAAATTAATTTGTCTTCCTGTGGATAGACTGTTCCACTTGCCCATTTAGAGCCACTTCAGGTCTTGTTCTGAAGCATCTGGTCCTCAGTCTTCTTAGATTTATGGTATCTAATTAAATTGAGTATTGATCCAAAAATCCCTCTGCTTCTAAAAACACCCCCACTATCAAGAAACGCTTAATATTCTGACCTTTACAGTTGGCAGTTAAGATTTCAGGCCTAGAGAGACACTTTATTTTCCCCTCCCCTTAATCCATCCCAAACACACACAGACTAAGCCCAGTCACTTTTTATCCTGGGGACAGCAGGCACTGATACCTGGAATTTATTGTCACACTGTTTAAGGTAAAGGGAAACATCTTGGAATTTGATCCAAGTCGCTCCATATTCTTTGACATATTTCCGTGTTCTCTGATTTAGTTCAGGTTGCTCGGGAATATTTCTGAGCCGTTTGGTAACAGGCATTTCAGGAGTGGAAAAAAAAAAAAAGCTCCAAGAAAATTAAATGTCTGTTTTCACACCGAGTCCATTTCTGGGCTGCTGACCAAGTGTCAAATAAAATCGAGGCCAGTGTAAGTCTTGTTTGTAAAGATGTTCTCATGGTGGTCATCAGAAAGTTTTGTAACTTCTCCCCTCCAAGTCCTAAGCCAGTGATGGTGATTTTTGTAGGACTGATAAAAAAACCATTTCTTGTTTCCTTGGGACATCCAAGCAGGATGATTCCCATCAGCCTGGAATGTCTGAGGGGAGGGTGCTTAGTGCTTACACTGAGCACTAAGGAAGCACTTGAGTTATCATTTAAGAGACCTTGGTCACCTGCAGCCTGGAATGATGGTACTAAAAAAAAAAAATCTCTGGTCATGATGATACTAATAAGGTTATACAGTTTTTACATGAATAAAAATAAAATAGTGATTTTTTTCAGCTGTCCCTGGGAAAGATTATATAGTGTATATATATATATATATACATATGGGATTGTTCTGTAATAAACCCCGGGGTTCAGCCAAACATGCTTACAAAGCTGTAAAAAAAGAAACAAATTGGAGTTTTCTAAGTCTTACAGCCATTGAGTCCCATGATCCCGGGATGAAGAACTGGAATAACACTCAGGTCTGTCCAAAAAATGCAGAGTAGCAGCACCCTGGGAGCATCTTCTGCTCCTCTCTCCTTTACAGTGCTGGGTAAGATAAACTCACTAAGCAACACAACAAAGTGGCTTATTTTGTTAGAGGAGTCAAATTTCTTCATCGTTCCCGACCTCTTGTAGCCTAATTGTAGGTGAAATTACACAAATATGATGCCTAGAACTTCCAGCACATCTTGTTCTCATGTTGTACAGGCTGGAGAAGGCTCACAGGATGGAATATCCTGAGTTGGAAAGGACCCACAAGGATCAGCCAAGTCCAGCTCCTGGCCCTGCACAGGACAACCCCAACAGCCCCACCCTGTCTGGCACTTTTGAGAGGTTTTTTAACAAAAGAGAGTATTTTATTAGTGTTTATTAAAACAGCCCAGTCTGAGAGCCCAATTTTGAGAACGAAACATCTACTGGCATCAATTAACGATCCATATTTATAATTAATTTGTCTCTGATGTGTTGACTAGGACTAGCATTCATGTGCTTATTTTCTTGTAAAGAAACAGGTCTTGAGCGAGTGATCTGCTAAAGATTTGCCTTATTCTAATAAATTTTACAGGAGTCCTTTTCCAGACAAAAGTGCCAAAACATTTTACATGCTCTTTCTTAATTAGCTGCCTTTTTCCTTATGAAGAATAACATGGAATTTCATGGAAGATTCTCTTCCCTTCTGAATACTGAAGGGAGGTTGTCTGGTTTGGGGAGGGGTCTTTACACTTTGTTTATCACCCCATGACATAAACCCCACATCCCTACAAGTGTAAAAAGTGGGCAATTCGCAGCACTCTGCGACTGTTTTTAAATACTGAGACCTCACTCCCTTGAAAAAAGGCTTTGAGACGTGCCCCACCGTCTGCTATAAACAGTTATCCATGGAATACTGCAGTTTCCTCCTTCATCCACTATTTAAGGATGGATTCTTTCTCGTGAAGCAAAGTATTGAGGGTTCTGAGAACAAACCAGACCGGACTCAGCGGCGCGTCCATAAATACATGCAAGCCTGGACCTGTTCAACCACATGTCTCTGTAGGATTAACAACAGCTGGTGGAGGGTGTGTGTGGTCAGTACATTCTCCCTCTTCCGCGGGACTCCCGATTCTCCTCTTGCAGCTACCTAATGTTTGGTTTCACGTCCTTCTCGTCCGCCTCGTCCTCGCTGTCGTCGACTTGCTGGATGACCAGGTCGGTCGACCCGTCCTCCACTATCTCCACGTCAGACCTGTTGTCTTCGCCGTAGTGCCACCTGGAATCCTTGTCCCCGTCCTGTGGGAATTCCAGGGGTGCCTCAGCCTCCAAGTCAATGCGGATACTGTCTATGCCGGCCTCGGCCAGGCACTCGTTGCACAGTCTGTACCGGCGCGTCCCCTCCTGCACCACCTGCCCCGTCAGCTCCGTCACGTGCCGCTTGCACTTCCTGCAGATGGGCTTGCAGGCCTGGTGGATCTGGGAAAAGCCACACGGATAGTTTGGATACAACACCCACAAAGGTGACAAAAAAAAAGCAGGGTGGGAGTAGCGTCAAAATAGCGGCGTTAACTCGCTTTGAGGGACATCAAACGTTAAACTGCCCCATCCCCGGCACTGTAGCTGCCCACTGAAGCTCCTTTACAGCACCTCTGCAAACCACCAACTAACCAAGAGATTCCTCCCCCCCTTTCCTACAAATTAGGCTTCAAATTGCCTGCAGCAAAACCAAATTAATTTTCTATTACCTCTTTCTTTTACGGGAGTCGATTCTATCAACCAGATACGCTCACACTGTGTTTTAATTAGGCAGGGTTTGCACATTAAACAAAAAATCAGGCAGTTCTTAAAAGTACATACTGTTCGAAAATGGCTGCTGAGGTGATCCAGCCTGCTAAACCTCTTCCCACAGGCCTCACAGGGGTACGGGCGCTCTCCTGTGTGACAGCGAAGGTGACGCTTCAGGTCGGCTTTTCTTTTCACCACGTGGCTGCAGAACGGGCACTTGAACCTCATCCTGGCCAGGTCGTCTGTCAGGAGATAAATTAAAACCCCAAAAACGAAGTCATAATGTGTCACGTCATGTCACGCTTCGGGAAAAGGAATTTTATGAGCAGAATAGCACGTGGCTTTTACTTATTAAAAAAAATATTACCGTAGGTCCTTTCGAGCACAAATATCCTGTGTTTTCCTGTAAATTACGCAGGAGTGTAACAAAGGAGGAGTGGACCATTAGCTGTGTTATCACAGCCCAGGCAAGGCCAGGCTGGATGGGGCTCTGAGCAACCTGGCCTCGTGGAAGGTGTCCCTGCCCATGGCAGGGGGGGTGGAAGGAGATGGTCTTTAAGGTCCCCTCCCATCCAAACCATTCTGGGATTCTACGAAAATGAGGTTAAAAATATCCCAAAAGGTCACAAGCTAGATTTACTTCGAAAGGTTGGTTTAACACCCCAGGTACCCTGCTCACCTTCGGCCCAGTTTCCCATGACTCCGAGGATGGAGGGCATGTTCCCGTACTGCTCGTCAGCCTTGGAGGACTTGGATTTGCCAGAGGGACGGGGCGACTCGTGCTCCTGCTGCGACACAGCCAAGCCCCTCGGCATCCCCTCGGAGCCCTGGCCGTACTGGTAGCCCACGTGAGGAGCTTCAACCTCCGTGTCGATGTGAACCTGCTCCTCGGGCGGCGCGGGGTGGCCGGCGGGCTCGGCAGCCCTGTCCTCCAGCTTGCTGGATTTGTAGTGGGGGATGTCCGAAGGCTGCTGCAGTCCCAGGTGCCGGGATTTCTTGACGGAATCCTGCCGCTGCTCGTGTTTGGACAGCTGCTGCTGGGCGTTCCTCTGAGAAGCAGGGTAGTAGTTGAAGTTGCTCCAAGTGTTTCCGCCCATCATACAAGTCCCTGGGTCTGGGCTGGAGTGGGAATGGGGGGGGCTGCTCTCTGCCCTCCAGCCCCCGCCGTACACGCAGGATCGGTCCACGCCGTTGGAACTCACATCTTTGTCCGAGAGGCTGAAGTAACGATCCTTCTCCTTCTCACTGATGTCCAGCGAGGACTTTATGAAGGTTTTACACACGCTGATAACGTCGGTCATCTGCAGGTAGCTGGCGGCCGACATGACCTCGATGACATTCTGACCAGTGAGAGACAGTTTGCCCGAATACACGAAATCTAGGATGACCGTGAAGGTGTCAGGAGAAAAGGCCTGGAAGGTGGCAGTCGTGGACTGACTCGTCTCCTTCGAGCTCTGTGAAAGGAGCATTTTGAAGTAGCCGCTGCTGGCAAACAGCACATTGCGATGGGCTTTGAAGACCTTTCCCTCCACCAGGATGTTGCAGTCACAGAACAAGTCCTGCCTGCGCTGCTCATTCAGTTGCTGCAAGAGGTGAAACTGGTGAGAAGAAATCTCCATCCCAGAAAAGAGGAAACGAAACGTCGCTCTAAAAAAAACGAAGAAAATAATTACACTCTTGACTTCGGCGCCCTGCGACTCAGCCAAAGACTCCAGACACGATTTTATGGACATCTTTCGAAAAATATAATCTCATTTACCGAAACCTATAATTATATTTAAATCACGATACACACAACCGGAGACTCATTTTCCAAGAGAACGCGACAAAGCCAAGACCGCGTTATTTGGCAGAGGAGGGTGTGCTACAGCTGGGAGCATCTCCATCCCTGGATGCGGGGCTGGATATGGGAGTGGATGTGGGGTTGGATGCGGGGCTGGATGTGGGGTTGGATGCGGGGCTGGATGTGGGGTTGGATGAGGGGTGGGATGTGGGGTGGGATGCAGAGTGGATGTGGGGTGGGATGGAGAGCTGGATGTGGGGTTGGATGTGGGGTGGGATGTGGGGTTGGATGTGAGGCTGGATGCAGGGCTGGCTGTGAGGCTGGATGCAAGGTGGGATGCAGGGCTGGATGTGGGGATGGATGTGGGGTGGGATGTGGGATGGGATGAGGGGTAGGATGCAGAGCTGGCTGTGAGGCTGGATGGGGACTGGATGCAGGATGGGATGCAGGGCTGGATGTGGGGTTGGATGTGGGGCTGGATGGGGGGTTGGATGTGGAGCTGGATGTGGGGTGGGATGTGGGGTTGGATGTGGAGCTGGATGTGGGGTGGGATGCGGGGCTGGATGCGGGGTGGGATGCAGGGCTGGCTGTGAGGCTGGATGTGGGGCTGGATGGGGGACTGGATGCAGGATGGGATGCAGGGCTGGATGTGGGGCTGGATGCGGGGCTGGATGCGGGGTTGGACGTGGGGTAGGATGGGGGCTGTATGCAGGGGGCTGTATGCAGGGGGCTGTATGCAGGGCTGGATCCGTGCCGCCCGCGGGGGGCTGCGCAGCCTTCAGGCAGCTCCGACGAGACGAGCAGCCAAGAGCCAGCTGCGGCTGCGGCCGCGGCCGTGCCCGTCTCTTCTTCCCTCATCGCCCCGCTCCGCCCGGGCTCCGCTCTCTCTCCCTCTCTCTCTCTCTCTCTCTCTCCAAGGCACCGGCATCCACCACCACCCAAATCAGCCGCTCGGTGCCCGACAGCGCCGGACCCACCGCCCGCTCCCGCAGCCCTTTGTTGCCGCGCCCGGGGCTGCAAATGGCGCCCGGCGGGGGGACGCGGCAGCTCCGGCGGGCACCGAGCGGCTCCGTCCGGAGCCGCTCGGTGCCCGCCGGAGCTACCGCGTCCCCCCCCCCCCCTCACCCTCCACCGCCGCCTCTCCCCGTGTCCCCCTTCCCCGCCCCAAACCCCCGCCGCCCTGCCCGGCCTACCGGGTGTGCGGGAACCAGCGCTCGGGTGTCGCGGGCGCTGCCGCCGCCGGGCCGGGGGGGGGGGGGGGGGGGGCGGCGAGCGGGCGGGTTTCGTGAGGGGGGATCCCCCCCGGGGGCCCCGCCTCGGGGCTCGCCGTGCCTTTGCAAGGCGACGCCGCCTCCTCCTCCTCCTCCTCTTCCCGCAGCCCCCCGCGCCCCGCCAGCCCGAGCAAAAGGGGGAGAAGAAACAAAAGGTATTTGCTGACGTGGGCGTTGGACACGGACGCCCGAGGGCTGGGGACACACAGTTTAAAGGGGCAACGCACCCCGTTGGAAGCCGCAGACCCGGAGCCCGGGATGCCCCGCAGGGGATGGGGATGCCCTACAACGCCGCCTTTTCGCACCTTTTATCTACAGCGGTGACCCCAAATCCTTCCCCCTTTTCTCTTGCGGCTCCCTCCGAAGGACGTGTGACATCTTCTTTTCTCTGTCGGGATCTGTTATCTCTGGGTCTGAAAGGCGAAACCTGAACCTCTCTCGCTTTCTCCCCTTCCAAGTTTGGTTATCTTTTTTTTTCCTTCCTCTTCTTACCACCAGGGCCTTTTTTTCCCGTGCTTTTCGCACCCCAGTTATATCCCATAAATATTTATTTTCCCATGGAAGCCGTTCTGCCTTAACCGTGTCCTTTGTGTCCTTTTTGCCCTTCCCTTCCATGAACTGCAGACATTCCATCCAACCTGGCCTTGGACACTCCCAGGGACGGGGAAGCCACAGCTTCTCTGGGCAACCTGTGCCAAGCTAGGAGGGCACAGTTTCTCTGGGCAACCTGTGCCAGGGCCTCCCCACCCTCACAGGTCTCTCTTTCAGAGAACAATTTACAAATGACTCTAAAAAACCCAACATTCTTCTTGCTGGTACAACCTCCTCCCCGGATCACCGAAGAGGGTTCTTTGCTCACCCTCTGATGGCCCTTGGCTGCCCTGCTCTGCTTTCCTGCTTTTCTTCCCCCACAAAAAGTCCTTTTCACCAAGGATGGAGACAAACCTGTGGCCCTCATTCCCCCCGAGTGCTGCAGCACCTCACATCTTCCGTGGAAAAAGATGGAAAACCTGTGTGCTTGCCACGAGATTTATATTTCCTCTTTGAAGGAAAACAGTGAAAAGCAAGAAAGGGTTGTTACAGTTTTCACTGACTCAGGATATTCTAAATCAACAGGGAAATACAGTTTTGTTCGTGGATTTTCCAGTATAATTCAAAATTATCTGGAAAGAACATTTGGGAGTCTGTTGCCCCCACGTGCTTTTCCTCCTAGCTCAGGTCAGTGGCTGCTTCCCAGCATGAAAAATGAAAAGCTTTACAGAGTTTAAAAAGTTCAATTAGTATAAAACTACAAAGACTTTGAAAAGCCAAGTCAGTGTTAATAATACAAAAGATTTTCTAAAAAACCCACTTGGCTGGGGTTCAAGTGGACAGGATCCTTTTAGTCCTTTCCTACCAAGAACCTGATTCTTCTTGCAAACTGTCTGTCCCCAGGAATGGATATACCCATTTTTTAATTGGGTTAATTAAGTGGAGATAGTTATTTTGTAATTTTAATCCCAGAAACTGAAACGTGAGCCTTAATCTAGACACTCCCAGGTTTACTCAGTCAACATCTGAATGGTAAAAAAATCAAAGCAACCCTCTCAGAGAGTTTTATTTTCTAGACAATCAAAAAAACTCCAGAATGCTCCAAGATCCACAAATATAGTTCAGTCACTCCTACAAATAAGGTTCAGTTTATAAGAATCTGTCATTGTAACTGGACTAAAGGACTTCAGTTATGAAACTGTCTTACAAAACATCAGGAAATCAAATGACCACGTTTGGAAGATTTACAAGGGCTTGCACCAAGAGGTTAAATGAGCTACAAATACCAGTGCAGCATGTATTCCTCCAGTGAAATACAGTGCAATTATGTGCAAAAATACATTAAAATGTACATTCCTAAACAAAGTCAAGTACATCAAGCTAAGACTTGAAGATATGTCGTTCTGCACGGCCTTTAAAAACCTTTGAGAAAGAGATTGCATTAGAAATAACTTTCCTAAAAACATTATTTTTGATTCTTCACCAAGCACCATTTCAAAACAGCCACATCATTTTCTCAAAGCTTGTAGAGGCTGGATCTACAACGGAAGATTTCAGGGAAAAAAAACACCCAAAAAACTAAGTGGAAAGCACGAGAAAAACAGATTTACATGAACACCCACCCTCCCCCCCCCCAGGTCACAAGAATGTGGGTAAACTACATCCTCTTCTACTACAAAGGCTGAAGGACTCCATAGGAAACAAAGCAGCACAACATGACAATTCCAACAGGAAACACGAGTTTGGTGGTGACTTTCCACGTGGAATGTGCACGGCCAACCCCCCCCTCCCCTCACCCCTCACAGCTCCATTCTCTAGGCACAAGACACACAAGAACAATCTCTAAGACCAAAGAACAGCAGGTTGAAGGAAAAGGTCTCTGCAGACACACCCGCAGCTCTCTCGCCACACTCAGACTTCCCAAGAGGTTGGTTTTCCCTGCTCTGAGTGTCCCCGCGGGCTCAGCCAGGAGCTGCACCTTCCCACAGCTGTGGAGCACTGGCCAGAGCCAGGCTGGGCTGATATTCCATGTCTAGTGGCTTCTACCAATATTTACAATGAGGTGGCACCTTCACGACCAGAAATGGGGATGTCTGGTCACCGAGTGTCCTTTTGGATCCCTATTTACATTCCACCAGTCTCCCAGCAAACCCAGATCCCTCGTGTCCCTCTTTCAGGTGCTCTCACATGCACAAGTCCCTCCTTCATCAGACAAGCAGATACCAAACAAACACCCCTCTGATGTTGGAGGGACTCACCAAAAAATCGAGCAGGAGCCCAGAAGTCCCAAAAGACAAGCCCTGGGAGGCCGGAGGTGGCATTTTCAACATTCCAGCAAGATTTACAAGCCCACCTCTGGCTCGGATTTTCAAGAGCACTAAGGACCCCAAAACCACAGCAGGATTTTCAGAGGAGCTCAGCTCCAAGTCTGGCACCTACATAAGTGGTCCCTTTGGTGGTTTAAATTCAGATGGACTAAAACAGGGTTAAATCAGAGGGCTCTTTGCTTTTTTTTAGGTTTGCCAAGAGCGAAGCCTTTACACCAAAAGCCTCAACACTGCCTTAAGTGGGAGGAACTGCTCATCCTTTGTCAGCCAAATCTGTCTGCAGATTTCTGGTCCAGCCTTTGCTCCAGCTAGAAAGACTCAAAATTTGCCTTCTCATGAAACACTTATGAACAGCAGAGTAAAGAAGCATTAACAGTCTTATTTCACAGTATATTTCAGTTTTGTCCCTTCCTTAGGGAACAGGAGGTCACCCCTAAGCCAACAGGTGGTGTGTTTTCTTCCAAAGCTTCCCAGCCTGATTTTTTGATAGCTTATATCAACTGAAAACCTTGAGCTATCCCAGCAAAGAAACAGGAGGTTCACAGTGGAGGTGTTTTTTTTTTTTAAAAAATAAATAAATACTCAGGGAAATTCACACAGCAACATAAACCATGAGAAGGATCCCCAAATTCTAAAAGAAATTATAGTGAAAGGGATTCAAAAAGGGTGTTCAGAGCTCTGTTACAGCAGATCTGGATACTTTACTGCTCCTCAGCCACACCAGCTGTGGATCTACTTTCTAATCTGTCAGTGTCAGAATTCCCAAGGAACCTGCTCGACAGCTTTTAACTCCTGCTGTAAAAAGCTGAAGAGAATTTGGGCATTTCACACTTCTAAACCAAGAGACCAGGCCACCAGACACCATAATTTGCTTAATATTTCCCAAGCCAAGAATACTGATGTCTAAGTGACATTAAAGACACATCTGAAGATCTGCAGCCCGAGCTCTTGAGAGAGGAAGATGCAGTAAAAATTCAGGAAGAGAAACTTGATCTCCAAATTCCTGCGATTAAGGACACGTGAAATACAACTATTCTTACTGTCTATCCCTTCAGCAGCAGCATATTTTTGTTATCCTGGTTTTTCTGCCCTGGTTTCCAGGTCAAACCCAGTCCAAGCAAACACTCCCGGTTTACAGTTTAGGTAATACTGTCCTGACACGGAAGGATCACAGTTTAAAGATTTAAAAAGTCCCAAGGTAAGAGATGTAAACTACATTTCATGTCATCTTCAGATGTAAGCTACATTTCATGTCATCTTCAGAGAGAAGGTGGTGCCCCTTTCAGGTCAGGGATTGAGGACCACAACAGCACTGTTTGAAGAAACCTGTTATCAAAACAACACAGAGATGTCCCACCACCTGCAAACTCAAAACCAGAGAGGCAGAGAAATTGCTCAAGTCCAAGCTCTGTGAACCCCAGACAGGAGATTCTTCACAGATTTCTGGTGCACAGCACTGAAGACTTAAAAAGCGTTAAAAATTCCGATTTTCCCCACCGTTCTATTAAAAAAAAAAAAAAAAAAGGAATAAAAACCAGCACAGTGTCACTAACTGGGGCAAACGTGCAGTTTTCTGTTGCTGCCAGGGGAGGCTCCCGGTGCTCCCTCTCCCCTCCCACTGCTACATCAGCGCTTCCCTGTCCGACAAACTCCTGTGGATCTCCTGCTTGTCATCCCCCTCCTCCTCCTCCTCCTCGTCGGCCGGGTCGTTCTCCTCCCCGGATTCCACGTAGATGGGCCAGTCGCTGTCGGCCTCCCCCTTCTCCTGGCCCTCAGAGGCCGTTTCCACGAGGCTGAGGTTGATGGGCACCGAGTCCTCGTGGGTGGTGGTGACGCACGTGCAGCTGTCGCAGAGCCCGAAGCGCCGCAGCCCCGGGGACAGGCTGTTGGTGAAGGTCCTCCTGCAGCCCTTGCAGATGATGGGCTTGTTGGAGCGGTGAACCTGCAGGGAGAAAAAGGGGAGACAAGCTGGGATAAAAAAGGAAAAAAAAAAAAAAAAAAGCAGCAACCTGCTAGTTTGGAAATATTTCCCAGAGTGGGGGAGCGGCTACGCTGGAGCTGAAGGGGGGGTGATCCCACGTTTCCAGACACAAAGGTTTGGGCTGTGTAAGAGTCATGGAATCAGAGGATGGTTTGGGTTGGGAAGGACCTTGAGCTCATCCAGTTCCACCCCCTGCCACGGGCAGGGACACCTCCCACTAGCCCAGCTTGCTCCAACCTGGCCTTGGACACTTCCAGGGATGGGGCAGCCACAGCTTCTCTGGGAAACTGTGCCAGGGCCTCCCCACCCTCACAGGGAAGGATTTCTTCCCAATATCCCATCTAAATCTGCTCCTTTAAGTGTGAAGCCATTCCCCCTTGTCCTGGCACTCCGTGCTCTTGTAAAAAGTCCCTCTCCATCTTTCTTGTGGGACACCTTGAGCTGTGATAAGTGATTTCCTCCAGAGGAAGCAGGTTTTTCATTGGGATGGGAAAACAACCATAAATTTGAAGATCCTTATTCTGTCAGAAACTGTAATAAAAAAATATTGTTGTAATCAGCCCAGTGTTTGTGACCCCTGCTTTGCTCCTCTCCCCTTGCAGACCTGAAGGCAAAGATTTCAGTACCCACAGATGAGCAGAATCACCTGGTCATAGCGAGTGTGCAGCTGCCCAGTGACGATGCCCAGTTTGATGCCTCACACTATGACAGTGAGAAAGGAGGTAAGGGCCCAAAGGGGTGGGTTTTAACCATATTTTCCTTCCCTTTCCCAATAGAAAATTCGCCTTCCCTCAAAGTTCAGGCAGCAAGATTCATTTTTACTTCTCAAAGTAAAGTGCCAGGGCCTCCCCACCCTCACAGGGGAGAATTCCTTCCCTGTACCTCACCTAACGGACCAAATATCAAACACCTCATGAACCAAATACCTAAGTTCTTGAAGCAAATACCAGTGGCTTAACCTTATTATTATTATTAGAAACCTGACAGCAGCTAAACTCCCCTGAGCCTGCCTCGGCCGTTTCATCCGACGTATTTCGGGAAACGCGGCTGGAAAATGCCCAAAAAAACCAAATTTCCCGATGGACGCGGGACCAGACTCACGCTCAGGGCGTGGCTCCGGAGGTGCTCCTGGCGGGTGAAGCGCTTCCCGCAGGTCTCACAGGGGTAGGGCCTCTCCCCGGTGTGGGAGCGGATGTGCCTCTTCAGGATCCCCTTCTGCTTGGCCGTGTAAGGGCAGAAGGGGCACTTGTGCAGCTTGATTGGCACCACCAGCACGTCACCTTTAAGGGGGAAAGAGAAAACACACAGAGCAGCGGGTCAGGCAGGGGCAGCACCGCTGGGAACTGCTGGGGGGGGGTTCCCGTCCTGCTCCCGCAGATCCCAGCCCAGGGAACTGCACCTCCCCTGTCCCTGGGCTGGGCTTACCTGGAATTCCCTCAGCCTGTGCAGTTGCAGACATTGGTGCAGCTGCAGATGCCCAAGTGCCTTGGAAATGAGCCTTACACAGCTGATACCCACAACAGGAAAACATTCATTTTATTTTAAGAAGCCTTTAAGTGACCCTCCTGCTTTTAGTGCAGGAGGGTCTCTGCTCCATCTCAACCACAAAACTTTCCTACTTCCTTTTTTTTTAATTATTATTAAACCCTTAGCATGAAACAGCATCAGGAACTAAAATCTTTTAACACAAATTGCAGGTAGGAACACTGCACTGTGCCCCATGTGATCTTATACTTAAATGTGGGGAACCCATCTCAAAACATCAACACTTGTTTCTCCTGCCATTCACTTCAGCCTTCCTGTTGGGAATAACAACAGGCTAAAGGACTCCAGTACATTTGGTGATGGTATTTCACTGTTCCTAAAATCAAAGTACAGGTGATACCCAATTTATGAGGTCAGGTGCAAAAAGAGAATTAAACGTGAAGGTCACATTTTACACCAACGTGAGTATTGCCAGGTTTGTCAGCATCAGCCAGGGGTGAGCTTCCCTTCCAGCAGAAGGGTGGGGATGTGATGCTAAAGGATTAGTTTTCCCTGTTTCAGGCACTGATTCAGGGCCTTGAGCTCTTCCACAAGCAGCTGAGGTTGCAGAACATCCCTTTATTAAGGTTTATCCAACCCACTATCAAAAAAGGTGTGTCTAATATTAATGGCATGTGAGTGAGAGCCACCTCACCCAATTCTGGACCTTCAAAAGGTATTGCTAATCCCTGCTGGGCACTTAAAGCTCCATTAAAAATAAAAACCAAACCCAGTTCTTAGTCCTGACTTGCTTCCAGGCTCTCTAGAGGTGCCTGTTTACCCTCCACCTGCTGTAAAGGGGACCAGGATGACAAGAACAGATGTGGACACTCAAAAATATAAGTAGTATTCATCTCCTGTGCCAGCCTGAGTGCACCATTCCTCTGTCAGGACTTTGTATTTCTCATTCCTGGTGTCTTGTGAAAATGCTGAGGCAGCAGCACCAGTGAAAGCTGGGAAGAGAAACTCCCATTCTCCTCAATGCTTATGATGTCCTGTTTTAGCAGAGAAACACAAGGAATGCAGGGCTTGGTTTCCTTTCCCTCACTCCCACTTAAAGCACATCTACCACTAACACTTCTACTCCACTGCCAGGACTCCTGGTGTTCTCCATCAAATTCTGGAAGCATCTCCCTTTTTAACGATTTATTAAACAGTTGGGAGATTTTAAGAGAGGAAAAAGAGAAGCTTGTGTGTTTGATGCTCCTGCCTTGCTACACATCAAAAATTTACAGGCGTGATCTGTGACAGCCCTGAGAGCTTCTGGGGACAGTAAAACTGCATTTTGTGATTTTATCAGCTCCCTGTTTTAAAGCAGTGAGAGAACAGGTCTGTTTTATTGGCTCTAGGATCACAGAGGCAGGCCTGAGCTGGAGATGACGTGAGCACAAACTTGCTGGGCATGGCAGAGCACCCAGTGCCAGCCCTGTCTGTGCCCAAGGCACTGTGGCATTTGCCACATCCTCACTGTTTGTGGCACCTGCAGTTTGCCAGAGCCACCTCCCGTCTTCACAGGGCTGTTTGGGCAAGGCAATTATCAAAAAAAACAGATAAAATGCCCAAATCTTTATTGTCCTCTTCAGAGGAAATGCATATGGACATGAGTTTCTTCTTCTCTGGGTCCCTGACACTGCTCCTGGGAGATATTCCTGAGACATTCCAACAAGTGCTGGGCTTGGGGCAGCAGTGGAACCTCGGTGACCAACAGCTGAAAAGTGAGTTTGCCTCTAAAAAATCTCATCTTTATGCAGCACCACAGAGTTTAAAGCTTTTAAAGGACTTGCAGGTGTCCCTCAGTATTGGATTAAACCGATTTCTGCCCTTTGAAGTTCAAAGCAGGAGCAAAGAGACCATCACCCAGCAGATGTGCTGGCAGGAGCTCCGGTGGGATGAGCTCCTTCTGCTGTGCCAGGTCCTGCAGCAGATCCCTCTTGTGGCAGCTCAGCTCCTCCTGGATTGCTCCTTACAACATGACCATCCACAAGAGAAAAAATTCTCTTTAAAAATTCACCTGCCATTCAAAGAGGTCTCAAGTGAGTTTGTTTATTAGAGCAGAATCACCCACACTTAGCTCCAGTTTCTGTTCCAGAGGGGCTGTGAAGCTCTTGGGGATACTCACCTCCCACGGGCTGCACTGAACAAACAAGTACAGCCGCTTTGGAAGTCCACAACAAGAGTTTATTTCACTGTGCCACAGCATTCACCGACATATTCCTGAGCAAGAACAGCAGCAACAAGAGAAGTCTGGGCACAACTGAGCGGTTTCCTCAGCCTGCACCCCCCCAGGGTCCTCTCACCTGTGTCCTCACCATACCAGTCGCTGTGAATGTCCACCATGGAGCTCATGGCCACCCCTGCGTCCTCCGTCCTGCCCTCAAACCCCCTCACAAAGTGCTGCACCACGTCCTCCTTCCTCTGGGCCGAGCTGTTGCGCAGCAGGGCCTCCAGGAACTGCTTCATGTGGTAGTTGTTGCAGGCCAGGTCCACGGGCTGCCCCTCCTCCATGTGCTCCAGGGACAGCGGGGCGGGATACTGGGGCAGCCTCTCGCCCACCTCCACCTCCCCGTCGTCGTCGTCGGGGTCGAACTCCACCTTGGGTTCCACCCCCCTGGGCAGCGAGGAGTTCACCCCGTCCTGGGAGTCGCCGCCCAGGGGGTCCCTCACCACCAGCTCCAGGGGGTGGCAGCTGCTGCAGTCCCCGCACGGGGGGTCCCGCTGGCAGCCCGAAACCCCTTCCTTATCCTGCAGGGACGAGCCAGGGGCAGGGCACTGTCCCCGGGGGCCGAGGGACGTGCCCTCCCTGGTGGAGCTCCCGCTGTCCGCCTGGTAGAAAGCCGCCTCCCGCTCGATCTTCCTGCAGATGTCCAGGGAGGACCTGATGTAGGTCTTGCAGAAGTTGACCACGTCGGTCATCTGCAGGTAGCTGGCGGCCGACATCACCTCGATCACGTTCTCCCCGCACAGGTCGAGCTTCCCGGAGTACAGGAAGTCCAGGATGACGGAGAAGGCCTCGGAGGTGACGATGTCCAGGGAGGCGGTGCTGTGGCGGCCGCTGTCCTGGATGTAGTGGATGAGCAGCGCTCGGAAGTAGCCGCTGTTGGCGAACAGGATGTTCTTGTGCGCCTTGAAGATCCGGCCCTCCACGATGATGCTGCAGTCGCAGAAGAAGTCCCGCTTGCGCTGCTCGTTCAGCTCCCCCAGCAGTTTGGTGTAGTAGGACTGCACCTCCATGGCTGTGCCGGGAAACACGGGGCACCGTCAGCAACGGGGACCCACGGGGACCCCCGAAGGGGCACCGGGGATACACGGGGGACAGGGGACATCGGGGACAGGGGGGATACCGGGGACAGGAGACACAGGAGGGACACACGAGGAACAGGGGGGGCACACCGGGGACAAGGAGGGGCACACCAGGGACAAGGGGGACACATCAAGGAGAGGGGGGACACATCAGGGACTGGGGGGGACACATCGGGGACAGGGGGGACACATCGGGGACAGGGGGGACACATCAGGGACAGGGGGGACAGGAGGGAAACACGGGGACAGGAGGGAAACACGGGGACAGGGGCAGCAGCACCAGCCCCCGCCCGCGGGAGGCACCGGGGATGCTCCGGGACACCAAGGACCGTCCGCACTGTCCTGCCCGGTACCGAGATTCCTCCCTTCTCCAAGGACTGTCCTGCCCGGTACACTGGGGGTGTCCGGAACACCAAGGACCGACCCTCCCGGTACCAGGATCCTTCGCTGATCCAAGAACGGTCCTTCCCGCTACCGGGATCCCCCCCTGCTCCAAGGACCGTCCTGCCCGGTACCGGGGATGCTCTGGAATGCCAAAGACCGTCCTCTCCGGTACCAGCATCCCTCCCTGCTTCAAGCACCGACCTTCCCGGTACCGGCATCCCTCTCTGTTCCAAGGACCTTCCTGCCCGGTACCGAGGGTGTCCCGAACGTCAAGGACGGTTCTTCCCGGTACCAAGACCCCACGGAACGCCAAGGACCATCCGGACTTATCCTGCCCGGTACCGGGATCGCTCCCCGCCCCACGGCCCGTCCCGCCCGGTGCTCCCCGCTCACCTCCGCCCGGTGCCGGTCGCTCCCGGTCCCTCCCGGCCGCCGTACCGGGGCCGCCCCCGGGGCGGGGCAGGAAGTGACGTCATGATGCACGGGTGAGGGGTCGGTAAATATTGGTGACGTCACAGCGCCAAGATGGCGGAGGGGTGAGTGGGGCACGGGCGGGGGGCCGGGATGTGGGGCCGGCATCGGGGCTTCTGGTCGCTGATCCGAGGTCTGACTCGGTGTCTGGGATCTGGGATCTGGAGCTGGGGTCTGGATCTGGGATTTGGGCTTGGGATGTGGGCCGGGATCTGGGGCTGGGTTTGGATCTGGATCTGGGATCTGAGGTTTGGACTCGGGGTCTGAGTCTGAATCTGCGTCTGGATCTGGGCTCCGGGTCTGGATCTGGGGTCGGGGTCTTGGATCTGGATCTTGGATCAGGGTCTGGGATCTGAGTCTGGGGTTTGGGATCAGCATCTGGGTCTGGGATCTGGGGTTTGGGGTCAAGATCTGGGCCTGGGTCGGGATCTGGGGCTGGGGCTGGGGCTGCAGTTGGGTCTGGGGCTGTGCAGTGTACTCTGGGGGCTGGGTGTGGGCTCTCAAGTCTGGGCTGGAGTTCTGGCTCAGGCTCCGTGTGTGTGTGTGTGTCTGCGTGTCCGTCTGCGTGTCTGTCTGTGTGTGTCTGTGTGTCTGTCTGCGTGTTTGTGTGTCTGTCTGTGTCTGTCTGTGTGTCTGTGTGTGTGTGTCTGTGTGTCTGTGTGTGTGTGTCTGTGTGTCTGTCTGTGTGTTTGTGTGTCTGTCTGTGTGTTTGTGTGTCTGTCTGTGTATGTCTGTATGTCTGTCTGTGTCTGTCTGTGTGTCTGTTTGTCATGTCTGTGTGTCCTGACGCCGTGTCCCCCCCTATCCCGCAGGGAGGACGGGGGCTGGTGGCGCAGTTGGCTGCAGCAGAGCTACCAGGCCGTCAAGGAGAAGGTGGGACCTGCGGGGCTGGAACACGGCCTGGGAGGGCTGGAATTCCAGGAGCTGGGGGGCCTGGATGCTGTGCAGGGATCTCGTGGCTCGAGGGAGCAGCCCTGGGCTCTGTCACATGAGAATCACTCCCCCAAGCAGGGAGGGCTCTGTGGTGTGTAACTTCCTGCCTGTGGCAGCACTGCTGGTGTTAATTATACACAACACTCAGAACAAGGCTTTTCCCAACCTGTGTTTTTCTATTCTTAGCTTAAAAAAACCACTCCTACTTTAATGGTTTATGCACAGCAAATCCTGCTGTTATTCTGGTTGCTGTGGTCTTACTCATTACCCTGGCTGGGGCAAGGGCTCAGCTGGGTTAAAGGCTCTCACACTCTAGTCTTTGTAACATGCTGGGTGTTCCTGGAGTGACCGTGGCTTTGTTGGAGAGCAGAAAGGCTCCACAGTTGCTCTGTTGTCTCCTTGCAGTCCACAGAAGCCCTGGAGTTCATGAAGAGGGACCTGGCAGAGTTCACCCAGGTGGTGCAGCACGACACCGCCTGCACCATCGCCGCCACGGCCAGCGTGGTCAAGGACAGGCTGGCGGTGAGTTGGGGGCTGGCAGAGCTGTGGCACAGGGGAAAAAGGGGGTGAGCGGGGTGGTCCTGCCCCCCAGGACACTGGACAAACCCCAGTTGTGACCTTCAGGTGTCAGGTTTTCTCTGCAGGGCAGGTTTGGTGCTGAGCACTGCGTGGGGCTTCCTTGTGGAACTGCTGGAGGTCACGGAGTCGTGGAATGGTTTGGGTTGGAAGGGAGCTTAAAAGATAATCCAGTTCTACCCCTCTGCCACGGGCAGGGACACCTTCCACTAACCCAGGTTGCTCCAACCTGACCTTGGACACTTCCAGGGATGGGGCAGCCACAGCTTCTCTGGGCAATCTGTGCCAGGGCCTCCCCACCCTCCCAGGGAAGAATTTCTCCCCAATATCTATCTAACCCTGCCCTCCTTCAGCTTTAGGCCATTCCCCCTTGTCCTATCACTCCATGCCCTTGTAGATGAGTAGAGGAAGGTTCCCTGTGGTTCCTCTCTCCCCTTGTGCTGTGTAGGTGGGATCCTGACAATGTCACTGTGCATGGCACTGGATCTCCCCATGAGCTGTCACCCTCAGCCTCAGCCCTGTACAGCTACTGCTGTGACAGCCCAGCCCCAAACCAGCCAGTCCCAAACCTGGCTGTGTCCTTCCCATAAAGCCTGGGCTCAGTTCCCTACAAACCTGTTACAAATCCTGAGGTAGGAGCCTCCCACCATGCCCTTCCAGCCCAGGCACCTTCTCAGCACTTTTTTGAAGGGAGAGACATCCTGCTTCCTTAAAGGATCCTATCCAGGGACTGTCACTGACCCTGTGCTGATTCCTCTCTTAAAGAGGACGGAAGGTTCCTCAGGTGCCACTGAGAAGGTGAGGAAGGGACTGTCAGACTTCCTGGGGGTCATCTCGGACACATTTGCCCCCTCACCAGACAAGACCATCGACTGTGACGTTATAACTCTGATGGCAACACCCTCAGGTACCACCGAGCCCTACGACAGTGCCAAGGTGAGTGTCCTATTCCTGGAGGGAAGCTCGGGGATGTGGAGTCCTGTGCCCTGTCCCTGGGGCTCTGCTGCTGCCCCTCCCCTCACAGCTCTGCCCTGTGTGTCTCCTCCAGGCTCGTCTCTACAGCCTCCAGTCCGACCCAGCCACCTACTGCAATGAGCCTGATGGTATGGGGGGGTCTGGGGGGGTGGTCTGGGGTGCTGCCCAGCCCAGCTGGGGGTCTGGAATCCATCTGGAATTCCCCAGAGAGGCTGCTGGCTTGGCCTGCAGCTAGGATCACCAGTCATGGAGAGCACATCTGTCTGTTATGTTAGGGACCAGCTTAGGCTGAATTTACTGGCCCAGTTTAAACTGGTGCTCTTATGTGGGCCCCATGTCTCCCTCCCCCTTTGCCCCAGCAGCATCTTTCCAGTTAAACCTCCCAAAACTCTTCCTGCTTGTTTGTGCCAAGGCCTGTTATCCCTGTGCTTGTCCCACATAGGCCCTGCTGAGCTGCTGGAGGCCTGGCTGGCTCAGTTCAGCCTGGAGGAGAAGAAAGGGGAGGTGGCAGAGCTGCTGGCAACCAGCCCGTCTATCCGGGCCCTCTACACCAAAATGGTGAGTGAGGCCCTGCCTGGCTCCTGTGGGCAATTCCTCGCTTGGGGAGTGCTGCAGGGAAGCCCTGAGCTGCCTGGGCCCTGGGGTTGGTATGGAAATCACTGTGATTGCATGGGGATTAGGCAGCAGCTTGTAGTTTTATTCCATACTTGTCACAGGCCTGGCACAGGAGTTCCTCTGGAACTACCCAGTGCGTGTTGGAGCATCTTGCCTGAGGCTTGGCCCCGAGTCTGTGCACCTGAAAACACGGTGCAGGGGGGTGGCTGCAAGGCCTGGGAGGAGGGAGGAGCACGGCAGCAGCTGCAGCCCTCCCTCTGAAGCAGCTCATCCCATTCCAGGTCCCTGTGGCTGTTTCCCACTCCGAGTTCTGGCAGCGCTACTTCTACAAAGTGCATCGCCTGGAGCAGGTGGGTCCCGGGCTGGGGGGGCTCCCTGGGGGAGCCAAGGAGCCCTCCAGGGCACAGCAGAGGCTTTTCCTGAAAAAGCAGGGTGCCTTGGCTGCCTTCTTGTGGTCAGTGATGCTGCAGTGCCATGGGGAGGAAGGGGCTGGGGACGTGTGTGGCTGCTGACGGGGAATTCCCTGCAGGATGAAGCCCGGAGGGAGGCTCTGAAGCAGCGAGCAGAGCAGAGCATGCACCAAGAGGAGCCAGGCTGGGAGGAGGATGAAGGTGGGTCTTGATGAAGGTGGATTTTGGGGCTATGTGGGTGCCTCCTCCTCGCTCCCACAAATCATGAGGGGCAGCGGAGGAACAGTGACAGGACCCAGGGAACGGCTGGAGCTGTGCCAGGGGAGTTGGGATGGATCTCGGGAAAAAGGTTCTTCCCCCAGAGGGTGGTTGGGCACTGAACAGGCTCCCCGGGGTAGTGGGCATGGCCCCAAGGCTACCAGAGCTACAGGAGCATTTGGACAACTCTCTCAGGGACAGGATGGGATTGTTGAGGTGTCCTGTGGATGATCCTTGTGGGTCCCCTCCAGCTCAGGAAATCTGTGAACTCCAGCTCCCAGCCCAGCTGCTGCTGCTGCTCTTGCTGAAACATCTCTCGCTTCTCTTCTGCCTCCCTACAGAGGAGTTCTTGGGGATGTCACCCCTGCCTTGTGCAAACATCACATTTCCAGAAGCAGCACAGAAAGAACCCGCCCCGGCAGCCCCGGAGGGAACCCACCCCACTGCTCCCCAGGGCCCCCCCGAGGGGAGCTGGGCCGTGCTCCCCCCGGAGCTGAGCCCCTCGGAGAGCAGTGAGAGCGTGTCCCTTGTGACTCAGATTGCAAACCCTGCCTCTGTGCCTGCTGCACAGCTACAGACTGGAGCACACCCCGCCGGGACCACAGACCTCTCCCAGAGGCTGGAGGAGGCCACCTTGGAAGAGCCAAAGCTCCCAGAACCTGCTCAGCCTTCTGCACCTGCACGGGAATCAGCAGCATCCTCGGAGCCAGCGGCTGGTACAGAGCTCAGAGAGGGGGAGAGCAAAGGCCAGGGCAGGACAGAGACTCTGAGGGAGGAAGGGCCCACGGATCTACGAGTCTTCGAGCTCAACTCGGACAGTGGGAAGTCCACCCCCTCCAACAACGGCAAGAAAGGTGCGTGTGTGGGGCCACACGGGGCCTGGGGACCCGCTGGGGGGGGCAGCTTTTGGGGAAAGGGCTCTGGTTTTATGGTGACAGGGGAGAGGAAAGGGATTTTGCCAAAATGCCCCGTGAAGGGTAGATCCTAATGGCTGAAACTGAAGTGGGAGTAAATCCTTATGCTGTTGGGTTGGTCACATAAGGTGGTGACAGCTGGTGTCACAGCTCCATTCCATGTTCCCTCAGGGGAACAAAGGGTGAGACTCCTGCAGGACCAGATTAAGGACATGTCACAACTGTGGTTGTCTCCATTTTCAGGCCTTTCCTTGGGGTGATACTGCCTTGAGCAGAGCCTTGAGCTGCAGCTCTCCCAGGATAGTGGGTGTGCTGCTTTCCTGGGGTTAGAAAGCCACTGGAACAACCCAAGATCCACCAGGGTGGCTGAGTGTCAGGAGCTGGCTCTGTGTGTGGAATTAAACTGGACAAGAAATCAAAAGGCTGCTGGCTGAGCAGAGCAGGCCTTTGGCCCTGGAGCACCTTTGGTCCCTGGATGCCAGGGAAAGGCTGGGAAAGGGAATGTGGCGATGCCTTCCCTCTGCCTGTCACCCCAGGAGTGTCCCTGCTGCTCCTCTGCCTCAGGAGGTTCTTTCTCTTGGGGGTGATGACAGTTCTCATATCCAAGTCAATCCCTATCTGTTGTATTTTCTGTGTGAGTGGAACCAGACACATCCCAGCTCTCCCAGGCCAGAGGAGGACGTGTTTCAGCATCCACCTCTCCCACTTGTCCCAAGCCAGCCCTTGCTATGAGGGAAGCACAGCTCAGTCCATCCCCTCTCTGTCAGGGAGCTGGGAATGTGGAGGCTTTCCCTCCTCGGGCAGGCTGTGGGAGCTCTGACCCTCGGGAATGCCAAGGAATTGGGGCCTGCTTGGGCAGCTCCAGAGTGTCTGGAGAGCAGGTGCAGCTCTGGAGGCTCAGCGGGGCTGTTTGTGGTTCCAGGCTCCAGCACGGACATCAGTGAGGACTGGGAGAAGGACTTTGATCTGGACATGACTGAAGAGGAGGTGCAGCTGGCGCTCTCCAAGGTGGAAGTGTCTGGGGAGGTGAGTCAGGGGGAGCAAAATTGCTCCCCAAAACCATCACCAACCTGAGAGAAGGGCTGGCAGAGTGTGCAGGTTTCCCAAGGGGGACAGAGCAGGCAGATCCCTGTTGGAAGGCTGTGGGAGCGTGAGGATACCTCGGGCTTTGTGCTGACTCAGGTGCCCGGGGCAGGAGGAGCTGTCGAGTTACAGAACCAAACTGAGGGATGTTTCCTTTTGCTTGCAGCTGGAAGATGAAGAGTGGGAAGACTGGGAATAAAGCAGCTGCTTCCAGTGTGTGTCACAGGCTCATTTCCACCATCGAACGTGAATCAAACCACGGACCGGCTGTTCCTTTGTGTGTGACTGTGCTGGGGGTTGCACTTCCAGGCTGGAGGAGTTTTCATTCCCGCTAAATCCTGTGGGCAACTCAAGTGACCCCTTCAGATCCAGGAGGGGGAGGAAGCAGGAGGTCTCTGGCACACGTGGCCCGTCTTCTCCGTAGGCCCCAGAGACTGGCCAGGCCAAGACTGACTGCCCTGACGTGTGGGGTGGAGGCAGAGTGAGGGGTCCCCGGGGCACTGGGACCCCTGGCAGGGGTGTTTGGTGCTGCCAGGTGCCAGCTTGGCTCCTTGTTTGCTTGTGTGTGCACGTGTAACCCACAGCTGAGAGGCTCCTGGATGTGGCTGTTCCTGCTCCGCTCCCTGCTCTGCACTCCTGGCCCGGGAAGAACACACGGGCAGGGCCTGGAAGCTGGAGGTGCTGCAGAAAAAAGGCACTTGGCTTGTGGCTTTGACCCTGGAAAGAGCCAAACCCCCTGCCAAACCCCGAGCTTCTGCCTGGCTTTTTGTCTTGGAAGCTTTTCCTCACGGAAACTCCCGTTTCCTGCTGTGAGAGCAGCAGCTCCTCGAAGGGCCAAGGCCTGCTGCTCCCCCCTTTGCAGCTGCACCACCTTCCTGCACTGGGCTTTGTGTCCTTCCTAGTTAAATTCTCCAAGCAAAGTACTCGTGGCTTGTCCTTACTTGAGCCCTGCTGGGTTTGGGTCACCCCTGGAGCAGAACCCCCTCGTTGTGGTGCCCAGTTCAGCCCTTGCAAAGCCCCAACCTGACCCACTGACCACTTTAACCCCTGCTTGGCCATTCCCTCTGCCAGCCTGGGGGGAGGCAGAGGCTCCCAAGTGTGGGTGGGACCTGTTGGCTGAGGCTGTGTGTCCCCTCCTGACCCCTCGTGTCCCACCCGTGCCGGGTCCCACAGCCACCAGGGCCACGGGCTTTGCTGTGCTCACTTGGATCCCTTCACTGAAGCCCCCATGACTGCTTGGCAATGTTTCCCTCAGCCCCACAGCCTCTTTTTCTGGGGCAGTTTCCTTGTAATGACACACTGTGTTGCTAATACAGAGTTATCCCAAGGGGACAGTGCCCTCGGTGCTCCCCCTGGCCTTTGGGGTGGTGGTTTAGTATGTGATGCCTTTGTCCTGCCCCTCCCAGGGCTGCCCCACCGGAGCTGTGGGTTCCCTGCTGGGTCTGGACAGCACTAAATGAGGTGCACTTGGAAGAATTGAGGGTTTGGAGTGTGTTTTCTGTGGGCTTTTTCCCTCCTTTTGGGAGATTCCACCCACACAGGTGGGAGCATCCCAGTCCTGCCAAAGGCCTGGGGGCTGGGGACAGCTCTGCCTGGGGTGAGGTGGCTCCAGCCTTGTCCTGGCTCAGATTTAGCTGTGGTGGGCAGGGGACACCAGTGGGGTGTTGGGGAGGGGTCTCTGGGGGTTTGCTGGTGTCAGTCCCAGCTGGTCCCTGGGCAGAGCTCGAGGGGCAGCGCTCGCATCGGTGTCACTTTTCCTTTCTTCTTTAGTCCAATTAACCGTTGGGTTGGTCGTGCAATATTCTTCTGTTCTGAATCTCTGCATCTCCCTGAGCCTTTTCGAGCTGGGGTGAGAACCAGGAACAATTCTAACAGCTGGTAGTTTTGTAACGATGACTTTCTCCAAACCTTTTACAGACTTGCAGTTATAACAGCAATTAAAGGAATTCTCTGAGTCTCTGCCCTGTCTCGGGTGTTCTCGTTCCCTGTGGGATGGAGGGACACAGACAGGATAATTTAGAGCTCAAAATGCAGGTGAGGTGTGTGGAGGGGACACTGGGGCAGGGCATGGGACAGGGTATGAAGGGATGGGACACAAGGGATAGGATACAAGGGACAGGGTATGAAGAGATGGGACATGGATGAGGTGGGACACAAGGGTCAGGATATGAGTGATGGGACACAAAGGGATGGAGATGGGATGGAACATGAGTGATAGGACATGAGTGCTGGGACACAGGTGATGGGATGGGAGGGACATGAGGGGGCAGGGTGGGAAGGAATGGGATGTGAATGGGGGGGAACAAGGGCTGGGACACAAGGGTCAGGACATGAGTGATGGTACACGATTAATGGGACACAAGGACATGAGTGACGGGACATCAGTGACGGGACATCAGTGACGGGTGACAGGACACCACTGGCAGGACACGAGGGAATGGGACACAAGTGAAGGGACACAAGTGACAGGAAACCAGTGGCAGGCGACACGACACGAGTGATGAGACACAGGTGACAGGACACAGTGACAAGTGACACGACACGAGTGACACGACGCGACCTCCGGGCCAGTCCCGCCCCCGCCCGCTGGGGGGCGCTCGAGCGCCGCGGCCCCGCCCCTCCCCTCGCGACCGCCCCGCCCCTCCCAGCGCGCACAGGTTTGTCCCCGCGCGGCCGCCGTCCGGCCCGCGCCCCGCCCGGTGCCGCCATATTGTGGCCGCCGCCACCGGAGCCGCTGCCGGAGTCGCCGCGATGGGTGAGAGGCGAGAGGACTTTGGGGAGCTCGGGGGGCTGCGGGAGCGGCCGCGGGGGCTCCGGGCACGGTCGGGGAGACAGCACAGGCTGAAAGGGTCACCCTGTAGCCGGGCGGCAGGCACAGCCCGCCCGCCCCGCGCCGCCGCCGCCCGCGCCCCTCACCGGCTCCCCGGGGCTGAGGGCGAAGGGCCCCGCGGCGCCGCTGAGTCACCCCGGGGACGGCTCCGGGGGCTCGGGGGGACGCTGGGGAGGGCTCTCGGTGAGGGGCACGGGGCACGGGGGTTGTTACCGCTCCGGGCAGCGCCAACAGCGACTTTGGGGCGCTCCGAGGGGGGGGCGGGAGCTCTGAGGGGGCTTAATGCTGAAATCGCCCGGGTTTGGGGGTTTGGTGCTGAAATCCCCCGGGTTTGGGGTGTCGGTACTCTAATACCCCTGGTTTGGGGTATTAATGCTGAAATACTCAGGTTTGGGGGTGTCAGTGCTGTAAAATTATGATTTTAGGGTGTGTTAGTGCTGTAATACCCCAGTTTTGAGGTGTCAGTGCTGAAATACTCTGATTTTGGAGTATTTGGGGCTGTTCCTGCTGCACCCACCGAGGTCAAACCCTAGGGAGGGACCCGCTGCAGCCGAACCTCCATCAAAGGCTCTGCGGCTGCTTCGTTTAAATTCTCAGATTGCTGTTCAATTTAAACTCTGAACTTTGCAAGAGTTCAGGGCTCGGGTGAGATCCAAGTCACCTCTTCACGGTTCTGATAACCCAGCAGGGCTTTGTGGCTTCTGTAAAATAAACCTTCAGCCCCAGTGTCACCATAAACGTGGGTGGCACGGGCAGATGTGCAGGGAAGGAGTGGAGGAGTTTATTTCCATCTCTATAAACACCAATAAATACACTTAAAGGCTCCCAGAGGTTGCAAGCAGGTCTCTGGTGGCTGCAAATAAATCACAGCTGAGCGTTGCCCTTCAGAAGGTGCTTTAATACCAGGGGGTTTTTATTTTGATGTACCTGAAGTGTTCAGGGAGGAGAGGTGGCTTTTTTCTGAGGGCTCAAGTAGTAAGACAGGGTTTGGATGGTGAGGTGGAAAAGCCAAGCCTGGAGCAGCCGTGTTCTCCTTAAAGCAGAGTGAGGATCCCGTGGAAGGAAGGATTAAGGTTTTATCATTTTTTCCCTGGAATGTTGTCTTTTTAACCAGGCCTGCTTCAGAAGCTTAAAGTGACAGAGAGTGGGTTTAGGTTGGATATTGGGAAGAAATTCTTGGCTGTGAGGGTGGGGAGGCCCTGGCACAGGTTGCCCAGAGAAGCTGTGGCTGCCCCATCCCTGGAAGTGTCCAAGGCCAGGTTGGAGCAATTGGTCTAGTGGAAGGTGTCCCTGCCCATGGCAGGAGGTGGAATCTTTAAGGTCCCTTCCAACCCAAACCACTCTGGGATTCTGTGAAGCTTTAAAAATGCCCTTTGGGGTGGGCTCCTGCTTGTCATGGTCCTATCAGGAACTTCCCTCTCCAACCCCTCCTGTGATGTTCCAGGACAAGTCTGGGACAGTCTCCATGTGTGCAGTGGCTGCTGCACCTCCCCAGCCCCGAACAGCTTTTAAATCTTAATTTATAACTCGAGATGTAAAACCTCAGCTGGCAGCTTTGAGGAGAAAAATGTCCTTGGGCCTCTTGTGAAACATCTGAAAACTGCTGGAGCACTTTTATCTGGAGCTGAGGAGTCTGCACAGGAGCTTCCCATCCTCCCCACCACTGCACTTTGAGTTTAATATCCCCCTCCCTTGAATTATCCTAATGAAACATTTATTTTAAAATAAACCTAGACTGATTTTTTTCATCGTTTTGGGTGAGAGGGTAAATGGGGACAGCAAGGTTGTTACCCTTTCCTGCAAAGTGCAGGCTGAGGGTGCTGGATTTTTTGTCAGCAGTTGTGACACTGTTGGAGGTTCTCATTAGTTCACTCCTCATTTGCTATGCAAATTAGGTATTTAAATGCATTTATATGCATTAAATGCTCAATTCTTAATAAAACTCCTCTGCCTGATGAATTTAACAGTTAATTGGCTGGTTTGCTTTGTTTGCTTGTGTTCAGGAGAGCAAACATGAACTTTGTCAGGGGGAGAGTTTGATCATTACAGTCGTGCAAGAGTGAAAGTCCTGATTCCTTCAGGCTTTCAAAGTCCTGATTCCTTCAGGCTTTCAAAGTCCTGATTCCTTCAGGCTTTCAAAGTCTTGATTCCTTCAGGCCTCCAGCTCTGGGGCTGGGGAGGTCCAGATAAATCTGCTTAGCAAGTCACACAGTCCTGCTTGTTTCTGAGGCAAAGCTCACATTGGAAAGGATGGATTTATTGGAATTTTATATCCTTCTGAGTGTTTCTGGGTTTTTTTTAACCTGGAACTCTTGTGGGTTGATTTTGAGGTGATGTAGCCAAAGTTAATCCCTGTTTTAGGGACTGTTGCAAAGGACTCTCAGGTGACACTTGTGCTTGATCATTCCACCCTTAAGGAAATCTGAATGTCTCAGGTTGAAGAGGATTTAAATCCCCCAAACCTCAGATTTTTGGGGTGAAAAGATCAAATCAGGAGGAGGCAGCGTTGAAATTACCGTGTTGGCAACTGGGCTGAGGAGTGGGGTGGGTTCTTTTCCATCCAAAGGGAATCCTATTCTTGGTGCTGTGAGACTTAATTTCCCCCAAAGAGAATTTCTGCCTGTCCCTTCCCCCTCCCAGCCCTGGCCCTCGGCGAGGGTTGCACATTCCAGCGGTGATATCACATCCCTGGCTCTGGGAGCTGAACCGGGAGGGATCGAGCCAATGGAGCCGAATAGCTGCGGGGAGAAGGGATTTACCGGCACAGCGTGTCCCGGGGGGCGGGGACAGGGACCCGGGAGACGGGGACAGGCTCTGGGGGAGCCTCTGTGGTGACCTGTTCGTGGGAAACACTCGAATAACCCCTGTGAGAACGTGAAAGAGCAGAGCAAACGTGCAAAGCAGACCTGCAGGAGTGACAGCCACTTCTCCAGGCTTTAAGGGCAGCTGGTGTAATTCCAGGGCGACAGGGAAAGCCCTGAGTTGCTGATTATTTGACAGGATTTCTTGTGTGGTTGTTCTCCTGTTTAGCTTCGTTTTCCCTCTGTCTTCTGAGCAAAGTGATTTTTTTTTGCCCCCTTTTTTCTGTTAACTCACTGCAAAACTATCAAAGTGACAGTAAAAGCCTCTGGTTTTGACTAATTTCTGGTAGCAGCTCAGAGCTGTCTTTTTATACAGTGTATACAAATAATTCAACTGCTTTTATGTATTTATTACAACCAACTTCATTTAATTTGTGTTTAAGTAGTACAGATTATTTAGTCTTTTCTTTCTATAGTTTCAAATGCTAAAGTCGTCGTGGACACGCTTTTTCTGGAAGAGAATCCTCTGGAGATGTTAAATATGTTAAACAGCAGGAGGAGCTGGGAGGCTCCTCTGGGATTTCAGGGAAGGGGATGACATGGAGAAACCCAGGGAATGTGGTCAGGAAGGTTTGTCCCATGAAGCTCAGTAGTTCACTGAGTGTGTTTTGCTGCCACTTGTCTGATTTAGGGGAGGTTTTGCTGTAAATGACCAAGTTTATCCTATCCCAGGGAAAACTTGGGTGAAGGGGCCTTTGGAGGTCACCTGGCTCGGAGCTGGGAATGTCCCCAGCGGACACTAATTGGCAGATTAGTGCTGATGAAGTTCATCAAGTGTATTTATTTACACTTGCATCATTCCCCAGCCCTTCCCCACTCCAAGGGCTGTCAGCCCTCCTGGCCAGGCCGTGCCACAGGGATTAACAGACACTTTTAGAAGGTTCCCTTTGGAAGATTCCCTCAGTGAAAGGGTGTTTTGGCTTAAAAAGAGCCGTGTCAGGTCTGTCAGTGAGTTCCTGGCCCGGCCTTTCACTCTGACTCAGCAGCAGAAGTCCCTGCAGTGACTCAGCTCCCCGGGGTTTAATCAGCAGCTGAATAAAAGGTTTGAAGCAAATGCTTTTTGTCGTGCAGAGAAATGGGAAGAGGCAGATCTGGATTCCTGATCCAGGAATATCAAGGAGCTGTTATAATCTTGGCCCTGGAAGTACAGTTTTGGCTGAGCTGCTGCAGTTTCTGTTGGCTTTACACAGGGTTTGAGTGCTCTGCTCAGCCTTCAAAGTCAACCTTTCACGCTGTTTTTCCTTTCTTTTAAGTGGTAAATACCTTCTCATGCCTCAATTTATAAGGATTGCTTCCCCATTCCTGACAGCCCAGCTTCTCCAAAGGCCTGATTTTAGTGGGTTTTGTGGGTATTCCCACTGATAGAATTTGAGTTCATAATTCACAGCCTGACTTGCAGATGAACTGGATGTTTTGTCCTGTAACACCACAGAGTACACAGTTTGTCCATGCCTGGAATCCTGCTGTTTGATTCCATGTTTCTGGGCCTGCTGGAATCCCCGGTTCCTACAGCGTCTGACCCCACTGTGAGGTCCTGATCCTGCATTTGTCACATCCATCCATTGCCTGGAAATGGGTCACAGATCAGCATTCTCATGTCATTCAAGTACTGACACAGATGATGGGCTGGGAAAAGCCAACGGAAATCATCTGCAGAGATGAAAGTGTGGGAGAGGAAAATAGGAAATTTAGTCCCAGAAAGTGTTGCACAGTGATGTGAAAAAACACTCCTCAGGGCTTGTTGTATCTTTGGGGTTTCCCTGCAGGATGACTGTGTTCTTGATGCTCTGGCACAAAAAAAAAAAAAAAAGCCATAAAGGACAAAGTGCTGAGTGTTCCTGGGTGTTCCTGAGTCCTCAGTGTGTCTCTGGCTGTTCCCCAGCTCTGGGGTTGCAGAGCTGAGTGGGGCTGGGCCAGTTTGGAGGCAGCTGAACTGTCATGTGTCCCTTGGCTATTTATATGACTGCCTTTTTCCTCCTCCTCTTCTTAAAAAACCACCTTTTAATTGGAGACTTGGGTTCTTAAATTGTTTTCGGGATTAAGCTTTCAACTCTTACTCTCCTGTGTGGCTGCAGGAGCTGCCAGCATTGGGGTGATAATATGAATGCACAACCTATAATATTTTAACAGGTAGTTAAATACACTTTCTGAATTAAAATCTATATGTAGATGACACCTTGCTACTGTACAGACACAAATCTGTAGATTTGCATCTTGTTTGGTGTCTTTTGGGCTGTTTTGGGAAATCATAGAGCTGAAAGTATTTTGTTAAATGATTAATTCTCCCGGTTGTTTTCTCTTTCCGTAGCAATGAAATGCTGGATATTTGTGTGTTGTGTGTGTCTCCTCTTGGCTTGTCTGTGGGTTTTAGGGACTGAAACTTCTCCACTTGATCTTGGAAGGGCTCCAGAGTGGCTGCAGGCAGTTGATAAGTCTGAAACTTTCTGTAAGCCACGGGGCTGAGGGTGCCTCGGGCTTGAAAGTGGGGCACAAGGAGATAACACTGCAAACTTCCACAAAACACTTCCCTTGGCAGCTGGGAGAAAACAAAGATAGTGGTGCCCAAGTGAGCTGTGGAGGAGTAACTTTGTTCAGGGTTAGTTGTGACTCCGATTCCTTCCTGTCCTGAGAAGGGCACAGATGTGCAAATAATCTGTATCCAAAACAGGAGAGCTTGGAGAGATTCAGAAGGACTTTTGCAGCTGGATGGGTGAGGAGCTGCCATCCTTTCATACTTGGGTTACTGCTTGGCCCTGGCTGCCTTGAACTGTGCCAGATAGTGGAGTGTCACTTCCCTGACCTGGGGGCAAACACACAGGGAATCAGGTTGGAATTGCTGCATTAGTCAGCTGTGAACCAGCAGAATAAGTAGGTCAGGGACTGAGGCAGCACCTGGTGGGACACACGTGGCCTGTACCTCGTGTACAGCTCTGTGCTTGCAAGGGGTTATTGTGATCATAAAATCAAGGCCTTGGTTCTGTTGGGTTTTTTTCTGCTTGGGGGTAAAAAATGTCCAGGTGTGGTTTATGCCGTGGTGACACCAGGGAGGTTACTTTGGTTTTGGGTAGAAATTGAGTTTAGTTGTGCACTTGGAGTAAATAAATCCGTTTAGTCTGGGTATTCCCTGCTCCATGCACAGGGAGTTCCTTGTCAGGAAGGACAGGTGGATGAAGGAGCAGAGAGTGACAGGAGCTCTGAGGCAGGATTCTCTTTGTTTTCTCTTCACAGAAAACTATCGAATGAAGAGTTACAAGAACAAAGCCCTAAATCTCGAGGAAATGAGGCGGAGAAGAGAAGAGGAAGGAATTCAACTGCGCAAACAGAAACGAGAGCAACAGGTAACTGTCATCTTGAGTAGGTTGTGTTCAGCCTTAACACAACCAAGATTGTGCTGCTGCCTAACTGGAATCATCAAGGATCTGTGCATTAAGGTTTGTTGGCAGTCCTCTTATTTTTTTCCTGTTCTAACTGAGATCATGCTTTTCTCTTTTTCTTTGTACCCAGTTCACACCAAGAGCTTTCCAAGCACTTTCTCCTTGGGGTACTGGAGGTTTTTTTGTTCACAGATCCTTGTTGTTAAAGGTGGTGGTGTTTTTTTGGTGGTGTGCTTTGTTTTGGTTTTTTTTTTTTTTTAATTAGTGAATGGGATTATTTCCTCGAGAAACAGGAAGAGCAAGTGAAAGTTTGGGCTGTGTGTATTTCTTAACTCTGAGATGTGGGATTTTTTTGGCTTGGAGGTCTATGAAAGCACGAGGTGATGTGTGTGGGACTAAATATTTGCTCTGTGAGAACATCACCTACCAACTGCCTTCTGCCCAGTTTCCCTGACTTGTTAGATCAAATTCTGCACTGCCTGTACCAGTGTCTGAGTGACTTGGGCATTTGCATATCTGAGGGCAAGACTTAGCATGTTTTACTGTTGGGGTTTGTGTGCCAGACTAGTCCTGAGAGTGCAGAGCTGTTATTAATGACCACTTTTTTATTCAGGTTGCCTTCAGTCTTAGCTGAAGGGATCCTGGTTGAGGAACAAGAATGTCTAGTTGTGGAGCCTGTTCACCGTTGCTTTCTAATAACAATTCCTGTGCTTTGTTCCCCACCAGCTCTTTAAAAGGAGGAATGTGGAGTTGATCAATGAGGATGACTCCATGTGTGATAGTCACCTTGTGGATTCCTACGTTAGTTCCACAACATGTGGGGTAAGGTGCCTTTCCTTGTTCCAGCTGTGCCTTCAGATTTAATCCTTTGGGGGTGGTGAGGCCCTGGCACAGGTTGCCCAGAGAAGCTGTGGCTGCCCCATCCCTGGAAGTGTCCAAGGCCAGGTTGGAGCAATTGGTCTAGTGGAAGGTGTCCCTCCCCATGGAAGGGAATGGAACTGGATTATCTTTAAGGCCCCTTCCAACAGGGACCATTCTGGGATTCTGTGATGGCATGGAAGTGACAGACATCAATATTTTTGTTTTATCCCTTTTTAGAGGACTGATGTCACTTGTGCAGCTGGAAGAGCCACAAACCCTTGGCCAGAATGCAAACAGTAAACTTATTCCCAGTGGGACTCCAGTGGAGCCCTGAGCCTTGTAAAGCTCAGCCAGGGAATCACCATCCCGCTGGTTTATCAAGGGTTATTTCCAGCTGCATGTTCAAAATCCCCCTCTAGAGCCTTCCACATTTACCCCCTTCCACCCAACAGCATTGCAAGTGTTACTGCAGTGAACTGGAAAAGTCTCTCAGGAAGTAAATAGTGTGCTGGGATCTCAAAGTTTTAATCTTTGACTCACCAGCTGAGCACAAATCGTGGTGGGTTGTCACGTGTGTGATGCCTTAAATATCTTAGGCTGAAATGGAACCATTTTTCTGTCTCCTCTGCATCTTTCAGGAGGGATTGATCACAGGAGAGATGGTAGAGATGCTTTTCTCAGATGACCCTGACCTACAGCTGGCAACCACTCAGAAATTCAGGAAATTGCTCTCCAAAGGTAAAAATAACTCATCTCTGCCACGGGATCTGGCTTTTGCAAGAGTCTGTGCACGTGTTGCTGTACAGAAGTTTTGCAGCTTTGAGCTAGGGGAAAGAAAGCCATAAACTAGAAATGTGATAATTTCCTGTATTGCTAAGGATTGACAGTTGTGTGAACTGCACAGAAAGTGACTCTGCAGAGTTGTCCTGCTGAGTTCAGTATGACTTGGGATATTAAATTAACCCTTCATGCTTGTTACTCCCCTGCATGAGGCCTGTACACTGTTCTGACACTGCTTTGCTGTTCCAGAGCCAAATCCTCCAATAGATGAAGTGATAAACACTCAGGGAGTGGTGGAGAGATTTGTTGAATTCCTGAAAAGAAGTGAAAATTGCACATTACAGGTAAAGGAGATCATGTTATTAATTCTTCATAGCTCTTTAACCTTTGCTTGACAATGTGAACCTACACATGCTGTCAGGGAAAAGTGATGTTTTGAACCCAAAAAGTGTAGCTTGTATGATCTGTAGGAGAAGACAAAGGTAGCCTGTAGTGCTTAGGCAAAAAAAAGGAAATTATAAATTGCTCTGAATTAAATTCTCGAAGGAATTCTGGCAAAAATCACCCAAGAGAGTTTGGAATTCCCGTATCTGACATTTCTGCTGGGAGCTGGTGGAGCCATGGGATAAACATGCAGGAAGAAATTGTGTGAGGAGAAACCTCCATTATTGGAGGCATTTAAGTAGAGGCCAAGAGTCTGTTAGAAATGGGTTGGGCAGTGCTGCTCCTGCCTGGGGCAGAGGGATGGACTGGGTGGCTTCCTCAGATTCCTTCCAGCTTGGTAATAAGTCTGGTTGCTTTGGAGGGGTTAAAGACACTTCCATACATGGAATTTGATCCGAGTTGATGACTGCTTTCATCTCTTTTCCTGCCCTCTGGCCTCAGGCCATGGACCAGAGGGGCTTAATTTCCAGAAGAACCGAGTGGGAGTTCTGTATTTAAACCAAAGAGAGCCAAAACCAGGGAGTTGCTGCTCAGCTTCCCTTGAACTCGAGGAGTCTTTGGGGCGGCAGATGAAACGTAGAAAACTTTCTGCTTTTGTGTGTTTGTGCTCTGTGTGTCTTCATTTGCCTTGCTGGGGAATGGTTGTGGAGGTGAAGTGACGTGGTGTGACCGGTGGTGACGCCTTCACTCGCTCGTCCTTTGAGCAGCTGTGGCCTCTGAGAGGGTTTTTAGCAGATGTGGCTCTTTTATTGCTCAAGAAAATAAAATCCTTCGATTGTTGAGGCGTCCTCTTGTGATGTGCTTCCTTTCCCTCACAGTGAAAGAATCACAGCCCAAATGTGATGATTTTGCCAAATCAGGCTTGTTTTACTGATTCTTTTGTCGCTGGTTTGCCTGTTTCAGTTTGAAGCTGCGTGGGCACTGACGAATATTGCATCAGGGACTTCCCAACAAACAAAAATAGTCATTGAGGCTGGGGCGGTTCCCATATTTATAGAGCTGTTAAACTCTGACTTTGAGGATGTTCAGGAGCAGGTAAGGACCACTCCTTACTTTGGGGCTGGGGGATGAACCACAGTGGGTTGCACACCATAAAATGCAGTGTTTAAAATGAGTGACTGGTGTCTCCCAGCTGGCTCCACACCACAGGTGGAAGTGTTGTTTGCCTGGAATTAGGGGAAGATGCTTTCTTAGCACACTGCCTTGTTCTTCCTCTGTTAGAAACTGTGAATGCTAAAACTGTTGCTGTTTCCTTTCAGGCTGTCTGGGCATTGGGGAACATTGCTGGAGACAGCTCTGTGTGTAGAGATTATGTCCTTAACTGCGCTATCCTTCCTCCCTTATTAATGTGAGTAGCCATGAACACTTGCCAGTGCAGTTCTTGGAGTCCCATTGTGCCACAGCAGCAGTACTGGAGCTGGGCCAGTAGATTCCCTGGTGGTGATCACTGGGAATCAAACCACTGGTACCAGATTAACTCCCAGTTCAGACAAGGATCTGATGGATGGAGTGGGACTCGGTGGATAACAGGCCTTCTCACAGCCCTCCACACTGCTCTGCATGTGGAGTGGGTGCTGCTGCAGTGTGCTGGTCCATCTGGAGTCACAGGGTGTCTCTCAGGTCCTGCTCTCTGCTTGGGATATGGATACCAGGGGCTTGGGGTGGGAGCAGGTCTCTATACACCCCCTCTCCCAGCGTGGTGCACACCCCCCACAGTCAGACCCATCTGTCAGGCTCTCATAGCCCTGGAAAGAATTAATCTTCATCCCATCCCTGGAAAACTAATGCCATGTCACAAATGGCTTGTTTTCCTGCTCCTGGTGTCAGTGCCCTGTCCCGGGGGGCTGCCTGACTCCTCATCCCACAGGACTCACCGTCCTCCTCAGAGCTCAGAGTCTGAGCAGTTCATGTCACCCGGTCTCTGCTGAGGGCTGGGAGTGTCTGGGCTGAACTGGAACCTGGAGCTGCACTTCACTCATGTGCCCTTCCTTCTGCAACCTGCCTAAGGTGGAAGTTGCCTTCCTGCCCCATGTCCCTTGGCACTGTTGGGAATTACAGCTATTTATCCTAAGTGGTCTCATATCACTTCTCTTGCTCGTTGAGAGGCTCAGGTGACAAACAGCATGGCTTGAGCTACACCCAGTGAAGTAGTGCTTTGACTTCCTTAAAATCATACTGGTTTTAATGCTTTTGATTCCCTTGACTTCCACATAAGGATCATAATTCCTGGTGATTCTCTCTTTAGGCTCCTTACGACGTCCACCAGGTTGACAATGACACGAAATGCTGTCTGGGCCTTGTCAAACCTGTGCAGAGGGAAGAGTCCCCCACCTGAATTTGATAAGGTGAGAATAAATGCCTTGTGGGCAGAACAGGTGGCAGGGAAACACCCAGTTAAGATGTTTGTCCGAGTTATTTTGGGCTGTTGGACTCCTCTCAGTCATTCCATGTGGGAACAGGGTGAGCTTCTTCCTGCTGAGGTGGATCTGGTTGTTCAGATGTTTGTAATTTCCTGCCAACCTTTCTGCCATCAGCTGGACCCCTCAAGTAGGACACAGGCCAAGGCTTCCTTGCAAGGTTTCTCTATCTAAAAATGGGTTTATCTAAAAAGGGTTTACCCTTTTGTTATGAACTCTCTGGAAATTTGAGACTTCACTCAAATTACCACTAAAAAGTTTTCTGAGACTTGAAATGCTACAAAGCAGGAGTCCTGTAGCCACATGGGAGCTGTGGCAGCTTTCCCTTTCCTGGGAGCCTAAGAAAAGGTCCTGCTGGCCTTTCAGGTGTCTCATCCTTCTTTGGTGGAACAAAAATATTTTAAATCAGTGTGTTATCACTTTTCTTAAGTGAAAGCTCCCATGTCAAAGCTGGGAAGCCTGTGGTGAGGGATGAAATCTGAATTGAGTGTAAGCAGAAACCCACTTAAAAGTGATTGAGATACTCAGAGGTGTAACCTGATGGTTGCTGCTTTGAATTATGAAGAGTCAGAAATGGAGCAGAGCTCTTCCCCAGGAATATAAGGAGTTTCCAAGGGGTGACTTGCCTCAGGAGTCTGGACTGGGTCTGGGAGGATGTAATTTGAGTGTAGCAATGAAGCTGTTGGGGTGGCTTTGGTCGCTGTGATTAGGAGGTGTGGGAAGCTGCTGATTTGGGGGAAGGAACCTGTGGCCATGCAGGAACCTGTGGCCATGCAGGAACCTGTGGCCATGCAGGCCTTGTCTCAGCAGCTGGTCAGTGGTGTTGGCCTGCAGGGGTGGTGGTCCTGGGCAGGGTGACTAACCCAGCTGGTGGCTGTTGTTCCAGGTGTCTCCCTGCCTGCCAGTGTTGTCCAGGTTGTTGTTCAACAGCGACTCTGACCTGCTGGCAGATGCCTGCTGGGCCCTTTCCTACCTGTCAGATGGTCCCAACGAGAAGATCCAGGCAGTGGTGGACTCGGGAGTGTGTCGGCGGCTGGTGGAGCTGTTGATGTGAGTACCTGGGGTTGCTGCCTCAGGCAGGAAGCTGAGCATGAATCCATGTCAAATCTGTCAGAGCACTCCACACTTCCTGTGCTCATGGGATCCAGGCACCTGGGCTGACCTGGGAGCAGTTTTGTAGGAGGATCTGGAGCAGGTTCAGAGCTGTAGTTTGCTGGTTCGTCTTCCTGGTTATACTCGACACTAGTGAAGAGACACCTGTGTTGGTCTCAACAGCAGTCCCAAAAATTGCAAATTCACTGATAAAAGAAACCTTACCCCTGTAAATTTCTGAAATTGGAGAGCATGAGTGTGGGCCAGCTACACAGAGAACTTAGGAAGAATTTACTAAGGAAAGATCCAATTCACACTTCTCATCCGTGGAGGGAGAGAGGATTGCAGGGTGTTGTGTGCTCTCAAACTTCAGATGTGCTTATGGAAGCCTGGTTATGAGGCAAATCAAAGAACAGTGGGTAGCAAAAGTCAGCTTGGCTTTGTTTCTCCCGTTATCTCTGTGGAAAAGAGGATTGAGTTGGGATATGTTGCAGTTTTGTTTTCGGTGGCAATACAACTTACTGTGTGTTTCTACATGCCAGGGGATGGATTTCTAAGGAAATAATGCAGAGGAGATAAATGGGGAGAGAATATTCCAAATATCCCAGTGATCTGATGGATTTGCTTGTGTCCTTGCCCCGTTTCCCTGCAGGCACAATGACTACAAAGTGGCCTCCCCAGCTCTGCGGGCAGTTGGCAACATCGTGACAGGGGATGACATTCAGACCCAGGTGAGAGCAGAGGCCTTTCCTGCAGGGAATGCAGTGTCCATCAGCTCCAGACCTGGCACTGGTGATCTCACTTCTGCTTCCTCTCTCCAAAGGTGATTCTAAACTGCTCAGCCCTGCCTTGTCTCCTTCATTTGTTAAGCAGTCCCAAGGAATCCATCAGGAAAGAGGCGTGCTGGACTATATCCAACATCACAGCGGGAAACAGAGCACAAATACAGGTACTTCCTCCTCCCAGATTCCAAGCTCAGCATTAAGGCTTTGCAGCTTTTTCCTTATCTGGCATTTTAGGGGCTGGATTTGTTCACCTCATTCTGCAGTAATTTGCAAATTTGCTGCTCCCAACCATCTGCCAAGGGAGCTGAAAAAGAGCTTGGTGATGGCACCAGCACAGACCAGCCTGAAATGATTCCCACACATTGGATCATTGGAATAACAGGATACAGCCCTTTATTTCTCCATGTTCAGCCCCTTTGAAGCTGGTTGAGTTTTAATTATCCTTTTCCTGACCTACATAGGGAGGCAGATCAGTGCTGAAAGCATTCCCACAGTATTGATGCAATACCAGGGATGGTCTGTCCTGCTGGTTATGGAATATCTCGCGTTAGTAGGATTTGGCTGAGGAATAAACCAGAGGAATCACCGAAACTTGGGGAAGTTTTTGTGTCGGGAAATGGGGGAGAGGTTTCTTCCAGGTGCTGAGAAGCCTTTCTTAGGAATGGTGTTGCCAGTGCCAACCCCTGTCCCTGCCCTCTCTCCCCAGGCAGTGATAGATGCCAACATTTTCCCGGTGCTGATAGAAATCCTGCAGAAGGCGGAATTCCGCACGAGGAAAGAGGCAGCCTGGGCCATCACCAACGCCACCTCAGGAGGGACTCCTGAGCAGATCAGGTATTCCCTGTGGCTCCTCCTGGGGGAAATCCCTTGATGGGAACTGCAGGGCACACTCCAAGCTTTCTGCATGGATAGTTTTAAGACAAGGCTAAATGTCCAAACTTGATGACAGATTAAATTCCAGTGTGGGCTTAATTTTAGCAGCACCTGGACTTTAAAAATAGCTTTTTTTTCTTTTTAAATTAAAGGGAGGTTTCTGAAAACAGGGGCTGTGTATACAAGTGCAAATAAGTGGATAAAAATTAACCTTGCAGAGCAGTAAATACGTATTTTAAGGTAAATTTATGTGGTTTAGATTGACTCGTTTCCTTTGCTCTTTCTGACGGAGCCAAGGTGCTGCTTCCCAGCCCCTGAACACCAAGTGTGTGTTGCTGGTGCTCTCTCTCCAGGTACCTGGTAAATTTGGGTTGTATCAAGCCTCTGTGTGACCTGCTGACTGTCATGGACTCCAAGATTGTTCTGGTGGCATTGAATGGGCTGGAGAACATCCTGAGGCTGGGAGAGCAGGAAGCCAACCAGAGTGGGACTGGGATCAACCCCTACTGCAGCCTGATCGAGGAGGCCTATGGTAGGTGGGGGCCTTGGGCACTGCAGGAGGCACTGAGGGGGTCTGTTGGGTGCTTTCCTGCTGTGTTAAGGGGTTTAGTATGTTCCAAAACAGCCAATATTTGTTCCAAAGTCTCTTCAGACTCGTGATTGGGTGAAGAGAAAATACTTGGAAGTAAAAATTATCAGAATTCTGATCCAGGCTTCCGAGACCTGGAGGCCAAGCTGATTAGTCATGGCTTTCACCAGCTGGCAGTGTTTACTCAGCTCATTTCTGGTTAAAAGTGACAATTCTGGGCCTAAAGTTGCTCAAAGTGTGCCCACTTGAACTCTGGAAATCCAGGGAGAGTTTGCTTTTCCCTGGAGCAACTTAATTTGGTGATGGTGGTTTTTTTTTTTTTTGTCCTTCTCTCAGTGCTTTGAGGAGCAAGTTCCTATTTTGGTCTGGAACTCCCTCTGTACTGCCAGTGTCTGCTTTGCCCTCTGATTATTACACTCTGTGTCCTGATTCTCCCTGTAAGAACAATCCTTGGAATTCTTGGATGTGCAGCAGGGGATTTAATTAGGGCAGCTAAAAGCTGGAGGCTGCAGACCCTGCTCCTTCCCCTCCCTACCCCCTGCAGCTCCCAAATTCCTCACAGCCAGTTGTGGAGGCTAAATCAGATTCCAGTCAAATTAAAACATCTGTATGAGCTGGAAAGACATTAATGCTGCCTGGCAGGGGTGAGATCCTCGAGCAGCTCTGGAATAGCTGCATTTAGGTCTGGATTTAGGTGTCAGAGCTGCTCAGAAAATGCAAATCTCACACAGTGAAGAAGGACGAGGGTGGCAGTGGGAATAAATCTGAGGACGAGCTACCAGAATTTCTTTGTTTCATCGCATTCCAATTTTTTTTTTTTCCCCTGCAAGGTTTGGATAAGATAGAATTCCTCCAGAGCCACGAGAACCAGGAGATCTACCAGAAAGCCTTTGACCTGATTGAGCACTACTTTGGGGTGGAGGACGACTCCTCCGTGGCCCCCCAGGTGGACGAGAACCAGCAGCAATACATCTTCCAGCAATCCGAGGCCCCCATGGATGGTTTCCAGCTATAATGTGCCCTGGGGAGAATTAAAACACGCCACAAACTTTCTGGAAAAGCACCTGGGAGCAGCTGCTGGCCCTTGCTGGGAAGGCTGAACAACACCCTGAGTTTAGGAAACTCTTCTTCCTTCAAACAAAAAATACAAACGGCGCTCGGTCCTTGCGGAAAGAAGGGGATTCTTCTTATCCTTGTTTCTTTTGGCTGCTGCACACGTGTCTTTAATGCAGGAGGGACACGGAGGTGACAAAGTGGCACCTCCTGGTGGCTTGTTCTTTGTGGTGGTCCCTCCCAAATGCAGTTCTTACCTCGGGTACTCCCGTGAGGCTCCGGCGTTGGCTTGGGTGAGGACACAGATCAGAGAGGGAGTTTTCTGGCCACAATAATTCTGGAAAACGTGGGTTGATCTATTTAATTTTTAATTTTTTTCTTTTTTTTTTTTTTTTTGCACATGTTACTCTATTAAGGACTCTTTAATTGGCCAAGAGCAAAGTTTAACCCTGGCCTTCCTCCTTCAGTGGACAGTCCTGGGTGAACCCAGGCCGAGTTCCCTGAAAAAAACGGACAGAAAAACAGGGAAGTTCTCCCACTCTTGGGAAGATTTTTTTTCTTTCTGCTGCTTCCCTTTTGTCTAAATTTTATTTTGTTTGTTTTTGTTTTGTTTGTTTGTTTGTTTTTTTGAAGAACTGCTAGTGGTATTTCCAAGGATTTAAGAAAAAAAAAACAAAAAAAACAAACAAAAAAAGCAACAAGAGCCCAAAGATGGGAACTGGGGTGGGGTTTTTTTCGGAGCAGGAAGCACAGCTACCATTGCACAGGTTTGGTTTGCATTGTACTGACTGACACCAGAGCTCTGAAATGCTGAAACCCACCTTCATCTTTACTTGAAATACTTTATTTTCCATGAGAACATGGGCTGAATTCTGGGGGTTTTTTCCTGCCTTGGGGTGGTTTGATGACTTGGAGGAAGGCTTGGTGGTGACAGGGGTGGTGGGAGCTCCAGCAGCACCAGGTTTCCAGGTTTACATCCTGCTCACAGTTGTGATAATGTACATTTTACTTCCAAAAAAAAAAAAAAGTCAAATCTCTGTATTTTTTATATTATATATAGGTAGATATTTGTCTAATTGGGCCGCAGAGAAAACTATATATGGAATTTCTGCAATTCCTGTAAATAAAGCGCTGTGAGGCAGGAAAACACCTGGAAACCCATGGGCTCAGGGCTGTCCTGCTGCCTCTCCTGTTCCCTCACATCCTGTCTGTGTGAACACGGAGCTGCCTGAGCCCCCTTTGAGTGACTTTGCCACGATTTCATTAAAACCAGAGGAGAACACAGCAGAGTTTTGTGGTGCCGGGGGGGGAGCTGAGCCCCCGCGGGGCTCACGACGGGGGGCGAGGGGGCCCTTGTTGTGCGAGGAATGAACCCCACGGGCGCGGGTGGGCGGGTGGGGTGTGACGGGGGGCTTGGGGCTGGTCTGAGGTTACTCTTTGACCTTCGGGGGGGACGGGAGGGGACCCCGGGGACCGGGAACGCATGAGGTCCGCGCGGGGCATGCTGGGAGTTGTAGTCCCCGGTAGGGCCCGGCGCGGGGCATGCCGGGAACTGTAGGCCACGTTTTCTTCCCTTCCTCCTCCTCCTCTTTTTCTTCTCCCCTCCCCACGAGAGGTATGTCGGCAGCCATAGGCAACAGTTTCCCTTTCTCCTTATCGCTCCCACGCGCGAGGGACAGGCTGGGAGTTGTAGTCCCCAGTGCCGCCGTGCGCGGGGCACGCCGGGAGCTGTAGGCCCCGGTTTCCCTCGTCCTTGCTTTCCTCCTCCTCTTCCTCCTTCTCCTTCTCTCCCTCTCCATTCCCCTGTCCCTCGTCCCGCGCTGTGAACGCCGGGAGTTGGGGGCCGCGCGCGGTGCATGCCGGGAGTTGTAGTTTCCTCCCCCGCTGCCTCCCGCCGCGTCTCCGCGGCGGTTCCCGGCGTGCCCCGCGCGCGGCGGGCGCTGATTGGCGGGGCGGCGCGGGGCGGGCGCACGCGCGGCCGTTGGAGGCCCCGGGGCCGAGCCGCTCCCTCAGAGCCGGTACCGGCGCCCTCAGCACGGGCACCCTCCGCGCCGGCACCGGCGGGACGCACCGCGGGCACACCGGCACGCATGCACCGCGGCGCCGCGCCTGCCGGCTGAGCAGCGAGGCGGCACCTGCGTCAGACCGCCGGCGCTGACGTCACGGGGGTGCGCGCGTGACGTCACCCCGCGGGGGGGGGCGCGGGGCGGCTTTGACGTCAAGGGCGGGGGAGGGAGGGGGTCGCGGGGTTGTGAGGGCGGGGGCGGCACCGGCGGCTGGGCCGAGCCCCGGGGGTGATAACGGAGGGGGGGGCACCGGGAGCCGCGTCCCCGTGGGGGGGGGGGGGGGCGGGGCCGGGACCAAGGGGGCGATGGGCCGGGGGGAGCGAGGCCGGGGGGCCAGGGGTGCTGCGGGGCCAGTGATCGCCCCTCGAACCTGGTTATCGCCCCCCGAGCCCCGGTTAACCCCTCCCCCGAGCTCCGGTGATCTCCCCCCGAGCCCCGGTTATTGCCCCCCCCCCCCGAGCCCCGGTTATGGCTCCTGGGCCCCGGTTCCCGCCGGGAGCCGCTCCCGTTGCAGCAGCAGCGGAAAAGCAGCGCCCGAGGCGCGGGGCAGGTGCGGGTGAAGGCGCTGCCCCGCAGATCCCGCACGTGGGCGGTGACACGGGCCGGGCTCCGCCGCCGCTCTGCCCGCGGGTTTGCCTGCCAGGAGGAGCACCGGGAGGGGATGGGGGCACGGGAAAGGGATCCCACTGCTCGGGGAACAGCCTGGATGGGGAACTATCCTGAGCTCCAAAGTGGGAACAGCCTCTCGCCTCCAAAATAGGAACAGCCTGGACTCGGAACTGTCCTGAGCTCCAAACTGGGAACAGCCCCTCCCCTCTAGACCAGGAGCATCAGCATCCTCAGCCCATAATTAGTGTCATAAGCAGAGCAGAGGGTGAGAAGGGTGAGAACATTCAAGCCCTGCAGAGGGAGAGGGGATGGGGATGAAGAGCTGGGATTTTGGGTTCTCCTTGTCTGGGGTTTTGGGCTCAGCAGAAATTGACCTCTCTGCTGGAGATGCTCTGGTTTCTGGGTCCTCATCCCAGTGAGGGGGTTTCTCTGTCAGCTCTGAAATCCGAGAGGTACAAACTGGGAACCAGGCCCTGCTTTCCTTGGCACAGAGCTGTGGTGGGAACTCCTGCTCCTTCCCAGTCCGGGTGGATGGCTCCCCAAACCCTCCAAACGTTCCTAAAGTCGCTGTTTGTTTCTGCAGAGTCTGACAGGGCCGAAAGGCTGTGATGAAGAACCAGGGGGTGGAGACCAAAGGAGCCCCACGTCCCTCTGGTGCTTCCAAAACGAGCAGCGGGATGGGGCTGGAGGAGGGAGACTCACCCGAGGCTGCAGCACCCCCAGAAGGTGGGGGGGGTCCCTGGGGAATGGAGGGGTGGCTCTGCTGGCATTCCCTGGAATGTGTGAGGGTGGGTTTGAGCCCAGAAGGATTCAGGTTGCTGCTTTCTCTGCATCCAGCTCTTTGTATATGAGCAGCTGTGTTTTCCAGGGCAGAAATTCCTGGGTTTTTCCTCATTTCTGTGTGCAGTCCTGGAGGAGTTCCCATTTCCTGGCAGAATCGTGGAGTCAGTTCTACCTGGAAGCAAAGGGTTGTTTGTTGGTGCTTTGACCTTAAGGGTCCCATTCAGAAAATGCCAGGCAGCTCTTTCCTGTTACTCATCAAAACTGTTCTCTGGGATACAAAATCCAGGTGTAATGGAGGAGGAGCTTGGTTAAAATTAACCCTGCCCGGTGCTCCCGTGCCTGGGCATGGAGGAAACACACAGTGAGGAGAGTTATTTTAATAACCAGCTGCTCTTGGAAAAAGTTTGGAGGCAGGATGTGCTGCCTGCTCCATGCCTGAATGTCTGCTGGGTGGGATGAGGGATGTTTGATCCCAGTACAGCTGCTCTTCCAGTGAGGACAGAGGCTCACCCAGGTTTAAAGCCCATTGTTATGCTAAAAAGCCCAGCCCTGGGGGATCTGAGCTGCCAGTTCCTCTTGGAGAGGGGGTGAGGAAAAAGCTCACAGACAACCTGCTTGTGGTTGAGTGGGGGACTGGGGGTGGAATTTTTGCTCTTGACAGATGTCAGGGGCTTGGTCATGCTCTGGTGATCAAAGGAGAGGCTGTTGGGAATGCCCTGCCATTGTCAGGGCAGCTGGCTGGAGACAAAGCAGCTTATCCTGCTGCAAGTCCAGCCAGGAAAACCTCCCCTTTCCCTGTGTGTGGAGGGGGGGGACCCTCATGCTTTGTGTTTGTGTGTGTCCCCCCCCCCCAGCTCCCCTCACTCAGGAGGACTCCAAGTCCTCCCAGGATGTGTCCGAGGAGCTGAGCCGGCAGCTGGAGGACATCCTGAGCACCTACTGTGTGGATGCCAGCCAGGAGGGCCCGGCGGAGGACGGCGGGCACGGGGAGCCCCCCGAGCCCGAGGAGCCCGACAAGGGCTGCCCCGAGTCCCCCCGGAACGGGGAGCAGGAGCCGGGCGGCCCCGAGATGAACGGGGAGAAGGAGAACTCCAAGGGCACCGAGGAGGGCGGGGACAGAGACCAGAAGAAGGCTCAGGAGAAGAAGAAAGCCAAGGGTTTAGGTAAGAGGTTCCCTGCCCTGGGTGTGCTGCAGCCCTTGGGTTTATCCTGCTCTCATCAAATCCGTGCCTTTGGACGTGTTTGGGAATGGCACAGCGTCCTGTTCTGGGGGGGTGTGAGGGATGTACCCAGGGCAGCAAAGGCACTGGCTGCTCCTGGGGCTGCCACAACCTCTGAATTCCATGGATTTCTCTTCTCCTGGGCACAGCTGGCTCCAGCCAGCCCAGTGGTGATTCCTGTTCTGAAAACCAGGTCTCTCCCCAGCTGCTCCACTTATTTTCACACTGTATGTGGTGAAATCTGTGGGGCAGAGTCCTGAGAAGACCCCAGGAACAGCAGCTCTGGCCCAGGGCTGCGAGACCTGCTCAGTCCCCTCCTGTCTTCACTCTCATGAGCCAGAGCTCTGTCTAAGCCATTTTATCCAGTTTGTTTATTTATTTCCATGCCCTGTCTCATTCCAGGCAAGGAAATCACTTTGCTGATGCAGACACTGAACACCCTGAGCACGTCAGAGGAGAAACTGGCAGCTCTGTGCAAGAAATACGCTGAGCTGGTGAGTCCCTCTGGGGCTGGGGGGTGACACAGCAGCTCAGGGAGGCAGGAGGGACATTCCAGGAACACCCTGGAGCTTTGCAGTGCCCTGGGATCTCTGCAGTGCTGGATACCTGGATAGGAGGGGGTGGGTGTTGCTGGGTGCAGCCTGGTGGTGTTTGTGAGGTGTGAGCGTGGACAGGAGGAATTTTGGCAAATCTGGATGTAAGAGGAGCTCAGGTCTGTTTTCACACACAAAGCCTGACACCACGTTTAACCAGAGTTAGTTCTGGGCACAGGCCTAGTTCCCTTCACAGATCTGGAGCAGGGGAGGTGTGGGGCTGCCTGTGCATGTCCAAAGTGTCCCTGGGTGGGTTTTCCCTGTGCTCCATTGGAGCTGGGGCAACATGCAGGTCTTTCAGATTCCAGCAGAACGGGAATTTAGGAAGGAGAAAGGTCCTGTCCAAGGGCCCTTGGGCTCTGTGTCACTCCTGCTCTGCTCAGGAGTGTCACCTTTAGTGTCACAAAGCTGCTCTTGTTGGAGCACAGTCTCTGCTCCCCGTGTCCCTCAGCGGGCACAACACTGCCCTGCCCTGCCCTGCTGCATCCATGCCCTCTGCTCCCCTTTCCCAGCTGGAAGAGCACCGTAACTCCCAGAAGCAGATGAAGATCCTGCAGAAGAAGCAGACACAGCTGGTGCAGGAGAAGGATCACCTGCAGAGCGAGCACAGCAAGGCCATCCTGGCCCGGAGCAAACTGGAGAGCCTGTGCCGGGAGCTCCAGAGGCACAACCGCACCCTCAAGGCAGGTGTCTCCCAGCTCTGCTCCCGGGGCTGCTCCATCCCAACCACTTGGATCACTCTCCATTTTGGCAAACCGGTGGTTGCCCACAGTCTGCCCTCAGGGCAGGGCTTTAACTTTGGTGTTAAGCCCTCGTTGTCTGCGTTGTCCAAGTGTTATTTCAAGCACAAGTCCTATGAGGAGAGGCTGAGGGAGCTGGGGCTGTTTAGCCTGGAGAAGAGGAGGCTCAGGGGAGACCTCCTCACTCTCTGCAACTCCCTGACAGGAGGGGGGAGCCAGGGGGGGGTTGGTCTCTTTTCCCAGGCAACCATCAGCAAGACAAGAGGGCTGGGTCTGCAGCTGTGCCAGGGGAGGTTTAGGTTGGATATTAGAAAGAATTTCTTTGCAGAGAGGGTGCTCAGCCATTGGAATGGGCTGCCCAGGGAAGGGGTGGATTCTCCATCCCTGGAGGTTTTTAAGATAAGACTGGATGTGGCATCAGTGCCATGGGCTGGGAACCACAGCGGGGTTGGATCAAGGGTTGGACTTGATGATCTCAGAGGTCCCTTCCAACCCAGCTGATTCTGTGATTTCAGGGTGTAGCCACTGCAGAAAGGGAAGGGAAAGGCCCAGAGTCCCTTCCTGATGGATATAAGGAATAGTGGGAGGCTGGGCGGGCTCGGAGCATCCCTTTGGTGACGTGTCCCTCCCATCCCTGCCCTCCTCACGCAGGAGGAGGGTGTCCAGCGCGCCCGGGAGGAGGAGGAGAAGAGGAAGGAGGTGACATCCCACTTCCAGGTGACGCTGAACGACATCCAGCTCCAGATGGAGCAGCACAACGAGAGGAATTCCAAGCTGCGCCAGGAGAACATGGAGCTGGCAGAGAGGCTCAAGAAGCTCATCGAGCAGTACGAGCTGCGGGAGGAGGTGGGTCAGGACAGGGGCATCCCCCTGCCCAGGGAAGGGAGTTCCTGCTTCCAGAGGGGAAATAAACCCAGCAGATTCTCCATCATCACATTCCTGGTAATCACAGCCCAGTAATATGCTCTCATCAAGCCAGTTTTTTTTACTGCCACAGAACATCAAGGCCATGTTTTGCAGAGTGGAAGGGAAGGAAAACACAGGTTTTCAAAAGCAACACTCAAAGATTCAGCAGGGAGGGGGAAGTGCACCACACACTCACTGCTTTAGCAGAGGAAAATATCCAGTATATCCAAAATATCCAATATATCTAAATGTATCTATATCCAGTGTGTCTAAATGCACGTACAAACACCCAGCTATGTGCATTTTATACCAGTAAAAGTTACATGATATTTTTTTAGGTTGTTTATTTATGCTGTTGAGAGTTCCCTCAATTCATTTAATGCAAACTAGACGTTTTTACTTTGTGTAGAACGTTGAGGTTCATTCATGCCCTTAACGTACATTAATTAGACACTGCTCACAAATAACCTGCAGTAAGAATATCTGTTTGTCTGGGGTCTTCTGAGCCTGTGGTGTTCCCTTGGCAGCACATTGACAAGGTGTTCAAGCACAAGGAGCTGCAGCAGCAGCTGGTGGATGCCAAACTCCAGCAGGCCCAGGAAATGCTGAAGGAGGCAGAGGAGAGGCACCAGCGGGAGAAGGACTTTGTAAGTCGTGGAGCAGTTCTGGGGTGGTTGTGACCCTTGTTACTGCTGGATCCCTGAGTGCAGAGCCCAGAGCAGGTTATGCCACATCTTGCCTTGCTTCCTGAGCAGCTTCAGGAGCTGGGCTGGAGCCCTGCTCTGCTCCTTGTGCTTCTCCCAGCCCGCTCCCATCTCCAGGCCCAGCACCAGCCGTGCAGGGATGTGCTCAGAGCATTCCCAGGTAACTGCTTTTGCTCTTCCCCAGCTGCTGAAGGAAGCTGTGGAATCACAGAGGATGTGTGAGCTGATGAAGCAGCAGGAGACCCACCTCAAGCAGCAGGTGAGTCACCTGCTCTGTGTGCTAAGCCTGTTTTGTTTGGCTTTCTTTTCTTCCTTCCTAAGCAAGGAACAACCCAAAGTTCCTTAATCTGGAAAACACAGGGGGAGGATCTCTCCTGGGCTTTGGTATTGGTGAGCTGAGACTTCCTTCAGCAATTCTGCCTTCTGGGAGAAAGGTGCCTTGTTTTTTTCCAGTGCTGGGAGCAGTCATGAGATCATCCCTCACTGAATCAGCCCCAGCAAGTGCCTCCTGCCCTGGCCAGGAGATGTTTATAGGACACACCACTCTGAGGGTGTTTCCCTAGGGCAGAATTTTCCCTTGGCAGAGCAGCTCTGTGCTGCCAGTTTGTTTGTGTCCCGGGACAAGCAGCTCAGCCCCTGTTTGGCCTCTTCCCTGCCCGGGTGAGGCTGTCAGTGGGTGCCCTGGTGAGCTCCCTGTCTCTCCCCACAGCTGGCTCTCTACACAGAGAAGTTTGAGGAATTCCAGAACACCCTTTCCAAAAGCAGTGAAGTGTTCACAACGTTTAAACAGGAGATGGAGAAGGTGGGTGACACTTCTGCTGTCATGGCTCTCCTCCATGTGAGCTGCAAGAGCCACAGCTCCATTGTTCTGTTTAATTTTGGGTCTGTGCCAGGGGAGGGGGTGGCACCTGAGGACATGTGGGATGTCACTGCAGTGCTCTGCCTGGGGCTTATTTGAGGCTTATTTGTCTTGGGGTGTCCTGTGCAGGGCCAGGAGTTGGACTTTGATGGGTCCCTTCCAACTCAGGATATTCTGTGATTCCATTTGTGCCCTTTTTGTGATCCTGTAGATGACCAAGAAGATCAAGAAGCTGGAGAAGGAGACCACCATGTACCGCTCCCGCTGGGAGAGCAGCAACAAGGCTCTCCTGGAGATGGCAGAGGAGGTGAGGAGGCCCTGGGGGTGGGCTGGAGCTGAGGGGGGGCAGGACAACCCCTGCCTTAATGCAGGATGGTGAGGTCTGAGGGAGCAAGGGCAGAAGGAAAGCCTTGATGCAGCTTCAGGTGCTTTGAATGCTGAGTGTTTGCTTGGTCACAAGTATTTTCCCTTCTCAGGCTTCTCTAGAATCAGTCATGGAATGGTTTGGGTTGGGAGGAGTGTTACAGATCATCCAATTCCATGGGCAGGGACACCTTCCACTATCCCAGGTTGCTCCAACCTGGCCTTGGACACTTCCAGGGATGGGGCAACCACAGTTTCTCTGGGCAACTTGTGCCAGGGCCTCCCCACCCTCCCAGGGAAGGATTTCTCCCCCCTATCCCACCTAACCCTGCCCTCTGGCAGTTTAAAACCATCCTCCCCATCCTGTCACTGTCTGCCCATATCCCTCTGGGATTTCATCCCTCCCTTTTTGCCTCTCCCTGCAGAAAACCCTCCGGGACAAGGAGTTGGAGGGGCTGCAGGTGAAGATCCAGCGGCTGGAGAAGCTGTGCCGGGCCCTGCAGACGGAGCGCAACGACCTCAACAAGAAGGTGCAGGACCTGTGTGCCCACACAGACCTGGCAGAGCCTCTGAAGGACCCATCCCGGGACAGCTCCGACTGTCCCAGCTCGGGGAAGGCCACGCACAGCCCGGATCCTGCGGAGAGCCTGGGAGAACTGAGCCCAGGAGCCACAGGGCAGAGCGGGACTGAGGAGGGACCTCGGGGCACTGACTGAGCCCCTGCAGGGCACAGGGGTGGGCACAGGGAGGGGGACCTGGATGTGCAGACTCCATCTGATGCCCCTCTCCCGCTCCTGGGACAGGTGGAAAAGGACAGGACACAGCCCTCCTGGGGATGTGAGATTTCCTAGCTTTTAGTTTTGTTTTTTTTTTTTTTTTAAATTTTATATATATATATATATAATGATATATAAAAAATGTGCAGGGCAACATACACTTTATATATGGATACCCATGGAAAACCAGACTGACCCGCCTTCCCTGCGTGTGTCAATAACTAATATATGGAGCCTCAACTGATCGTCCCTCTCACTGAAAGACCTTGTCATTGGCAGGGGCTGCGATCCCCAAAATCTGGCGCAGCTCAGGAGGGCAGGTCCCTGGATCTGTGTCCCATGGAATGCGCCAGCACCGCCTCTGCTGTCCCAGCGACTCTGGCACCGAGTGAAAGCCAAGGAACAGAACTGGGAGAACCACAGCGCCGGATTCTCCCGCTTCCCTCTGCTCCAGGCAGGAGGGAGCTCCTGGACTTGCTCCTGTGTGAGCTGGGGGTGCAAGAGGCCGTTCCCCTGCTCTGTTCTGTGTGTGGAACGGGCACAAGGAGAAGCAGGAAGGGCATTCCCGGTCCTGTCCAGCGGGACTTTCGCTCTTCCCAGGACCTGCCAATGTCTCAATCGCCTTACGATTCACAGTTGCCTCTTTGCTGAACGCACATGTGCACAAGTGTATTAAACAGTTAATCCAAAGGTCTAATTCCCAAGTGTTTTGCACAAGTGTGTCATCGTTGTGCAGGGGGACGGGGCCCCCCTGAGCTCCTCTGCCCCATCCCTGGGGGCACCCACAGAGCTGGGGCTCCAGGAGGATAAACCCTGTGTCTGCTCCAGGATCGCCGGGACCAGCTCCAGGACTGTGGGCCCTCCAGCCTGGGGGTACCTGTGCTATCCCAGACCCCCCTTTTCCCTTCCCTCTCTGCCTTCTTGGAAGAGCATCTCCCCAGTGCTGCCTCACCCCACTCGCCTCAAGGACCTGGCTGTGCTGGGAAGGTGTTCAGGGACAGACGTGGGACCTGCTGGCACTGGGATTTGGGATTTCTCCTTAGTTTCTCAAGACTTTCTCTTTCCAGTGTTCTTTTGGAAGACTTGACGTGCTTCAACCCTCCTTCGCTGCAGCTTCTCTGTGACAGACTTTATTCCCAGCATTGCCTTCCTTCTGCTGGAAGCTGGAGCCAGCTGGCTGGAGACATTTCCCACCGTGGATGTGTTCAGTGGAACAGCTTTGGATTCTCTTCCGGCAACGCAGCTGCTCTCGCATCTTCTCTCCACGAAGGACCTGCCTCCTTGTCCCCCTCTCCTCTGCAGGGATCCCAACGAGCCCAGGTCCAGGGAAGGGTCTCTCTGCAGCAGGGATGGGCTCCAACAAGTCTGCACTGAGCTGCGGTTGAACATCCACTGGGACACATTCCCTGGAGCTGAGCATGGCTTTGCCTTCCAGCATTTGCCTCTGGAAGGGTCTGGCAGGAGCCCCCGAGCAAGTGAATGTAGGTCTGGCCTGGTGGGACCACCCTGTTCCCAGCAGCCAGGCTGAGGAGGGGCTGCTGCCAGGATCGGGATCTGGGCTTCTCTTCCTGCTCCTTCAGTAAAAGGAAAACCCCTTAGGAATTCACCAACTTCCCCTCCCTGTTTTTTTTTTTTCTTTTCCCCATGACGGTACAGAAAACCCCTGTGGGGGCTGTTGTGTGTATCCTGTATCCAATAGAAACGCTCCCAACCTCGCTGCTGCTGCTGCCGCCTCTCTTGTCTCTCCTTCAGTACCACGGGGGGGGGGTGATGATTTGGGGTGGTGGGGTGGGTTTGGGGAGGCCACACCAGCCTCTGTGGGACGTGGCTTCCCTGTCTCCCGGAGCTCTCTCCCTGCCTTTCCAATGGGGACGAGGTGGGGGAGGTTGGGAGGGGATGTCCCTGCCCGAGGGAAGGTCGAGTGGGTCTCCAGGACCCCCAGCGTGGGACATTCACCTGTGGCTCTCCCTCCAGGGGATGCTGCAGCCACCAAGTGCCACCTGCCCCGGGGGTGCCCAACCCCTGGTGCCCCCATTGGCTCCAAAATGTCCAAGGTCGGATTAAAATCCTGGCGGGATTTACACGGGCAGCCGCGCTCCGTCTGCGCGCGGGGCGGGCGGGGGGGGACGGGACTTGTCTAATCCCGTCCCTGCGCCAGGGCTGGAGGCCCTTCCTGGCTCCTTCCCGGCTCCCTCCCGGCTCCTTCCCAGCTCCTTCCTGCAGGGACGGATCCCGCAGTCGCGGCTCTGCGCTGACACCGGGGGACAACGCGGGGTAAACGGAGGGGGATGGAGGGGGGGGCACGAACGACCCCGGGGCCGCGGGGGAGCGGAGCGGGGGCTGGATCCCGATCCTGCCCCATCCCCGATCCCGCCGGATGCTGATCCCGGGGCTGGGGCCGGTTCTGGGGGTCCGGCAGCAGAGTCCGGCAGCGCCTGGAGGAAGTTCCCTTTCCCTTTAAATGCAAATCCCGGACTGTGCGGACGGTGTCCGGCGGGCTCGGGGTGTCCGGCAGGTTTGGGGTGTCCGGTGGGCTCGGGGACACGCCGGGTCAGCCCCCCGGGCCGGAGCGGGGCCTGGCACGGGTCAGTGCCCGGCCGTGGAGCTCCGGAGGCTGCGGACAAAGGGGCTCCACGGCTCCGGAGCGGGGCGGGGGTCGGGGGGGGGCTCGGCCGGAGCCCGGAGGTGTCGGTGCCCGCACGGTCCCGGTCCCACTCTCGCCGGGGGCAGCCGAGGTTGAAATCCTGCTCTCCCGGGGCTGGAGACACGGCGAGAGCCGAGGCCAGGCCGGAGCTCCGGCAGCGAGCAGAGTCTGAGCCCGAGCCCGAGCCTGAGCCCGAGCCCGAGCCTGAGCTCGGCTGCTGCCCCCCGGGAAAGGGGATCCGAGCTCCTTCTCCAGCCCTCCCACCGCCAGCGAGCCCCGGTGGCCGTGGCTGTCCCCCTTTGTCCTGGGGGTCCTGGTGGCCGTGCTGAGGGTCCCGGTGGCCGTGGCTGTCACCCCCCCACGCCGGGGGTCCCGCAGCCCCTCTGCTGTGCCCCGGGCAGACTCGTCTCCTTTCCCTGAACCATCAGGGAAGGAGCCTCCAAGCTCCGTGTCCGTCCCCGCAGGGTCCCCGCAGCCCCCGGGATGGAGGAGCGGAGGAGGAAGCGCAGCCCCAGGACCTGCCTGGCCCAGCCGGCGCCCCCCGGGGCCCCGCGCCCGCTGCCCCCCAGCAAGAGCACGACCTTCGCGCTGCCGCTGCCCACCTTGCCCTCGCCCCGGCAGCGCGCCCGGCTCCGCAGGTCGGTGCGGGATGGGGGGGACCCCCTGCAGCCCCCCCGTGGTGCCCCTGGAGCGATGCAAATCCCTGTTCCCTGTGCAGGACCAGCAAGGAGCGGGTGCGGGCGGGCGCGGGGGGGTCCCGGGGGGCCCCGCTCCAGCACAGCTTCCTCACGGACGTGTCCGACGTGTGCGAGATGGAGGGGGGGCTGCTCAACCTCCTCAGTGACTTCCACTCGGGAAAACTGCAGGCGTTCGGTGAGGAAACAGGGATTGGGGGGCCATGGGGGCAGGAGATGTGATGGATCCTTCCTGGGGGGGCCAGGGAAGGAGTGGGATGGGATGGGAGATGGGATGGGGTGGAATGGGATGGGATGGGATGTGTGGATGCCAGGGAAAGAATGGGACAGGATGTGTGGATTCCAGGGAAGGAGTGGGATGAGATATGATGATTCCCAGGAAAGAGTGGGACAGGACATGTGGATCCCAGGGAAGGAGTGGGATGGGATATGATGATTCCCAGGGAAGGAGTGCTCCTTCGAGCAGCTGGAGCACGTGCGGGAGATGCAGGAGAAGCTGGCCCGGCTCCACTTCGGGCTGGACGTGTGTGTGGAGGAGCTCCCCGAGGAGCAGAAGAAGGCGGCGGCCGACAGGAACCTGGACCAGCTGCTGGCACATGTGAGTGTCACCCCCTGTCCCCTGCCAGGGCTGGGACCCCCCCCGGCCCCTCCACCAGCTCCTCAGCTCTGCCTTTGCTCCCACAGCTGGAAGAGCTCAGCAGCTCCATGTATCCTTGGTGGGGGTGAGTGGTGACAGGGACAGTGGTGGCAGTGCTGGGGGTGGCAGTGATGGCAGTGATGAAAGTGAAGGTGGTGGCAGTGGCACTGGTGATGGTGGTGATGGTGGCAGTGGTGGCAGTGATGGAGGTGGCACTGGTGACAGTGACAGTGGGGACAGTGACAGTGATGGTGGTGGCAGTGGTGGCAGTGACAGTGGTGGCAGTGGCAGTGACCGTGATGGCAGTGACAGCAGGGACAGTGGCAGCAGTGACAGTGATGGTGGGGACAGTGACAAAGGGAGCAGTGACGGTGGGGACAGCGACAGCGGTGGCAGTGATGGTGGTGGCAGTGGTGGCAGTGACAGTGGGGACAGTGGGGACACTGACAGCGGTGGCAGCGGCAGTGGTGGCAGTGGCAGTGGTGGCAGTGACAGTGACACTGGGGACACTGACAGTGGGGACACTGACAGCGGTGGCAGTGGCAGTGGTGGCAGTGGCAGTGGCGGCAGTGGCAGTGACACTGGGGACACTGACAGTGGGGACACTGACAGCGGTGGCAGTGGCAGTGGTGGCAGTGGCAGTGGTGGCAGTGGCAGTGACACTGGGGACACAGCGGTGGCAGTGGCAGTGGTGGCAGTGGCAGTGGTGGCAGTGGCAGTGACACTGGGGACACAGCGGTGGCGCTTCCCCTTGACCCGCGCTCAGACAGAAGCTGCACCTGGCGGAGACCTCGGACCCCGAGGACGCGGCCGCCTGACCCCGGCCCTGCCCTCGGCCCGCTCCCGGCCCCGTGCCCGGCCCGGCCCCCAAACCGGGACCCCAGACCGGGACTCCCCAACCTGCCCCGGGGGGACCCGCGGGGGCGGGGCCTGGCGGGGCGGGGCCCGTCGCGGCCCGATGACGTCATCGCCCCGCGCCGGGGCGGCGCAGCCATGGCGGCGCTGGGCCCGCGGGCCGAGGCAGAGGGGCGGCGGCGGCTCCTCCGCGCCCTGACCCGCCTGCAGGTGAGGGACGGGGGTCCCTGTGCCGGGGGGAATGGGGGGGCACAGCTGGAAGGGGCTTTTTTGGGGGGAAACAGCTGGTGGAAGCCTTTGGGGGGGCACAGTGAGGGGGGCACGGCTGGACAGGGCCCTTTGGGGAGGGCACAGCTAGACGGAGATCTTGGGGGGGCATAGAGGGGTCCTGGGGAGGCACAGCTGGATGGGGACCCTTGGGGGGGGCATAGAGGGGTCTCTGGGGCGGGGGGTCTGAGGAGTCCCTGGGGAGTCAAAGGGGTCTCTGGGGGGGGTTGGAGGGGTCCCTGTGGGGGTCATAGGGGACTCGGGGGGGGTCACAGGGGTCCCTGGGGGGATCAGAGGGTCCCTGGGGGGGTCAGAAGGGACCCTGGGGGTGTCAGAGGGGTCCTTGTGGGGTCATAGAGGCCCCTGGAGGGGTCTGAGGGGTCATTGTGGGGTCAGAGGGTCCCTGGTGGGGTCTGAGGAGTCCCTGGGGGAGTCAGAGGGGTCCCTGGGGGGGTCAGGCACAGGAGGTCCCAGCTGGGTGCCGGTGCCTCATTAAACCGGTGTGGGAGGGTGTTTGGGGGGCTCGGGGGGGTCCGAGGGGGCTCTCCCAGCTCCAGCAGCTCCGCAGGCCTGTGCCAGGGGGTTCCTGCTGCGGCGGCGGCTCCGGCGGGCGCGGGAGGATTTCGAGGCGGCCGTGCTGGAGATCGACGGGGACCTGCGGGAGCTGCGCTGGACGGGGCAGCTCCTGCTGCGGCCCAGCTTCGGCCCCGGCCCCCGCGGGCCCGCCCAGGTGGGGTCCTGCCCGGGGGGATGATGGTCCTGTGGGGTGTGCCCGGGGCTCTGTGACCCTGCCAGGAAAAGCCACTCAGTTGGCAGTGGCAGCTCTGCCCGGTGATCCCGGGCTGGCTTTGTGCCCCTGTGGGCACATCGAGGGTGCCCCGGCCCTGGGGCAGTGCCCGACCTGCACTGGGGGTCCTCTGGGCTCCCCCCTGCCCTGCTCCCCCCTCCTCTGGCCCTTCAGAAAGTTTGGGATGGCTCAAACCAGACCAGAGCATATCATGTCAGGGCAGGAGCTCTGCCAGCAGCAGCAGGGCCACGTCTCAGATCTCTGTGTTTTCTTTTACATGTTTTCTTTCATAAATATTTACATTTCTTTTATATATTTTCTATTTTATTTTTATATATTTTTATATTTTTAATATATTTCTATATTTTCTTTTATGTATTTTTCTATTTTCTTTTATAATTTTTTATATTTTCTTTTACATATTTTTATATTTTATTTTATAACATTTTCTGTTTTCTACTTTCTTTTCTATTTATTTCCTTTCTGTTTTTCTTTATATTTTCCTTATATTTATTTTTCTTGTACTTATTTTCCTCATATTTATCCCTTCCTATTTATCCCTTCCTATTTATCCCTTCCTATTTATCCCTTCCTATTTATCCCTTCCTATTTATCCCTTCCTATTTATCCCTTCCTATTTTTCCCTTCCTATTTATCCCTTCCTATTTATCCCTTCCTATTTATCCCTTCCTATTTATCCCTTCCTATTTATCCCTTCCTATTTATTTCCTTCATATTTTTCTTCGTATTTTCCTTATATTTATTTTTCTTATACTTATTTTCCATATATTTTCTTTATGTTCTCCTCATATTTTTTTTTCCCTTTTCCCTCCCCTATATCATCTCTCCTCCCCCCCTTCCCCATTTCCATCCCTCCCCTGTCTCCCCTCTGGCAGCCCACGCCAGGCCAGCCCTTGGAGCCCCAGGAGACCAGCACCAAAAACCCTCTGGAGGAGCCTGAACCCCCTGAACCAGATGGGACCCCCCCAGCCCCCCTGCAGGGCAGGACAGCCCCGACCCCCACGGGCCCAGAGGACACCCTGAGCCCCCCAAATGTGGGGGTTGAGGGTGACAAAGGCACGGAAAAGGAGAGCGAGGAGTGGGACAACGACAGCGGCGAGACCTCGGTGTGGGACAGCTCTGACCTGGGCACAGAGACCCTCGGAGCCCACCCGGGTGAGGGGGCACAGGGGGGGCCCACAGGGGAGCCACAGCCTTGAGAGTGCCTTGGAGAGGCTGGAGGGAGCTCCCACAGGCCGGATCTCTGTCCTCACCCTGGGCTGTTGTTCCGTTTCTTTGCAGAAATCCCTCTGGGGGACCTTCCCCAGACCCGCTCCGGGCTCCAGGCCTACAGGACCCACCTGCTCATGGAGCTCATGTGGCTGCAACAGGCCATTGCCAGCAGGAAAAACGTGAGGGCCTGGCCCTGCCTCTTCCCAAACAGCAGGGGCAGCCCCTCCAAAAGCGGGGGCTGGGGACAATCCCATTATCCAGGGATTGGGCTGGGTGGGGACAGGGGTTTTGCTGTTTGATCTGCCCCTGGGTCTCTGAGATTTAATCATCAGTGTTTGGTTTTCTTCCTCTTCCAGTTCTTGATGCTGAAGCAGAAGCTGGGGATTCCTGACTCCTTGGGAGGCATTCCCAACCCCCTGGATGGGTGTGGGGAAGCCGTGGAGCTGCAGCACCACGGGTGACCTCAGGGGAGCTCCAGCTCCGTGGGTTGATGGTTTTAACTTCAGCAGAATGTGGCAAGAAAGCCTCTTAGTTCTTGTAGATGTGAATGTTTGGTCAGAGCAGGATTAAACACTGTGGAGCCAGGGAGGTTGTGGTGTGTGCTGGAGGAATTCCCAGTGAGGATCCTTCCACAAGGACCCCGTTCCTGTTGGCTGAGCTGGGTGATCTGGGGGGGGAAAATGGAGGATGGGAAGATTTTTCACTTACAGAAGGTGCTTTTGGACTGAAATGCCTGAAGGCAGCAGGTGCTGGGACCTGCAGGAACAGCCTGTTCCTCTCTGAACTGTGTGGGAATCTGAGCTGTGTGTTTGGGAGGGCTCTGCACTTCACACCTCTGCAATATCCAGGATCTCCAAGTGCCCGCGGTGGATTTTGGGAACACTGGACCAGTGCCTCGGGGAGGTTGGGAAGTGCTCTATCTGTTCCTGTAGCTCAGGAACATTCCAGGTCCCTGGAAAAGGGACTTTCCACGTGGTGCTGTGGTTCCCCCCCATGATTCCCCCTCTGCATTCCTGCTGCCTGAACAACCTCTGTTGCCAGGTGGCAGATGGATCCCTCTGTTCCAGAATAGATCCCCACTTGTTTGTGAATAAAAAGCTTTCCTAATGCTCCTCTTTGGATCTGTTCCTGTCTGGCTTCCTGCCTTTTCCTGGGCAGAGCCAAGTCCTGTTTTGGCCCATGGAATCTGTTCGGGACAAAGTGCCCGCTGGGATGTGGGTGCTCATCTGATCCTTTGCACTTCTCCTGAGGGGAACAAGTGATGCCAGGGGGGTGACAGCCCCTGGGCAGTGCTGCTGTGGGTGGGACAGGAAGATCCTGATCCATAAATCCCGGTCAGAGCCTGGTGACTCCAATATTGGGCCCCTGTAGTGGTGGTTGAGGATTGAAGAGCCCTGTGGTTCCTGGTTCTCGGGCAGAAAAGGGCTCTGCAGGCGTTTGGTGTGGCCTCCCACGGCTCCCTCCTGCTGGGTTTGCATCCATGGAGATGCTCTGTCACACCAGGCTGGGCTGGGAAGGGGCGGGACAGCAGAGCCCAGAGCGGCTGGTCAGAAGGGTTTGGGATCTGGGGGGCTGCTTGGGGGGGTTTAAGCTCAGTGGGAGGCTGGTGAGAAGGGTTTGGGCTCAGCAGGATTTGGGCTCAGCAGGAGGCTGGTTGGAAGGCTTTGGGGTGGTTGGGAGGGTTTGCTTTGGGCTTTGCAGGAGGCTGGTTGGAAGGGTTTGGACTCTGGGGTTGGAAGATTTAGGCTGGTCAGAAAGGTCTGGGCTCAGTGGGAGGCTGGTTGGAAAGGTTTGGGCTCTTGGGGGGTGTGATTTGAAAGGGTTTGGGCTCAGCAGGAGGTTTGTCCACTCGCCACATCCCCTGTGACCAGTGTGTCCCCCTGGGATGAGCCCTCAAGGCCCAGCTCCAGCCAGGACCGTGCTGATCTATCGCAACGGGGACCGTTTCTTCCCGGGGAGGAGATTCCTGGTGACCCCCCGGCGCTTCCCGACCTTCGAGGCCTTTCTGGACGAGGTGACCAAGGCCCTCCACACCCCCCTGGCCGTGAGGAACCTCTACACCCCCCGGTATGGCCACGGTGTCACGGGGCTGGGGGACCTGCGGGACGGGGGCCAGTACGTGGCAGCGGGGTCGGAGAGGCTCCGAAAGCTGGAGTGAGTAGAGGGAGCTTTGGGAGCAGCTTTAGGCAGCCATGGCTGGGGTGGGGAAACACCCTTGTCTTGTTCCCACAGCTACTTAAATCAGGGAAGGAAGGAGCCCCGTGGGACGAGGAAGAGTCTGCAGGTGGGTCACTGAGGGGCAGGGGGGTGAAAAACAGCAGCTGATGGGACTGAAGTTGGGATTTAGGGCTGTGGGGATCAAAGTGCCCCAGGGATCAGCAGGACACGGGGGCTGCTGCTGATCCCTTCATCCCCCTGAACAGTGCAGGGAAGGGGCTGAGCTCAGGGATTCCCTGGCAAACCTGGAACACACTCCCTGTGTGAGGAGCCTCTGCAGCCTCCCTGTTGCTGACAACAAACCCCACATGGCAGCAGCAAGGCTGGGCAGGATGGGCTGTGTCCCAGGACAGGCTGTATCCCACCATGGGCTGTGTCCCAGGACAGGCTGTATCCCACCATGGGCTGTGTCCCAGGACAGGCTGTATCCCACCATGGGCTGTGTCCCAGGACAGGCTGTATCCCACCATGGGCTGTGTCCCAGGACAGGCTGTATCCCACCATGGGCTGTGTCCCAGGACAGGCTGTATCCCACCATGGGCTGTGTCCCAGGCCGGGCTGTATCCCAGGGGTGTGTGCCAGGGCAGGCAGATCCTGATGGAGAAACGGGAGCAGCCTGGGAGGCTCTGCAGGGCTGTCCCTGTGCAGTGAACTCTGTCCCCAGTCCCGTGCTGCAGATCCCTGGAAATCCAACACCTTCGTCCAACAGCAGCAGCTCTCCCGCCTGCCCTGCACCATACAGTAAGTGATTCCATATTTTCCCCTTGGAGGGTCCCTGGGAATGTTTTCAGAGGGAGTTCCTCCGTGAAATCCCGGGAATGCTGCCCCGCAGGGACGATTCCCAGTTTCCACCAGGAGTATTGGCTGTAAATACAGTCTGGGCCCTGGTGCCTGGCTGTTCTCCCCATCTCCCACAGCTCTGGGAATGCTGGCTCATCCCGTGCTCTGGGCTGCTTCTCCTGCAGTGTTTTCCGGAATGGGGATCTGCTGAGCCCTCCTTTCCCACTGGTGCTCCCCAAGAGGATCCCACTGGAGTGGGACACGCTCCTGGCCACGCTGACAGAGAAAGTGGAGTTGGGCAGTGGAGCTGTTAACAAGTGGGTATCCAGGGAAGGCACTTCCCATAGATCCAGAACATAGGGAGCTCTGGCTGGAAGTTCAGACCATTTGCTTTTGCAAACTCGTTTGCATTTCAGGTTTTCCCATCATTAAATGAGGGATAACCCCACTGTCCTGGGTGCTTTGTGATGCTGGTGAAAAAGCAATAAGCAAACAGGAAAAAAACCCCACAACAGTGGCATAAAAAGGAGTTTATGTCTTGAGGGAGGGGAAGAAAACCTAATTCCTCCCCAAACATCAATTTAGCCAAGGAAAAAGCTGGGATCTATTGCATCTCACTGATCACTGGGCATGATTTCTGTGACTTCCTCAGAGTAACACTAAGAATGATGGATCCTCTGCCTCGTTTCCCACTCTGCCCTTGTTTTCCACGCTGAGGGGGCCGTTCAGGGATTGCCAGAGCCCCGATCCCTTTGCTGTCTCCTTCCTCCAGGCTCTGCAGGCTGGATGGGACCCCGGTGTGCGGAGGGGAGGAGCTGGAGAATGGCCATCACTACGTGGCAGTGGGAAAGGAGGAGTACAAACCCCTGCCCTACAGGGAGCTGCTGGTGCCCCAGGAGTGCAGGACACTGAGGTGAGTGGGCTGTGGCCAAGGGGTGTAAGGAATTCCCTCTGTGGTGCCCTTCAGGCAGAGCCATCCTTTTTGTGGCCCCCCTCTGTTCCCTCTGCCTGTGCCAGGGTTTGAGTTGTGCTTCGTGTGTTGGGAGTTCGGGGAAGGAAGAAGAATGTTTTCAAAGGTTTTTGGTTAGTCCCTGAAATCCAGGGTTCAGTGCCAGAGGAAGCAAATGGTTTGGCTGTTTCTCAGCTGCCTGTTCATGGAGGACTGAGAGGGACCCCTGCCCATTATCCACAGAATTTCCCAGGCCTGTGGTGGGCAGTGTGGTATCACCTGATGGGATCCACTGTGGAATGTGAAAAACACCTCTGGGCCCCTTCTCCTCTGGGAAAAGAGGGGACTGTGCCCTCCCTCAGCTGACCTCTGCCTGATGCTGGAATTTGCTTCTTTGTTACAGGAACCACCCAAAAACCAGGCACAAAAAGAGCCAGGGCAGGGTGAGTGCTCAGTGGCACAGAGTGGTTCGTGCTGCAATCATGGAATCATGGAATGGTTTGGGTTGGGAGGGACCTTAAAGCTCATCCAGTGCCACCCCCTGCCCTGGGCAGGGACACCTCCCACTAGCCCAGGTTGCTCCAAGCCCTGTCCAGCCTGGCCTTGGACACTTCCAGGGATGGGGCAGCCACAGCCTCTCCCTGAAACCCTCTTGTTACAGTTACAGCTTTGTACCAGTCAGGATCAGGGAAAACAGCAGGAATTTGAGTGTTTAGGGACTGCCCTGCACAACTTCTCTTTTATAAACTGTGCTGGTTTTTTTTCAGCTGGGCAGTCGCAGGGTGCAGGCCACGGGAGCTGCAGAGAAAGGCAAGATCCCACCTGCCTCCCCACAGCTGCGAATTCCAGCCAGGGAATCTCCCCTCGAGGAGGAAGAGCCCATTTTCCATGTCAAACCTGTGCGTGCAGGACAGAACAGAAGGAGCAGCAGGAGTGTGCAGCCTGGCCCAGGTGAAGGTGTGAGTGTGGAGGGGGCTGGATTTATGATGCTGAAGGACAGGACTCCTGCCCTGACAGCAGGCAGGGATGCATCCAGCAATTCCTGCAGTTCTTCTTTCCCCTCCTCACCTGGGCACACACCAGGATTCTGCAGCCTCAGCGTGACCAGGCCGTGCAACACCCATGGAACAGCTTTTCCCTTTTCCTCACAGGTAAAAGCCTCTCTAAACCCAGGGATCCAAGGAGGGAGATGAGAGGTGCTCGGGAAGAGGGTGAACACACCAGGCTGGATGTTGACCAGGTCTGAAAGGGGATTTCCTGCCTGTCTGGAACCTCCCTGCTCCAGGGAAGGACTCCTGCTCCCCCTGGAATGGCTCAGCCCCAAGGGCCAATCGAGAGTTCACAGCAATTCCTTGTTTTCTCACTGAAATCCTATTTATCAGGTTTAGGACACACTGAGCTGCTCTCCGATGTGTAAAGCCGAGAGTAACCACGAGGGGGAACTTGAGAAACCGCAGCACGGTGTCACTGCAGGGCCTCGTGTGTTAGAAAGGCAAGAAATCCCATCTGGAGAATGAACAATTCCCTTCTGGAACGTGAAAGCTACAGCTTCCCACCCCAGTAAGGACTGCAAAGGCTCTCCTGGATTCTTCTGTGTTTCCATCCTCACTCCTGTCACAGAAGAATTTACATGAAAACCCAAAATGAGACACCACAGAAAGGTATTTATTCCCCTCACTGGTTCTGTGGAGCGGGGGAGAACATTCCTCTGATCAGATTCCTCCCACTGCAATTCCTGAAGTTCCTTAAGCAGAACTTACCTGTATCCAGGTGAAGCTCAGAATCCGCCAGGGAATAACCACCTAATTCTTCAAATGACTTGAACACACTTATTTTAGTAACAGAAGTTCAAACCTTTGCTTTAAAAAAGAGGGAAAAAACAGTTCTTTCTAAAACAATGTTCTGCGTGACGAGGTCAGCAGAATTCCTGTTGTCAGTGGTGTGTTAATGATTCCAGCTTTTCCTGAGGATATTCAGGATTGCTGTAATGGGTGACAGCGTAGGTGATTCAGCTCTGCCTTGGTGGTGTCTCTGGGTTAATTAGAACTTCAAAGGAAGACAATTCCTTTGAAGTGAAATTAGAGAAAGCCCTGGTGAAGCTTTAGCTGGTGGTTCCTGACCCTTGTTGTGCTGTGTTTGCTGCACTGGGTGTTCCAATGCTGCTCCTTTCCCTTGGCTTTCCCCCCCCCGGATCACATTCCTGTGCAGTTGGTTTTATTCAGATGCACAGTGTTGTTAAATAATGAAGATTTTCCCCTTTATTTCTCAGAGGAAATGGCTGCTCTTCTGAGCTCTAAATGGGCTGGTTTGTAGCTGAACTGGGGAAGGAAGAATTACCAAACAGAAAACATGTTTTAATAACAAAACACCTGCCAGGGTTTGCTCTATGTCAGGTATTTCTTAGAAAGAGATTTCATTGTACTGTTGTCCCTCTGATTTGCAATGCCTGGATAATGTTTGCAGCAATTAAAGCTGTTCCCAAATCCATATATATTTTATTTCTGTCTTGGGAACATCTCCCTGATTTAGGAAAAGTCACAGGAATAAACAGCTCCTGCATCACCCTCCCTGGGCAAGGCTTTCTGATTTCCCTCCCTGGAGTTTCTCATTAATTACAAGGGTGACAATGATTATTTTTTTTTTTTTCCTTCTGTGATTTCTCTGGTACTTTGGACTGATAATTTCACTGAAAAGGAACCCACCCTTCCTTCCTTAGGGACACACTGCACTTGTGGGTGTTTGATGGACGAGAGGAACTCTGAGCAAAGCCCTGTAGTAACCTCTGAGTAAGGGGCTGTGCAGTGTGAGCTGGGACAGCTGAGCACAGCAGAAAAAGCCATTTTCACTTGCTTGGCTACAAGAAGGAGGAATTCCTAAAAAAACTCCTTCTAATCAAAAATCAATCAGTCCCAGAAGGTCCCGTTGAATGATTTATTAACCCCTTGTTGCCCCTTCAGTGCTGAGCAAATTCAACTTGTCGTCGTCTTGAAACACCCACAAAAAAATTCCTTAACTCCAGACATGGAATGGGATGTGCTTTGTTCCACCCTGGTGCTCAGGGAATACAGTCCATGGGTTTTGACATCTGTGTGTCAAAATCCACCTTTCCCAGGCGTGGCTGAGCCAGGAGCTCCCTCAGCCACAGGGGGGGTTACCCTTGGTCAGGTTCTGTCCCTCTGCTTCTTGTTCCTGAACCAGCCAGACACAGTGAGACCCCCAGGATGGTGAGCAGCATTCCTGCCACAGCCCCTGTGGGAATGAACATATTGGGAATGTGCTTATCAAGAACAGGCAGGAGGGGTTGGAATGAGATGATCTTGAAGGTCCCTCCCAACCCAACCCATTCTGTGATTGTCTGTACAGTTCAGACAATGCTCAGGTGTCACAGGGCAGGGATGTCTGGGTAGGTCCAGTCTGGGCCAGGTGAGTTCTGAGGGGGTTTGGATGCTCAGACTGTCCCTGTACACTGAGCACAGGATGTTTCCAAGGAAATGTCACTCCTGTGTCTGTTGGAGAGATCCAGGCTTAAACAACAACAACTCAGTGTCTTCTTACAGCTCCTGTTCCTACAGCTCCTGTTCCCACAGCTCCTGTTCCTACAGCTCTTTTTCCTACAGCTCCTTTTTCCTACAACTCCTGTTCCTACAGCTCATTTTCCTACAGCTCCTGGTCCTGCAGCTCTTGTTCCAGGTGCTGGAGTTTTAAACTTTCCAGTTCCCTGCCTTTTTCTGCCCTTTTGAGCAGGGCAATGTCAGTGCAGTTCATCAGGGAAGGAAAGGAGGATGGGTGTTGACATTTGGGGGCTTATGAGCCACCCCTTTTCCATGGTGGGCATATTATTTAGTGCTTCTGTTATGGTTCAACATCTAGTTAGGCTTACAAGCTCTTTTAGCTTAGAACAGCCAGTTCTAAATTTAAATTTACCAGCCCTGCCCACAAATCTGTTTCACTTCCCTTTCAGGGTCTGCAGCAAGAGCTGCTGCTGAACCAGGCAAAGCCTTGGGGGGGTATTTGCTGTTTTCACACCCTAAATCAGCCAACAGATGCAGGGGAGCAGGGGAGGGAATGCCTGAAGTGTGACTTACGTTTGCCACCAACATCCTCTCCCAGGATCCTGCCAGTCACCAGGGTCACCACCAAAGCCAGGGAGTTGCAGAGCGGGACTGCCAGGGACAGGTCTGGAAGGGGAGGTTTAACAGAGCTTAACATGGAGGTTCTTGGTTTATTTGGGGTGATTCCAAGGCAGCTGCTGGGTGTTGGGTTAAGCCATCAATCAAACCACTGATCCTCCCAAAATCCTCACCAAGACACGACAAAAAAGCGCCAAGGACTGACCTGTGGATGCCAAGGTGAGGTAAAAGAGGAGGGATCCACCTTGGTTGAGCAGAAAGGGCACCATGTACTGCAGGGAGAGCACAAACCTGTCAGCAGTCCCATATAAATCCCATATACCTAAAATCAGGGATGGAATATTTCACAGTTTGAGTGAGGGTATCGAGGCCAGGAGCAGGTAGGAATGATCCCAAAGGAATTTTGACACTGAGCTTATTCCATGCAAAATATGAGGGTTGATGACCTGACACCTCCAAAAACATCTCAGTCCTGCACAGGGAGGGCAGAGCTACAGGGAATTAAATGAAATATTGCTGAGGGTAAGGAATTCTGATGATATATGGAATATTTCACAGGGAAATAAAGGTATCGAGGCCAGAGTGAGACGCAGGAACGATCCCAGAGGGAGGAATATGGAATATATATGGAATACATATAAAAATACATATGGAATATTTAACAGTTTAAGTGAAGTTATTGAAGTCAGAGTAAGCAGGTAGCAATGATCCCAGAGGCAGGAATATGGAATATATATAGAATTCATACATACATACATATATATTTATATAAATTATATAGAATTTCCATATTTATAAAAATACATGTGGAATATGTAACAGTTTTAGTGAAGGTATCAAGGCCACAGTAAGAGGTAGGAATGATCCCAGAGGCAGGAATATGCAATATATGTATATTTATATATAAATATATGGAATATACACAAATATAAAAATATATAAATATATATATTAAGAATAGTATATATCTAAAAATACATAAAAATTTATTATATATATTCCACACACATAAAAACATATATGGAATATTTAAGAGTGGAAGTGAAGGTATCAAGGCCAGAGTAAGAAGTAGGAACAGTCCCAGAGGCAGGAAAATGGAATATATGTATAAATATATATATATATATATATAAAAATTCCATATAGATATTCTGTAAATATAAAAACATACATGGAATATTTAAGAGTTGAAGTGAAGGTACCGAGGCCAGAGTGAGAGACAGGAATGATCTCAGAGGCAGGAATATGGAACACATATTCCACATATAAATTCCATAAATATAAAAATATACACGGAATATTTAACAGCTTGAGCAAAGGTATCAGAGCCTGAGTGAAGAAGCAGGAGTGATCCCAGTTTGACCCCTGCCACGCCCTGCTCCAGGTCCCACCTTGCAGTTGAGGCCGAGGAAGCGGATCTCGGCCAGGAGCTGCCCCAGGCGGCCCCGGCCCCGAACATCCTCCATTCCCGCTGCTCCCGCCCTCAGGAAGGGGCTGCTCCCGCCCCACAGCACGGCCACCAGCGCCAGGGACACCGCCTGCCCTGTGGAACACCGGGATCAGCGGGATGGGGCTCCCGGGATCCCGGCCTGGGATCCCACAGAGCCCAAGGGACGGCCCTCACCCACCCTGGAACACCCGGGAGTGTCCCAGGCCGGGCTGGAGCAACCTGGGACAGGGGAAGGTGTCCCTGCCCATGGCAGGGGGTGGGACTGGATGGGCTTTAAGGTTGGAAAAGCTCTCCCAGATTGTCAAATCCAACCGTGTGCCCCCAAGCCCAATAAACCCTCTCACAAAGTGTCACATCCACTTGTCATTTGGACACCTCCAGGGATGGTTTGGACACTTCCAGGGATAATTTGGACACCCCAGGGATGGTTTGGACACTCCCAGGGATAATTTGGACACCCCAGGGATGGTTTGGACACCCCAGGGATGGTTTGGACCCCCCTCAGGGAGGGGGACTCCACCACATCCCTGGACAGCCCCTTCCAAGGCCTGACCACCCTTTCTGTGAGGAATTTTTTCCTGTTATCCCTCCCCTGGCAGAGCTTGGAGTCGTTTCTCCTGGTCCTGCTGAAGGACACGGAGCTGCTGGGGCGAGTCCAGAGGAGGCACCAAGGTGGTCAGAGGGATGGAGCAGCTCTGCTGGGAGGAAAGGTTGAGGGAATTGGGATTGTTCAGTCTGGAGAAGCCTCGGGGTGACCGCATTGTGGCCTTCCAGGACCTGAAGGGTCTACAAGGAACATGGGGAGAGACTGTTCACAAGGGCTGGAGGGACAGGACAAAGGGGAATGGCTTCACATCGGAAAAGTGGAGATTCAAGTGGGATATTGGGAAAAAAATTCTTCCCTGCGAGGGTGGGAAGGGGCTGGAATGGATTTCCCAGAGAAGCTGCGGCTGCCCCATCCCTGGGAGTGTCCAAGGCCAGGTTGGAGCAACTTGGGGTAGTGGAAGGTGTCCCTGCCCATGGCAGGGGGTTGGAATCAGGCGATCTTTAAGCTCCCTCCCAACCTCACCCATCCCACGCCTCCATCCCCGTTTACCCGCGACAACCCAACCCCGCTCTCCACAACCTCCCTCCCGCTCCAGGGACACCCTCACATCCCCTTTCCCCGCCGCCATCTCCTTTCCCCTCACCCGCGGTCGCCATGGCAACGGCGCTTCACTTCCTGGTCGGACCGGAAGCCCGGCGCCGTTGCCATGGCGATCCCGTGACGCATTTCTTCTGCGACTCCTCAACCCGGAAGTGACCGCCCTCCTCTCTCCTCAGCGTGGCCGCCATGGTAAGACCGGAGCGGGGTGGTCGCGGTTGTCGCGATTTGTGGCCGCTCCCGATGATTCAGCGGCTCAAAACCCCCCGGTCCGGGGTGCCTGGGGCGCGGGGGGGCGGCTTTGCCGCTCCCCCGCGCCCCAGGCGCCCCGGACCGGGGGCCGCGCTCGCCCCCCCGCCTCACCCTCCCTTTCCTTCTCCACCTCCCCTCACTCATTAATTAATAACTTAATAATTGCAGAAGCCCATCCTGCTGCAAGGCCATGAGCGCTCCATCACGCAGATCAAATACAACCGCGAGGGAGACCTGCTGTTCACCGTGGCCAAGGATCCCGTGAGTGCTCCCCCCCTTACCACCCCCGCCATAATTCGTTAGTTTATTATTAATTAATCCGCGCGGGTTTTTTTCGCCTCGCAGATCGTCAACGTGTGGTATTCGGTGAACGGCGAGAGGCTGGGCACCTACAACGGGCACACGGGGGCTGTGTGGTGTGTGGATGCCGATTGTATCCTTTTTAATCCCCCCAAAAAAGACGGGTTTGATCCCATGTTTTAGCCCGGGATTCTTCCCATCAGACTGCCCCTGGGATCCTTCCTGCTTCTTTACCCTTGATCTCTGCACTTCAGCTCTTGAATATTCCATTTATATTTTTATATATATATATTGAATATAGATAGGGAATTTGTCTATATGGAATTTGTATATATATAAAAATTCTATATATATATAATTATCTTTGTGTATGTAATATATATTCTTTTATCTATATAAGTATATGTATTCCATATTTCTGCCTCTGCGATCATTCCTGCCTCTTATTCTGACATACCTTCACTTAAATTCTTAAATATTCCATGTATATTTTTATATGGAATTTATATATATATAATATATTTATGTTTTATATACATTTATATTTATATACACATTTTAATATAAATTTATAGTTATATATATATCCAATTATATATATAAATACATATATTCCATATTTCTGCCTCTGGGGTCATTCCTGCCTCTCACTCTGGTCTTGATACCTCCACTTAAACTGTTACATTTTCCATATGTATTTTTATATAGATGGAATTTTTATGCATATATATATATGTAGAATTTGTACATATCTAAAAAGTTTATCCATGTCCTTCCCTGACTGGTGACACCCAGGGGACACACGGCACGTGCTCACGGGCTCTGCCGACAACAGCTGCCGGCTCTGGGACTGTGAGACAGGTAAAACCCTTCCCAAATCCCTGCCTGGCACCTGCAGGGCATCCACAGGGGTGGGGCAGCTCTGCCATGGAGAGCTGGGGGTGTTCAGCCTGGGGAGGAGACCTTGGAGACCCTTCCAGTGCCTGAAGGGGCTCCAAGGGAGCTGGAGAGGGACCTGGGACAAGGGATGGAGGGACAGGACAAGGGGGAATGGCTTTAAGCTGGAAAAGGGGAGATTTAGGTGAGAGATTGGGAAGGAATTCTTCACTATGAGGGTGGTGGGGGGCTGGAATGGATTTCCCAGAGAAGCTGTGGCTGCCCCATCCCTGGAAGTATCCAAGGCCAGGCTGGATAGCGTCAGGTGTCCCTGCAGGCAGAGGGTGGGAAAGGTGATCCGTAACGTGCCTTCCAACCCAAAGCATTCTGTTATTCCATGATTAAGCTCAGAAAAAAAACCCAAAATCCGGTGGTCTGTGACTCACAAGTGATTCTGCAGATCCCAAGTCAGGGATCCCCCGACCCTCCTGCCTCCCCTGCCACCCCTTCCCCTGTCCCATAACTCCCCCAGCCCCCTGAGCTGATGTCCCTGTCCCCCCCAGGGAAGCAGCTGGCCTTGGTGAAGACCAGCAGTGCTGTGAGGACGTGTGGCTTCGACTTTGGGGGGAACATCATCATGTTCTCCACGGACAAGCAGATGGGCTACCAGTGCTTCGTGAGCTTCTTCGACCTGCGGGACCCCGCCCAGATCGGTGAGGGACCCTCCCCGGGGCTGGGGAGGGGCTGGGGGAGGGTGTGGAGGGCCATGCCACCTCTCTGTGTGTCTGTCCCCTCCCTCAGAGAACAACGAGCCCTACATGAAGATCCCCTGCAGCGACTCCAAGATCACCAGCGCCGTGTGGGGCCCGCTCGGGGAGTTCATCATCGCGGGCCACGAGAGCGGGGAGCTCAACCAGTTCAGTGCCAAGGTCAGGGACTGGGGTGGGGAGGAGGATGGCACAGCGTTCCTGTGGGGTTCAGGGGCAAACTGTAGGATTTTGGGGCTCCAAACAGCAGCTTCATGGAAGGGTAGTTCAGATTTGTGGCTCCCCTGAGCAAGGCGGATGTACCAACCCCCCCCGCTCAGGTGGAGTGAGATGATCTGCAAGTTCCCTTCCAACCCACACCATCCCAGGATGCTATTCCATGATCTCCTAAATTATTTTCAATGAGGAGGACTCTTCCCAGCTCTCTGAAACTGCCTCTTCCCCCTCAGTCAGGGGAGCAGCTGTCGAACATCAAGGAGCACACCAAGCAGATCAACGACATCCAGACCTCCAGGGACATGACCATGTTCATCACAGCCTCCAAGGACAACACGGCCAAGGTGAGGTTTTCCATCAGCAGTGGATATTTCCTGGCAGGACCTCTCCTCAGAGCTTATCACAGGGGTTTTTTTCCTCCTCAGGGATTTGAGGAAGTGGAAAGGCAAAGCTCAGTGAGAAAGGGGAGATGCCACCGTGTGAAGTTATCGGTCAGGCATTGAAAATGAAATTATTTTGGCATTTCCAGAATACTTTTGGCATTTTCCAGAATATATTGGCAGCTTACCACCTCTGGAAGGCGACAGGTTTACCTTAGGCCGGTGTTTTGGCATTCTGGGGAAGTACATTTTGGGATTTGAGTGTCCAGGAGTGACTGCACCTCCCCAGGTGAGGCCCAGCAGCTGGATTTGTGTGAGTTAATTAACGAACTCTCTGCCTTTTTGCCTCGTAGCTCTTTGACTGCACGTCCCTGGAGCACCTGAAGACGTTCCGGACGGAGCGGCCGGTGAACTCCGCTGCCCTCTCCCCCATCTTTGACCACGTAAGGATGAGCTCCCTCAGTGTCACCCCTGAGTTGTGTCACCAGCGTGAGTGTCCCCAGCCCAGCTGAAAACCAGGACTGTGCAATGGGGCTGGGGAATTTTGCTGGCTCTGGCGCAGGGAACGAGGCTTTGTGCCCTCTGATTTCCAGCCTCGGTGGTTCTGGGATTCCCCAAAGGCTCTGCTCCCTCCTCCCCCAGCTGCCCCTGAGTGGGGTGGTGGCTTCTCTCCTTTGCAGGTCGTGCTTGGTGGTGGGCAGGAGGCCATGGATGTGACCACAACCTCCACCAGGATTGGCAAATTTGAGGCCAGGCAGGTCCTTTCCCTCACCCGGAGAGCTCCTGACAGCTCAGAACGCTGTTCCCGGAGCACCCTGCTCCTGGAGGAGTCCTTGAACACGCAGAGCTTGTTTGAGGAATCCCTGATTGTGCCCCTTCCAGGCTCCCAGCTCCTTGTGACAGTGTAAATCTCCTTCCTTCTCCCAGGTTCTTCCACTTGGCTTTTGAGGAAGAGTTTGGCAGAGTGAAGGGTCACTTCGGTCCCATCAACAGCGTCGCGTTCCACCCCGACGGGAAGAGGTGAGGCTCTCTGGGGGTCTTGCAGTGTGTCCCAGCCCAGGCAATCCCACTTTTTAGTTGGGATATGTCTGGACCTACAGGATCCCTGTGCTGGGAGCAGAACCAGCACCTTAATCCTCCCATTCCAGCCTCCCCTCAGGCCAGCCCGGGGGGTCACCAACACCCTGTTCCACACTTTGGCTGCCTCACTGATCCTTTCTTTGCCTTGTGACTCCTGTATTAGTTCCAGGAGGGGGTTGTGAGGCCAGACTTGCCCCTGGTTGCTCCTGCAGCGTTCCTGACTGTCCCTTTCCTCCCTGCAGTTACAGCAGTGGGGGTGAGGATGGCTACGTCCGCATCCACTACTTCGATCCCCAGTACTTCGAGTTTGAGTTTGAAGCCTGAAGGAGGATTTCCCTCTCCTCTCCTCCTCCTTTTTCTCCTCCAACCCCTTGCCCAGTCCATCAGCTCTGTCATGGGGCTGCTGTAAGGCCTGAAGTTCTCCTGCTGCATTTTGGGTGCTGTGTGAAGGTGGGGAAGTGGAAACTCAGCCAGCTCCAAAGGGCAGGAATGGCTTTTGTGGGAAGGCTGCTGGGTTGGCTGCCTGCCTGCCCCGGGGGCTTCCTGCCTGCTGGGCATATTTATACATCAGGGGAGGGAAAAAATCATCAGGAAATAAATAGAAATCTTTTGTAAACACAAGGCAAAGCACCTCTGTGGGGTTTTTTTGGTTGTTTTTTTTTCCCCCAGTTAACCCAAGGACTTTGTTTTCCTGGCTCTGTTGCCAGTGCCTTGTTCCACACCCATGGGCAGACAGACAGTGCTGCTCCTCCCGGGACCTCTGCCCATCCTGGCTTAACTCTTTCCCAGGGAGTGACCCAGAGCCTCAGGTCCAGCCCTGAAGTGTGAAGAGGCTGGAAGTGCAGCAGCCAGGAATTGTTTTCCAGCTGACACGCACGCGCCCGGCCCGGCCGCTTTGTTTATCTGCTGGGCTGACCCTGGGCCAACTTTCCTCATGGAACAGTTATTTCCTGCTCTAGGAGCTCGTGCTCCTCATCCTTCCCCCCTGTCTCACCCTGCCTGTCGGGAGGGGTGGTTTGTTTCTCTTTCCTTCCTCAAATCTGGGTTCAAGGGCAGAATTCCCAGCCCGGCTCTCCCAGCTTGGAGTGGCTGATGGAACAGTGAGGCTGCAGCCTCTGTGCCTTCTGTGGAGAGGGTGTTGGTTTAGTGTGAGCTGCTGGTTTTGCTGTGCCTGGCTGGCAGGCAGGTTGATGTCCTGCTCCACAGCAATCCACAAGTGCTGCCAAAATCCCACTGGGAAGGAGCATCTTCCTCCTGCCCCTATGGAAGAGTGGAATGCTGGTGTGGGCTGGGAGAGAGGCTTTACTGAAACAAGCTCAGTCTGGGCAGCCCAAAGGCTGGGAAAGGGGGTCTGTTCCTCCCTCCCAGTGCTGTCCATGGGGTCTGTGTCCAGCACAGCACTTCCCACAGGAAACTTCAGTGTTGCCTTGTCCTGGCATCCCATGGGACTGAACTGCCTGTGCTGCCCTTCATCTCCTGTTCTCAGGAGACCCCAGCAGTGGGGTCAGAGAGGGACTGGCTCAGCCTGTTCCCTGTGCTCTCCTTGGCAGGGGCATTGTTTTCCTCAACCAACCGCTGGATCTCTGCCCAGGCCTCATCCAGGTGCTGGGATGGACGGATCCAACGGAGGAATAAACCTGGGAGAGAAGGGGCTGGGTGTTATTTCAGCCCTGTCAGCGAGGGAAAGGCAGAGCAGCTTCCCCTCAGCCAGCCCAGCTCGGGGCTGAGGATGGATTTTGGGAGGATCCCGCTCACCCTGCCAGAGCTGGATGCTCTGGGGCTCCACGGAGGGCCAGATCACCAGGGCGTTGTGGGAGTAGAGAGGGTTCAGGAGCTTCTGCTGCTCCTCGGGCCGGTTCAGCCAGGCCCAGAGCGAGTGTGTGCTCTCCTTCACCTTGCACAGGCTCCTGTGGGACACGGGGGATGTGTTTCAGTCCCTGCCAGGGCTCGGGTTTGCTGTGACCCAAACCGTGACCAGGAGGGGATTTGCTGGAGTTGCTCCCTGGGGACAGCGCTATCCCCACCCCTCTCACCTCTCCTTCTCGTTGTTGCAGAGGAAGGTGCCGTAGGCCGAGGCGTAGGCGTTGTCGAAGAGGGAGAGGAGGAGGCGCTCCCCAAATTCCAGGGAGAAGGGGAACTGGCGGCTCAGCTGCCACACACAGTCCAGGAAGAGCAGGAAAAGCGGTGCCTCCTGCTTCAGCCGGGCGTGGGAATAGGCGGAGTGGGCGCAGCGGAGGTGGAAAGGGTGTCCGGCCTGTGGGACCCCGAGGGGGGGGGGGATATGGGGCTGAGGGTGCCCACCCAGGCTGGGATCCCCATCCCCCTCGGAGCTGCTGCTCTCACCTGGATCCACTCCCGCTCCAGCAGCCCCTGGAATCCCGCCAGGGTGCGGCAGGACGGGTCCAGGATCACCTGGGCCAGCGCTGTCACCAGCAGCGTGGTGTCCGTCCCCTCCGCCCCGTGCACCAGCACCGTGGCCTCCTCCCTGTCGGGATCAACCCGGGATGGCGCCCGGATTTCGTGCCATGCTGGGAGTTGGGGGAAGGAGGGGCTTTGGGGTGCAGCTCCCTTACCTGTCCATGCACTGGGCAGCCAGGCAGGCCGTGCTCAAGGCTGCCTTGACGTGGCTGAGCCAGCGGCTGCTCTCCAGCCGGCCCAGCCACCGGTCCATGCTCAGGGAGGGGTCACTGCAGGCTTCCACCAGCTTGGCGAAGCTCTCCTGCAGCGGGCGGCCCCTGGGAGCGGGGAGAGAGGTGCTGGGGGCTTGGTGACTCTTTTGTGGGGGTGGACCCCCCACATCATGCCAGGCAGTGCGACCACCCCCGTGTCACGAGAGCGCCAGGGCTCAGCACAGCCCTCACCTCTCCAAGGGCCGGTGCAGCCTCCTCCACTGTGGGTAGGAGGATTTGGGCTCTGTGCCTCCCCCGGTCATCCGAGCCTGCTTTGCTGCCTGGGCCGAGCGTGTGTCGATGATGAAGCCCCTCTCCCCCTCGTCCAGGATCGTCCCCAGCAGCGTCTCGTCCTCGCGGCACCGCCTGCGGTTGGGTCCCGTCAGGGGTTGGCTGCTGCGGAGCATCACCTGTGAGGTGAGAGATGGGGAGCACTGGGGGACCCCACGGCGTGGGGAGGGCTTCCAGCCACCTTTCCCAGAGGGCTGACAGCAGTGGGAGAGGGGACGAGGGGGCGGGGCGGACTCACGGTGCGGTTTTTGGGGTGGAAGTAGCTGAGGACGGGGAACCTCCCGCCCTGCCGGAACCGGGCAGCCTTTCTCAGGGCCTCGTCGGCCACGGCCGCCGGCACAATCACGGCGGGAGGGTACGTGGGGCAGGTGCTGAAGTCCTGGTTCACGGTGCTCAGCCGCCACTGGCTCGTCTGGGGCAGACACGGGGTCAGGGGGAGCCCTGGTGCCCAGCCCGCTATGGGTGGGGGGAGTCGGGTCTCCTTCCAGCCTCACCTGCGAGGAGATCTGTTGGAAATACTGCTCGAGGGGGAACTGGTGCCATCCTTCCTCGAGCTTCAGGCTCGGGGGTCTGTAGAAGAACGGGTACATCATCATCACGGAGTCCACCGAGGAGAGGGCCTGGAGCGAGAGCAAAGGCGGCGCCGGTCACGGGGCAGGGGTCGTGGCTGGGAATGTCCCCAGGGCTCTGCAAACCCCGTGGCTGTTCCCTGCTCCTGGCCACATCCCAGCACCAGGCCAGGGTTGGGCAGCACCAGCGGCCCCACGGGGCACCCTGTGCCAGCGCTGCCGGAGCTGAGTGCTTATTTACCCAGCGCAAACACGGCGGGGCCGCTTTCCCCTGGCAACCCTTTGCTGCCCGGGGCTCACCTCGATGGAGCTGGCGATGTTGAGACACTCCTCCATGCCCGGGATCTCCAGCTGCAGCACCTTCAGGTCTTTGCACCGGAGCGTGATGGTGCCGGAGGAGCCGGTGAGCCTGGGGGAGGCAGGAGGGGGGTCAGGGCTGGCCGGGGGTCCGTGCGCGCACAGACGGACACACAGACAGCGCCGAGCTACCCTCTCCCCCCGAGGGCTGTGCTGGTGTGGTTGCCAAATCTCTGGCTCTCGTCTGCCCCCCGAGCCGGGATTTCCACTGTCTCCCTGCCCTGGACGGGGCACGGCGGGCGCCGCGGTGGTTGGCAGAGCCAAGGGAGCGTTAAAAGCCAAACCTGGTGTCCCGAGCGGAGCTGTTAGTCCGGGGGGGCTGGTACCAGCCTAAATTCTGCACTCTGAGGAGAAGAGGAGGTCAGCGCCCGGTGCTGCCGTGCTGGGCCGTGAGAAAGAGGAAGGACAAGGCTCGGCGGGCAGCACCCAGGGGTGGCCGTGCTCTGCTCGGGAATGCTCCAGCTCGGGAGGAAGGGGTGACAGGGCCGGGAGGGAGCGCGGGGCAGCCGCGGGGCGGGGACCAGCACACGCACCTCTTCTCCACGGCGTCCACGTTGCGGATGAGCAGCCAGAGCTCCACGTCCCCGCCGGGGCAGGAGGAGAGGAGCAGGTGGTGGCTGGTGATGCACAGGGTGCCCCTCACCGCCGGCAGCCCCGCGCACGACAGCAGCACGTTCTCCACCGTCGCCGTCTTGATCAGCTCCGAGAACTCCATGGCCGGCTCTGCCCGGCGCGGGGGACTGGGGAGGGAGAAAGGGGAAATCCTGCGGCGCACGGCCCGGCTGGAAACCCCTTCTTCCCTCTGCGTCACGGCCTCACCCCCTCTGGGTGTTTGCGCTGTCACCTACAGCGGACGGAGCTGCGAAACGCAGCCAGGGGGACGTTTCCTCCCCGGGGAAACTGAGGCACGGGGCGGGGGGGGCTGAGCTGGCCCCAGGCTCCCACCCCAAGCCGGGTATCCCGTGCCGGCTGCGCTGCAGGGAGGCGATTTTTGGTGAAAATGGGAATGCAGAGAGCAGCTCCAGGTCCTTCCCTGCCACCCCGTCATCAGCCCCCCCTCGACCCGGCTGCCAGGGCCCTGTGGGCTCTGCCAGGGCCCCTGTGCCCACAGTGTCCCCCCCCGGCCTGGGGACGGGGCAGGAGCTGCTGCCAAGGCCCCTGGGTGAGGAGGAGGAGGAAGGTGGGCACCTGGCAGTGCCCCTGCCACCCCTCTGCTTACCTGCTCGGGCTGGGGGGGCAGGCGGGGGGGACCTCAGGGGGCAAGGGGGGACCTCGGGTGGCAAGCAGGGACCTTGGGGTGCAAGTGGGAGGACAGTGGGGTGCAGGCAGGGGACCTCAGAATGCCCACGGGGAGCTCCTGGGCATAAGCAGGGGACCGTGGGGTGCAAGCAGGGACCGTGGGGTGCAAGGAAGACTCTCAGGACCCAACAGGGGACTGTGGGGTGGCACCAGGGACCCTGGGGTGCAAGCGGGGGACCCCAGAGTGCCAACAGACACAAGCGGAGGAGCTCAGGGTGCAAGCGAGGGGGGATTTCGGGGTGTAAAAGGGGGATCTCGGGGCGCGAGAGGGAGAGCTCGGGGTGGGAGGAGGGACCTGGGGGTGCACGCGGGGACCTCGGGGTGGAAGCGGGGGGGCGGCGATGCCCCGCACAGCCCGGCCGGGCCGGCGGATGTCGGGTTTAAGGTGGCCCGGTCCGGAGGGACGGGGCGCTCCCCGGGGTCGGGGGGCTCCCGGGGTGGGCTGGGGGGCGGGGGTGTCGCCGTGTGGGGTGCGGGAGCGAGGGGACACGCGCGGGGCCGTGGGAGGGACACGCGAAGGAGAGGTGGGGGCTCTCTCGCAGCACTGGCGAGGCACGCGTGGAATTTGGGGGGGCACTCTGGGGGCGCCGGAGGGGTCGGGGATGGGCGTCCGAGGGGCAGGTGAGACCCGTGGGACACAGGTAAGACCCGGGCCCCATCACTGCTGCCCCTGGAGCCCCCCGGGGCAGGGAGGAAGGGGGAGAGGGCAGATCCCGACGCGGTTCCACCTTAACGTCCCGTCCGGGTGCGGGACCCCGGCTGCCCCTTGTGCCCCCTCCCCCGGTTTCTTTTTCCTTCCTTAGGCTTTTTTTGGGTCCCCCCCGGGTGCGGGGTGGGGGGCGGCTGCGCCCGGGGATAAATCATTCCCGCTCCTCCGTGCCCGGTGAAGGCTTCGTCCGGGAACGGGGAGTCTCCTCCCAGCCGGAGACAATGATGCTAAAAACGAAAAGGAAAACAACAAAAAAAAACCCCATCACGACAACATCGAATAAACCCAAAAACCCTCCTCCTTTGCACTCCTCTGGATAAGGAAATTCCTGCCCATCGGAATTGTCCTCGGGGGATGGATAAATAGCTGGGAACCGGGCACAGCTGGGGGAGTGAGGGAGTGGGTGGTTGGGTGGTCGGGTGGTCGGGTGGTCGGGTGGTCGTGGCCAGGGTAGAGGCTTCATTTCCACGGTGGGTGGGTTGTTGAGTGGGCAGAGGTCACCCAAGGGGTTGGGGGGGCTGCGGGGAGTCCCACCATGGCCCTCAGCCAGCTGAAGTTCAAGGAACTGGGCGAGGAGGAGCCCACCTGGGAGGAGGAGAACCTGGACAGTGTGAAGGCTCTGACGGCCAAGCTGAAGCTGCAGACCCGGAGACCCTCGTACCTGGAGTGGGAGGCCCGGGTGAGGGGGCAGCGCTGGGGCACCTCGGGGGGGGCCCGGGGGGCTGAGCAGGGCCCTGGGCACCCCGAGGACCAGCTGGGTGGTGGCGTCTGTGGCTTTGCCACCATGGAGGCGGCTCTGGAGTGGCTGAGGATGGAGCTGGTGAGTAGCTGGCAGTGGGATGAGGGGTGAGATGGGACCACAGGACTCCCCCGTGCCTGAGCTCATGCAGCAGTGAGGGGACGTGGCAGGGTCAGCAGGGGCTTTGCTCCTTTGCCCAGCTCGGTGGGTGCACGAGGATTTTTGCAAGGCACACGTGGCTCTGCGGTGCCACAGCTCTGTCCCTGTACCCCCACCACACTGTTGGGGTCTGCACTTGTCACCCCCCCTGCCTGCTCTGCTGGTGGCACCGCTGCTGTGGACTCCTTTATGTGGCACCCAAAATCCCTCAGGACTCGGGGCAGGCGGAGCTGAGCCGTGGTGCTGCCAGCCCTGCTCCAGGGGCAGTGCCATGGGAAATGCCACCACCCCCATGGGGCACAGGGTGTTTGGGAGCACCCACTAGCCTGTCCCTGAGGCAGCAACAGGGTAAAAAGCCCACAGGCATCAGACACTGTGCCCACCACAGGACCGCGTGCGTGGGCTCTGTGCTGTCCCAGGGTGGGTTTGTTCCCTGGCCAAGCCCCATCCCTGCTGCCCCATCACCCCTGCAGCTGACCCGGGGCTGATCCCGCTCCATCCTGACTCTGGTCTCCCCTCCAGAGGGAGATGCAGGCTGTGGACCAGCGCCTGGCACAGCAGCTGATGCGCCTGCGGGCGCGGCTGCACCGCCTGAAGGTGGAGCAGGCCTGTCACCAGCACAAGGAGATGCTGGACGACGCCACCTTCGGCCTCGAGGGCTGCGAGGAAGACTCGGATCTGCTCTGCAACATCCCCCCCAAGGCCGCCTTCCTGCTCTCCACGCCCCTCAAGCACATCGGGGTCACCCGCATGAACATCAACTCCCGCCGCTTCTCCCTCTGCTGATCCCCCCCGGGGGCCGGGTGGGAGCCCCGCAGGCACCCACGGGTGCATCTGGGCCTGGCAGGGCTCGAGGATCACTCCCAAAATCCCTCAGGACTCAGGGCGGGCGGAGCTGAGCCATGGTGCTGCCAGCCCTGCTCCAGGGGCAGTGCCGTGGGAAGTGCCACCACCCCCATGGGGCACAGGGCGTTCTGGGGGCCTGTTCCTAGGGACAGTGGGGTCAAGCACGGTGGAAAATGTTGGGAGCAGCCCTTCGAGGCGGAATAAAAGGAGGTGAAGGTGAGAGCTGATGTTTTTTTCTGTATTTTCACGTACCCAGGCACCTCCCTGGCCCCGTAGATGTGGCTCCAAGATTTCTGCTGTGGGGACCAGGGAGGGGGGGAGGGAGGTGACAGCACAAGCTGCCACTTGGGGATGTGACTTCTGCAGAGTCCTGTGTGCAAGCAGTGCCAGGGACAACGTGGGGAGACCCAGGGAAGCTGTGGGATGACCCAGGGATCATTTTGGGGGCTGCTTCTCCTTCCCAGGCCGTGGGGAGAGCCTGATGTGCCCCCCAGGCTGTCATAACCCCCCCCTCCCCTCCCGACACAGCTGGGCTTCCTGTGCCTCACCGAGCTGGTACCTGCGGCTTCGTGTTTGATCTCAGAAGCCAAGACAATGGTGTTGTGGTTGCTCTGCTCTGAGCTGTCTCCAAAACACAGGGCTGGCAGCCTGGCAGGGGCACAGGGGGTCCCCCCGGCTTCAGCCCCTGCCCCCGTGGCTGTCTGGGTGCCAAAGTCTGTGGTGACCAAAACAGTGGTCAAAAAGGGGGTTTTGGGGTGCAGGATGAGTCCTACAACGGGTGTAGGGTCCGGTGGGGTCAGGGGCAGCTGGTGCAGGGCACTGCCAACCTGAGCCCTGGAGAGGGGACGCACAGGGGACTGGGCAGCAGGTGACAACCCCCTGCCTGTCCCTGACCCTTTTCCCGCCCCGTGGGACCCCACAGTCACCACCGAGGGTCTCAGCACGCCCCGGGCGAGGGGACAGCCAGCGCCGGGACCCTCTCGGCGGGGATGGCAGGAAGCCCTCGGGGTTTGTCGCTCGCTCTTGCGGTCGGGCACGAGCTGTGAACGAGCTGCTCGAGAGTTTGCTCATGAGGCAGGAAATGAACCGGGGCAGGCGGGAGCAGGAGCAGGAGCGAGAGCGCCCTCGGGGAGCACGGCCCGCGCCTCGGGGGGGCTCCGCGCCGCGCCCCGCAGGGTCCCCGCGCCCCCGGCGGGATGGGCAGAACGTGAGGAGGGGACCCTGCCAGGGAATGGGGGTCTGAGAGGGGCCGGGCATCACCTCCTGCCAACAGGTAAGAGCAGAGATGGGAGATGGGGACCGCCGGGACAGCGGGGGGTCTGTGTGCTCTCCGAGTGCCCCTCGGAGGGGTGGAAATGGAGGTTTGGGCTTGTAGTGAGTGGTGGGGGGATGTGAGCGCCTGGGTGAGGGATGGGGGAGTCAGCCTGTGCCCCCCACTCCTCTGTACCCTCCCAGTTGGGGTGAAAGCTGCTGTCTCAACGTTCCCTGCCCGGGGTGGGAGCACCGGCCCCCTCACAGGGCTCCTCCCAAGGCCCCCATTTCCAGGGCAAAGCGGGAGTTTTGTCCCCAGGGCTGTGGGTGAGAGCGGTGTAGGGCAGCAGCTCAGTGATGGGCTGCCGGGGTTTGCTTCCCAGTTTGGGGGTTCAGACATTGAGATAAACCCATTTTTGGTGCTGCCTCAGTGGAAAGACCCTCCTGCTGCAGGGGCAGCTTTGGGGTCGGCATCCTTTGTGTCGCTGTGAGGCTGTGCCAGAGCAGGGCTGGACACCCAGTGAGTCACAGCTGGCTGGGGGACACTCTGGTGAGCCTCGAAGAGCATCAGGGATGGGGTCAGCCCAGCCTTCAGCCCGCCCACACCCGTGACCAAACCAACCCAACCTGGCCAGAGCAGAAAGGCCAGCCCAGGGTAGGGAGATGGGGGGTCCAAACACACTCCAGAGCCAAAGCAGGGACAGGAACACAGTAGGACACACAGATACCTCCCAGGGGACACACCGAACACGGGGCAGGGGCGCCTACACGTCCCTCCCAGGCACCTTCGCAGCAGAAATTCGGTTTGCACAGATGCAGTCACCAAAAGCCAACTTCAAACGCCCCTTTTTCCCCCCCGGCGTGGCCCAGGTGAAACGGCTGCTTGGTGGAAATTACGCTGTGGCTTGGGGCTGTAAGAAAGAAGGCGCAGTAGCAGCACCTCCCTCCCCACCCCGGCTCCGTGCAGGGAGGAAAAAACACCTCCTTTGGTAAAGGTGCCTGAAGGGCTGTGGGGGAGCTCTGGGGGGTCGGGGGCTTCTCCTCTGCGGGGCCAGGGTGGTGCTGGGGGGGTGGAGGTGGGCTTTGCTGCTGCTGGGCATCGCTGTGGCTCTGCCTGCTCCTCCTGCCTGCAGCAGGAGCCCCTTTTTGGGTGCCAAGGTGAGTCCCCAGATGGGGTCACCAGAAGGCACCAGGGTGGTTTTTAGCAGTGTTGTATGGCTTGGGGGGAAGGGAGGGGTCAGTCACCTGTGTTCTCCTCACCAAAACTGCCAGTCACCCGCTCCCCTTGGTGGTGGGCACCCCGAGGTGGCACCGTGGGGATGGTCCCTGTGTCCCTGCTGACCCTGAACCCAAGGGAGGGGGCTCCTGGTCTGGAAAACCAGCCCTGGCAGTGCAGGCTGGGGGGGCTCTGACTGGCAGCATCCTCTGGCTGAGGCTGGTGGCACAGGGGGCTAGCAGCACCCCGGGGACCCTGCACCCTCCCTGGGGACCCCCTGTAAGCCTCTTCCCTACGTGCCCACTCAAATGAAGCCCCCAGCATGGAAAGAGATGGATTTATGGCAAGGCCAAAGTGGTGCCAGCAGTGCCAGCAGCTAGTCTCTCTCCCAGGAAAGTATCTCCCAGAGCTCAGCAGGGCACCAGGAGAGGATGGGGACCCTCCCAGCCATGCCACTCACTGCCAGATCAGAGCTCCCACTCAGCACCGGCGCAGCGGCCGCCGGTTTTGGGGTGGTGGGACAGACACACCCAGGCTGGCTCGTGGTGACTCGGGGCTCCCAGAGCCCGTGGAAACCACGCCAGGGCCCCCAGAGAGCCCCCAGAGCTGAGCCTGGCGAGCAGGGTTTGGAGGCCAGGTGCTGGTGGAGACAAGTCCCAGCCGTGTGGGCGTGGGGGATTCTGCGGAAGAGCTTTTTCCGGGGCCGTGGGCCGCCGTTTCCACACGATGCACCGTGGGGCTCCCAAAACCATGGGGGTTTTGTGCCATCATCAGCATTTTCGGGAAGGCCAGAGGTGCCCGGGTGCTCTGCAGAGCCCTTGTGACACTCATGACATCCCTGCCCACACCAGGGTGCCGGGGACACTGGGGACAGCCCCGCACCAGCTCCGTGTCACCAGGGCTGGTCCTCGAGGTTGAAGTGGAACATCCTCCTGGATGTTTCAGGGTGAGCTGCACAGGATGAGGGGCCCCGGAGCAGGGGTGGGGGGTTAAGGACATCCCTGATGCAGGAGAAATGGGGGTGAGTGTGGGGGGAGAGGCCGAGATCTCGTGGGAGATGGAAATCAGAGGCAGCACAGGGTGGGTGGGGAGCGCCCACATCCACCTTTGACCCCAGGAGCTGCTTTTGGGGGGTGCCAGGCCCAGCCAAACGTCATCAAACACAAGGGCCATGCACGAGTGTATTAATTGTTAAGGGGGTATTGGTGATCAGGTTGTTATCTGGCTGAGGAACAGAGGGATCAGCCCAAGGGAAGGATGGAGGTGGGTGAGATGGAGGGTGGGAAGGAACTGGTGGGAAAGGGGAGCCTCAGGCTGGGGGACTAATTGCCTTCAGTGGTTTTAATTAACGAGGCCAGAATAAATTAGGAGGAAATAAGGGCTGGTGACAGAGAGCCAGGGGATGTCCCCAGTTCAGCTGAGGAGTGTGCAGGATGGGCCATGCCAGGTGGGAAGCCAGACGGATGGATGTAGGGATAGGGGTGTGCTGGAGCGGGAGGAGAGGGGAGCCTGGGGGTGTAAAGGCTCCCCTCACCACCTCTGCCCCCCCAGGCACCATGGGCTGCTGCTGCAGCTCAGACTATGACGAGGACTGGATCGAGAACATCGACATCTGTGAGCACTGCAATTACCCCATCGACTCCGGCAGCAAGAACCAGGTGAGGAGGGGGTGAGAGACCCCCATCCCGGTGGCCAAAAGCCTCCAGAGGTGGCCATGGGGTGGCCAAACCCTGGAAGGTGAGGACTCACGAGGCTCCTCATCCCCTGGCAGAGGCTGATCCGCAACGGCTCCGAGGCGCAAGACCCTCTGGTGTCCTACGAGTCCACGTCCCCGCCGTGCTCCCCCATGCAAGGTGAGGTCTGGCCGTGGTGGGGGGTGGTTGGGACACCCCCAAACTGGCCACTGCCACCCTGTCCCTCCCCTTGCCCCCCCAGATAAGCTGGTGGTGGCCCTGTACAACTACGAGCCCAAGCACGACGGGGACCTGCGGCTGCGGAAGGGAGAGAAGCTCCGTGTCCTGGAGGAGTGAGCGAGCGCCAACCACGTCCCAGCACCGACCCTGGCACGGCCCCACAGCTCCTGTGCTGGCAGGGGGGGCTGTGCAGGGTCCTGGCAGCTGGAAGGGGGTCTCACCTCGCTGTGTCCTTGCAGGAATGGGGAGTGGTGGAAGGCACAGTCGCTCACCACCGGCCAGGAGGGATTGATCCCCTACAACTTCGTGGCCTTGGTGAACAGCCTGGAGCCCGAGCCGTGAGTAGGGATGGAGCGGGAGCCGTGCCCTGGCAGAGGGGGACGGAGCCAGGAGCACCCCAGAAGTGCTGGTGGGTGAAGGCACAGCCTGACCACCCCCCCCATCCCTGTGTCCCCAGGTGGTTCTTCAAGAACATCAGCCGCAAGGACGCCGAGCGGCAGCTCCTGGCGTCGGGCAACACGCACGGCTCCTTCCTCATCCGGGAGAGCGAGACCTCCAAAGGTACCTTCCCGCACTGGGAGAGGCCCTGGGAAGCACTGGGAGGGCTGTGGGGGACCCACACGGTGCCCGTGTCCCCAGGCTCGTACTCGCTGTCCGTGCGGGACCTGGATGAGACCCAGGGGGAGACGGTGAAGCACTACAAGATCCGGAACATGGACAACGGTGGCTTCTACATCTCCCCCCGCGTCCCCTTCGGCAGCCTCAGGGAGCTGGTGCAGCACTACACACGTATGGGATGGCCAGGGGGGATGGGAACGGGGTGGGAATGGAGCGGGATGGGGTGGAACCGGGATGGGGGTGAGATGGGACAGGATGGAATGGAATAGGGTGGGATGAGACCAGATGGGATGGGACAGGACAGGATGGAATGGGATAAGTATGGGATGGGAATGGAATAGGAATGGGGCAGGATGGGAGAGGGATGGGACGGGATTGGATGGGATGGAATGGAACAGGAATGGGGCGGGATGGGATAGGATTGGATGGGATGGGAAATGGTATCGGAACAGGATGGGATAGGACAGGATGAAATGGGAATGGCACAGAATTAGACAGAATGGGACAAAATGGAATGGCAATGGCACGGGATAGGATGGGATGGGACTGGGATAGGATGACATGGGATGGGACAGGACAGAATGGGAATGGGACGAGATGGGATGGGGACAGGATGGGACAGGATGGGATGGGATGGGATGGGATGGGATAGGATGAGCAGAACACGCTGCTCCATGTGCCCCAGCCAAGTCATCGGCCTGTGCCCGGCTCCCAGTGCCTCTGCCTGCCCTGACGCCCCCATTCCTCTCCCAACCCCAGGCAGCTCCGACGGGCTCTGCACCCGCCTGGGCAAACCCTGCCGGACGCAGAAGCCGCAGAAGCCGTGGTGGCAGGACGAGTGGGAGGTGCCCAGGGAGTCCCTGAAGCTGGTGGAGAAGCTGGGAGCAGGGCAGTTCGGAGAGGTCTGGATGGGTGAGTGAGTCAGGGCAAAACTGGGGCCCCACGGGATGGGAGGGATCCAGCTGGGATCGCTCATGGAGCAGCCAGCACAGCCCCGGGTGTGGGACTCATGGCTTTCCACAGGGGTTCTGGGAGAAGGGAGAATCCTTCTGGATCACCCAGAGCAGCCCAAGCTTCCTCCTCTCCCATCCCAGCCACCCAGGATGGAATGACAGGAGTCCTGTCCTCGTGGAGCTGGGCTCTGCTCGTGATGGGAACAGCTGCTGGCTTTGTCCCCACTTGGGAAATGTCCCTTGCTGTGGCTCTGGCTGGAATTCTGGGAACAGTGGGGGGCTTGGAGGCAGCACGGGGCCTTGAGAGTGTGGTGATCCAGCCATAAAAGCACCTCCTGCTGCTGAGTGCTGAGGTGGGGAAGGCACTGGGGCTGCCCTGCTCCTCCCCCTCACTAAAGAGGGGTCTCTGCCTTCACTCCCACGGGCGCTGCCTGTCCCACGAAGTCCCCTCCTGGTTCCCACCCAGAGCCAGGCCTGCCTGGCCCCCCCCAGCTCCCCCTCCTGCTCAAAACCCAGTGACCTCCTGTCCTCGTGGTCACCGAAAGCCACACGTTACGGTATCTGCCTGGTGGGTTAAGGTGTGATCACAGATTTTAGCCCAGGGCAGGGCTGTGACCGCCCCAAAAATCCTCCGGCCACGCCGCGACAGTCCGGGGTGTGAGAGTCCCTCTTCAAGCCAAACTTTACAGCCTTCCACTGACCTTTGCAACCCACAGCATCTCTTCCTCGTGCAGTCTTGCCTTGGGATGCTCCAGACCCACACAGCAGCCCCCACACTGCCTGCTTGGCTGGCACTGCCATTGCCACCCATCCCCAGGGTCGGGGGGGTCCCTCTCCCCATCCTGCTCTTCCCGGCTCTCCACAGGCTTCTACAACGGGCACACGAAGGTGGCTGTGAAGAGCCTGAAGGCGGGCAGCATGTCCCCCAGCGCCTTCCTGGCCGAGGCCAACCTCATGAAGAACCTGCAGCACCCGCGGCTGGTGCGGCTCTACGCCGTGGTCACCAAGGAGCCCATCTACATCATCACCGAGTACATGGAGAAGGGTGAGACCCCCCCCAGGCGCTGCCCACCCTGCGTGGGGGTGGCTGGGGGAGCTGTGGAGAGACGTGGTCACGCGGCCAAGGGGCCATTCAGGCTGGAAAACTCCTCCAAGATCGAGTCCAGCCTGTGCCCGATGCCCAGCCCAGAGCACTGAGTGCCACATCCAGTCGTTGCTTGGAGACCTCCAGGGGTGGGGACTTCACCTCTTCCCTGGGCACTTCCAAAAGTCCAGTCTTCCAGCTCCTGGCTGTCCCATCCAGCTGTTCGTGCCGGTTTATGTGTCTCCAGCCGCTTTTGGCATCCCTGCCACGCTCTGCCTTTGCATTGTCTCGGGGATAAAGGAGGGGAGAAGGACCTTGCAGGAAGGGTGTTCTCCTGCCCACCCTCCCCTGCCCACCTTCCTGGGGCACTGTGAGCTTCCCAGCCCCACATTTTGGGTTGCAGTGGGTGACAGTGCCCTGGTGACCCCCTCCCACCACACGACCCCGAGGTGCTGGGGAGGGGGGCAGTGTGTGTTTTGCTGCTCAGACCTGCTGCCCTCCCCGCAGGCAGCCTCGTGGACTTCCTCAAGACCTCGGAGGGAGTCAAGCTCGGCATCAACAAGCTCCTGGACATGGCTGCGCAGGTGAGGGGGGCAGGGACACGGGGCTGGGGCTGGGAGGGCTCTGCGGGGCCGGAGCCAGGGCTGTTCATTGTAAACCCCCCTCTCCAAATTACAGATTTCCGAAGGCATGGCCTTTATCGAGGCCAAGAACTACATCCACCGTGACCTGAGGGCCGCCAACATCCTCGTCTCGGAGGCGCTGTGCTGCAAAATCGCCGATTTCGGGCTGGCCCGGCTCATCGAGGACAACGAGTACACGGCTCGAGAGGGTGGGACCCCTCCTCCCCGCCCTGCCCCGGGGGTGCACAGAGCTTGGGGACACGGCAGGAGGGACCCCCACCCATCCCCGGTCCTCTGGGGGGGTCCCCACCGTGCCCCGGGAGCAGGAGGGGGGTGCAGTGACAGGACCTGCAGGAGGGGGGAGCAGGGAGGGGGGTGCAGGGACACTTTTTACTCCTCCACTTCTCTCCCCTCAGTTGGGGAGGGGGGCGCGGGGGGGGCTGCAGGACCCTGTTTGCCCACGCGACCCTGCTTTTGGTGGCTACTGCAGGGACAGGGGTGCCAGCCCACCGCCGAGCAGTGGGGGACCGGGGGGGGGGCTGGATGCCACCAAACCCAGGTCATCGGCAGGGACTGAGCCTGACCCGGGGTTTCACGGCAGATTAAACACAGAGGGGTGATCCCAGCTCTTCCAGGACGCTTCATTCCCTCCCCTCCCGCTGTTTTTTCCAGGGGCTAAATTCCCCATTAAGTGGACGGCGCCGGAGGCCATTAATTACGGGACGTTCACCATCAAGTCGGACGTGTGGTCCTTCGGGATCCTGCTCACCGAGATCGTCACCTACGGCCGGATCCCGTATCCAGGTCAGGATTTCCCGGCAGCTGGAAGGATCTCCCGTGGCAGCGGGGCTGGCACACGCGAGCGCACGCCCACGAGTGTGGACATGCACTCCCGCACGCACACACGCTCCCAGCCTGGCTCCCTGCCCTCCTCCGCAGCCAGGGATCCAACCCCTTCCCGAGGCACATCCCCAAAAGACACCTGGAGGGGCGTTTGGAGGCGGTGGAAGGGGGTGGAAACTTCCCCAGGGGGTTTGGGGTGGGACCTGTGACATGGGGGTGACCCCAATTCGGTGTCCTGTGTGTGTCCAGGAGGGGATGACCAACCCCAGAGTAGTACCTGTGACATGGGGGTGACCCCAATTTGATGTCCTGTGTGTGTCCAGGAGGGGATGACCAACCCCAGAGTAGTACCTGTGACATGGGGGTGACCCCAATTTGATGTCCTGTGCATGTCCTGGCAGGGGTGACCATCCCCAGAGTGGTACCTGTGACATGGGGGTGACCCCAATTCAGTGTCCTCTGCGTGTCCAGGAGGGGATGACCAACCTGTGACATGGGGGTGACCCCAATTTGATGTCCTGTGTGTGTCCAGGAGGGGATGACCAACCTGTGACATGGGGGTGACCCAAACTGAGTCCTGTGCATTGTCCTGGCAGGGATGACCAGCCCTGGGGTGGTCCCTACAATGTGGGGGGGGACCCCAAATTGAGACCCACAAGCAATGTCCAGGCAGGGATGAGCAGCCCCAGGGCGGTACCTGTGACAGGGGGGTGACCCAAACTGAGTCCCACGCGTCGCCCCGGCAGGGATGACCAACCCCGAGGTGATCCAGAACCTGGAGCGGGGGTACCGGATGCCGCAGCCGGACAACTGCCCCGCGGAGCTGTACGAGCTGATGAGGCAGTGCTGGAAGGAGAGCCCCGAGGAGCGCCCCACCTTCGAGTACATGAAGAGTGTGCTCGAGGACTTCTTCACCGCCACCGAGGGCCAGTACCAGCAGGAGCCCTGAAGGGCCACAGGACCCACTCCCCCGTGTTGGGGTGCTGGGAGTGGTCCTCTGCGTCAAACCCCCCCAGACTCCATGAGCATCACAGTGTTGGTGGACTCTCCCCTGGACCTCGGCAGTAAAGATTTGGAGCGCTCCAGACTTTGGGAGCGGCAGATTTCACCCCCCTCAGGAGGGGATGGACGGCCAGGGCAGACCCCCAGCGGCATCGGGCTGGCACGGGGGGCTCGGTGGGTGCCCACCACGTTTTTCCAGGGTGGAAATCCAGCCTCCAGCTGCACATGGAGCTGCCCAGGGGGCCCAGCAGCCCCTTGCCCTGCTCTGGCTGTGCCTCCTCCACCTCCCTGGTGAGGGCAGGAACCCCCCCAACAGCGATGGCTGAGGCATCCCTTGGCCGTGGGATGCTCCTTCTTCTCCCCCCCCCCCCCCCATGGCATTTGCAGGACCCATTTTGGGGGAAATAAAGGCCTTTTCAGCAGCGGGGCCAGGCTGCCATGGGATGGGGTACAGGGGGTGATGCCCACCAGGGATGGACCCCACTGGGTGACACCCACCAGAGACGAATCCCACCCTCACCAACCCACCCTGAGGGGGCTGCTGGACCCCCCGAAATCCTCCTGACCCCCGTGAGACCCCCCCAACCCCATCCACATGGAACAACCCGACCTTGGGGGGGGGGCTGCTGGACCCCCCCGACCCCCGCGAGACATCCCCCCCAGCCCCATCCACATGGGACAACCCGATTCTGGGGGGGCTGCTCGACCCCCCCCAGACACCGCTGACCCCCGTGAGACCCCTCGGTCCTGAGGGGGGGGCTGCTGGGGGGGCCCCGTGCCCCCCTTCCCCCGCGATGGTTCATCCCCATCTGCCCCCCCCAAAATCTAATGGTTCCGCCCCACCCACCCTGACCCCCTCCTCCTTTGCCCCCCCCCCCCGCGATGGTGCAGCCCCCCCCCCGCGCCCCCCCTCCGCAGTGGTACGGCCCAGGTACCGCCTAACCTGCTGGGTGGCGCTGCGGCCTCGCGATTGGTCGGCGGGCGGGGCCGGCGCGCGGCGATTGGGCGGGGCGGAGCGGGGGGCAGGGCGGCGGGGCCGGGGCGGGCGGGGTTGGGTGCGCGGGGCGGCGGCGGGCGCTGAGGGGAGGCAGGAAAATGGCGCTGACGCAGGGAACGAAGCGCAAAGTCTGCTACTACTACGATGGTGAGGGGAGAGGGGCGGGAGGGGGCAGCGGGGAGAGCGGGGCAGGCGGGAAGGGAGAGGAGGGCAGTAGGGGGCGAGGGGGGGCAATACGGGGCGAGGGGGGCAGTGGGGGTGGGAGTGAGGGGGGGCTGGGGAGGAACTGGGGTCGCTGGGGGGGGTGATGGGAGTCACTGGGGTGGGAGTGTTGGGTTTACTGGGGGAGTAATAGGCGTCACTGAGGGGGTAAAGGGGTCACTGGCGAGGTAATGGGGTCACTGGGGGGGTAATGGGGGCGCTAGGGGTCACTGGGGGGGGATTGGGGGTCACTGGGGTGGGGAGTGGGGTTTACAGGGGTGTAATGGGATCACTGGGGTGTAATGGGAAGTCACTAGGGGGGCATTGGGGGTCACTGGGGGGAATGGGAGTCACTGAGGGGCTATGGGGGTCACTGGGGATGGGGTGAGGGATTGTCTGGGGGAGTAATGGGGGTCACGGGGGGGTGCTGGAGGATGCTGGGGGTAATGGGGGTATAGTGGGAGTCACTGGGGAGGTAATGGGGGTCACGGGAGGGTGCTGGGGGGTATTGGGGGTCACTGGGGGTTGCTGGGGGTCACTGGGGATGCAGGTGAGGGTTTGGGGATGGGGGTCACTGGAGGACGTGGAGGTGGGGGATGCTCTGGAGGGGGTAAGTGTTGGGGTAGGTCACTGGGAAACGCGGTGGGGCTGCCCTGGGGGTGGTGGGAGGGGTAGTGGGGTCGCTGTGGGGGTGCAGGGAGGGAGATTGGGGTCACTGAGGGCTGGGGGAGCAATAGGGATATGTGGGTCAGGGGAGCATGAGCTGGGTTATGGGGGGTCCTCTTTGGGGCTGGGGGCACCGGGGGGCATGGGAGGGGTGTGGGGGAGCATGGCTGGGGTGTGGGGAGCACTGGAGGGGAGAGTGGGAAGAGTGGGGGGAAGTAGGGGAGCAGGACTGGGGGGAGATGGGGGCTGGGGTGGGGCAGGGTGTGGGAGTCTGAGGAGTTTGCAGGAAAGGCTGAGGGGGGTCTGGAGTGGAGAGAGGGGCACCAGGCTGAGAGAGGCTTTGGGAGCTGTGCTGAGGTGCTGGAGAAGGATTTTGGGGAGCGCAGGGAGGTGAATCCTCCTGGAGCCACGTCAGAGGAAGAGGCACTCCTGGTGTCAAGAGGGAACAAACCCAAAGGCTCTGGGAGCCAGAGTGGCCATGGCTGTTTGCAGGGAGCTCCTGTGGCCAGGAGCATCCTCTAGTTCTGGCTCTGGATGTGCTGGGTTGTGGGGTGGCTCACTTTGGTTCTGAGGCGCTGCTTTGGGGCTGTGTAACCATCCCTTTGGAGCAGGGAATAACAGGGTGTTAGGGCTGCCCAGATCCCTCATCCACCCCACAGGCTGGGGGAGAAATCCCAATCCTGCCACCCCTGTGCCTTCACAGCCCCCTCCCCTTTGGTGATGGGCAGGCTCAGTTTTTTTATAGACTCTGCTCCCTCAGTGTGAGAGGTGTTGTGCAATTCTCTATTTCATCGTGGTTTTGGGTCTGAAATCAAATAAAAACTTGTTCTTGCTGCTTTTTTCCTCCTAAGTGGACGTGCCCCCGTGGAGGGGGCTCCTCCAAATGACTGTGTCAGGCGTGTGGGGAGGGGTTTTATTGCTCTGGAAAAGTCAAATGGGAGGTTTGCAACCTGTACTGGGTCACTGACTCAGTGCCTTTGGAAGGGCAGGGCAAGGAAGAGGCAGGGTTAGAGCTGTGGGTGAAGTGAAATCGAGCCCAGTTTCACCACACAACTGCTCCCTGGGCAACACCAGCCTTCCAAAAATGCCAGGGGGAGCCTTTGGGCCCTAAAATGCCTGGTTTGAACTCAAGGAGTGCCAGAGTGGCACAGCAGGTTGGGAAAAAAAACCAGTCTCCGTGTCCAAATTTAGCCTCAGTTTGTAGGAGGTCAGGGTCAGATGGGATACTGGGGGGAAATCCCTCCCTGTGAAGGTGGTGAGGGGCTGGAATGGATTTCCCAGAGAAACTGTGGCTGCCCCATCCCTGGGAATGTCCAAGGCCACGTTGGAGCAACCTGGGATAGTAAAAGATGTCCCTGCCCATGGCAGGGGGTGGCACTGGGTGCTCTTCAAGTTCCCCCCCAACCCAAACCATCCTGTGATTCCACGAAATCCACCCCTCTCTTTGGGATATAACGTGCTCACAGAGCAGCCTGCTGGGCTGGGAGCAAACCATAAATCTTTGCAGGCACGTAATTATGCCTTAAATACAAAATAACCGGTCGTTTGGTGCGAAATGCTGAGCAGAGCTGCCTCCCCTGAGGTCTTTGCTGCACAAGCTCAGGTCCCACACTCTCGTCTGGAGCTGCCCTCCCTAATTTACACCCTGGCGAAGGTTTCAGTGCCTTTTTTTTTTTTTTTCTTTCCTCCCTCACTGCTCTTTTCTGAGCAGCTGACAAACATCCACAGCGTGGCTGTTGTTGTGGGGCAGAGGCACAACCTGCAGTGGTGGCCAGGAGGTCACTTGTGCTTTGGGGCTTTTGTTTTCCACGCAGGGAAGGTTGGATGTGCTGGGATAATTCCACACCGGGGGATGGTTTGGGTCCCTCGAGCCCTAAATTTCAGGTGGAGGAGGAGTGTGGGATGCAGAGGGTGGGGAAAAGGTGATCAGGTGTCCAAAGGGTCTTTTTTTGGAAGGGTTTGGATGTAATTTCTCCATTATAAGCTCCTCGTGAAGGGACTTGTGTAACCCCAGCAGGTGAAGAGGTGTCTGTGGAGTTCACAGTCTCTTAATCTGCTCTGACACTCGTCCAGGGCTCCACAGGATTCCTGGTGGGATGTGCCAGCACAGGGAACAGGCTCTGGAGGTCAGGGTTGGCCCAGGGCATTCCACTGACAGCCTGAGGTGAAGAGGATGCTGATTTTTTTAAAGCTTCATGAAGTTTTGTGGTTGTATTTTCTATCTAGGGTCACAAACATCTCGTATTAAGTTCCCCCAAGCTTGATTTAGGGACAGTTTTAGGGATATGTTTTACTGTAGGGATGGTTACTCTGGTAAAACACCTTCATACGTTTCAGAAAACGGAATTATTTTCAGTAAAAAGACGCATTTTACCGGAAATAATTCTGCTTTCTGAAGTTGTACTGAAAGAGCACAACGCCCCATTTCCCTGCAGCCCCAGAGACAGGTAAAAATTCCAGCAGCAGAGTTGTCTGGGCGTGGGATTTGCACCATTTGCATCCACTTTGACTGAAAATAGATCCACGTCCACAGGAGGGAAGAGCTCCGGTGCTGTGGGGAAGCAGCAGCTTCTCCTGAATGTTGAGATTGGGTGATGAAATATTAATTCTCCCAACTGAGTCACCAGCCAGACTGGATTGAGTCTCCTGCCTTCCTAAACGGAGCAGGAGTTGTACAACTCCATGAACAACTTCGTCTGGTTTCCCAAGGAAATGAGGCTTGGGAGACGTTCCTGCTGCTGCCTGAGCGTTTCCTGCTCCTGGCAGCGTTTGATCTGGGCCTGCTGCAGCCAAATCAGGCAGGAGGCACCCATCTGAAAGTTAAATTTCTGTACATTTCAGGAAAATTAAGTTCCTTGGGAAAGGAGGGGGGAAAAAAAACCCCACCCAACCTCAGCCATTGAGCAGCGGGGGGAGGGAAACGTGAGCTGGGCTTTGGCTGGGGAGGAGACAATCCCTGTGGGGAGATGAACTTGCAGGAAGGTGACTTTGTTGCCTTGGTGTCCCTGAGGGTGGCAGGGAAGGCCTGGGATTCCTCTGGAGGATTGCAAGGAATAAAAAAAAAAGGGTGGAAAGGGTTGAGAAGGTGTCGGAGCAGGGCTGGGCTGGTGCCAGAGGGACCTGCCCTGGGTCTCGTTTCGCTGGGGCAATTAGTGAGAAAGTGAGGCAGAGGCTGTTGCCTGGGGTGAGGCACTGTCTGAGCTGGGATTAAAATCCCATGTGGATCCTGCTCAAGGAAACCTGGGAGTCCTGAAGTGTGAGGGGTTTTCCTGTGCTGAGTCAGCACAGCTGCCCAGAACTCCTCTGGTCCAGACCTGGAGCTGCCTCCTCTGGACTTACAGGACCGTGGAGTGATTTGGGATGGAAGGGACCTTAAAGGTGATGTAATTCCAACCCCCTGCCACGGGCAGGGACACCTTCCACCTGCACAGTGTGATGTTTGTGGCTCAGACTCTGCCTGGATTGGCTTCTCCAGAACCAGCATTAAAAACTCCCTACCTAAATTTCCACTTGAATCCAGGATAAACTTTTCTGAATCCCTGGAGATCCCTGTGCAAAGAAGAGGGGACACCCCATCCCCTCCGAGGGACAGATGAATGACAGATGACCTGCTGGCTTGGTTGGGGTTCCCTTGGAAGGAATGGGGGATTTTTCCCTGCTGTAACAACCCCCTTTCTGCTCCCAGGGGACGTTGGGAACTACTATTATGGCCAAGGACATCCCATGAAACCCCACAGGATCCGGATGACCCACAACCTGCTGCTGAACTACGGCCTCTACAGGAAGATGGAGATCTATGTGAGTTGTGGGGCTGCTCATCGAGGGAAATAGTTGTGAAAGGTCATAGTTGATGTGTCAGGTTTTAACTGTGGGGCTTCAGACTTGCTGAGGAAAAAAATAAACAAACCCTTAACGGTTGTGCTGATGTATTTCTGGTTTTTTTTCTGAGTGTTGTAGAGAGATGTTCTGTGCTTCAGAGGAGCTTTGGAGACTGGAAAGCTGCTTTTTTTTCCCCTTGCAAATTAAATTTATGTTGTGTTTCTGCATATGTGACACACTCCAGTAGTGGCATTTCCAAAGAAAGCGAGTTTCTCTTGTTTAACGCTGCTGGTTTGATACTTCTTTTTTTTTTTTTTGTAGTTCCTGGGAGTAAATCTGGGATTGGAAAGGGGGAATTTATTTTTTTTTTCTTTTTCTGTCCTCGCAGCGTCCTCACAAGGCAAATGCAGAGGAGATGACCAAGTACCACAGTGATGACTACATCAAATTCCTGAGGTCCATCCGCCCTGACAACATGTCTGAGTACAGCAAGCAGATGCAAAGATGTGAGTTGGGCTGCAGGTCCTGCCAAGGTTAAAAAAAAAACACCCCATGGATCTGGGGAATCCGAGGCCTGTTGTGGAGGTTTGGGATAAAAAAGAGCAGGGAGAACCAGGGGGAAATTGTCTTTCTCCTGACTTCCCTTTTGATTTTTCTGGCAGATCAGTCATTTTAAAGATGGCTCAAGCCAAAAAGCAAAAAAAACCAAAACCCTTTGACCTACCTGTCTTTGTTTTTGTGTTGTATTTTGATGGGAACTCTCCTAAAAAATTCCCTTCCTGGCTCAGAGGTGACTGACCAGCTCCATTTATGAGCTGCATGGATTTTGAGTTAATGTGCTTGTCTTCAACCAGAGGTGGGAAAGAGTTGGGTAAATCAAACAAACAAACTAAAAAACCCCTTTCTCCTCAATTATCCTCCAAACCTGCAGTAACTCTGAAGGGTTCTCAGGGCAGTTTGGAAGGGTTGAGATCCACGTTAATACCTGGCAGCTTTGTGTCAGGATGGTTTATTGTGAGCTGATGTCTTGTTCTAACCCCTCCAGCCCATGGAAAGGCTCTTTAATGGTGATTTTAAGGTTACAGGGACCTGGTTTTGGTCTCCCTGCAGCTTTGAGCTCACGTTTTTTTTGGCAGGGGCTGCAGCAAACTAGATTTTTAGGAAATACAGACAGAGTGGGGGAGGCTCAAGCTTCATTTAAACAGTATTTTGGTCTTGGAAACCTGGTGTGAGCTGAAGGGGACAGATATTAAGACCCAAGCACATAAGAGGAAGGGGGGTAATGTGGTATATGAGTGATATACTCCCTACAGTCCATGATATTCCTTAATACACCAAATGACATATAGCAAAGTGCATATTTCCCCAAAGTGACCTGTTTACCCCTGGAGCAGATACAGCTCATGAACACACTGCTCTCTCTGGCAGACAACGTTTTTCTGCTCTGTGACTTCCCCAGAACTAAGGCAAAATGTGAAAAATCATCTTAAAGACACAAGGACAGAGCTTTTCTTCAGCAAACCCTGCAGAGGAGCAGCCTCTGTGTAGCTGGAGAGCAGCTGTGAAGGGGATGAACTGATTCTGCTGATGCCAGGCTTGGGCAGGGTAACCCAAAGGGGCACCAGGTTTAATTTCTTGTGGTGGGAAACGCACAGAAATCGGTGACTTAAATTCTCCTCACTCAACAGAGGAGGTTTCCAGCCACCTCTGCAAGCTGATTATCCAAACTCTGCCCTGCTGAAACAACTGGAAAGTGGGAACAGTCACTTCCTTCTGGGTGTCCCTGTCCCCAGCTGGGAGCATTGGGGCTCCCTCCTCACCCAGCCTTTGTGGAGATGACTTTCCACCTCGTGCTGCTCGTGCCTTTCTCGTTAAGCACAGGAGGAAACACTCCACGGATGTTGTTACAAAAAAATACAGGTTTACTTTTGTTTCCCGTTCGTAAAATCAAACCTTGCCAAATCTGGATTAGGCACAAACCTGCTGCTGGTTTTTTTTTTTTATTTTTAATAGTGGAAGTGGTTCCAGCAGAAATTTGCCAAGGGTAGAACTGCAGTTCTGCTGAGAACCTAAAAACTGGCTGATGTTGGTCACTCGTCCACTTTGCCTTTCTAATCTGAGTGGTGATATAAGCTTGGGGTTTTTTTGTGGGTTTACCTCACTAATTGTTTTATTCTCTTTTCTAGTTAACGTTGGGGAGGACTGCCCTGTGTTTGATGGGCTGTTTGAGTTCTGTCAGCTCTCTGCTGGAGGCTCTGTGGGTAAGATCACAAGTCGTGTGCTCTCTCCCTTTTAAGCAAATGCATTTTGTGTGGTTCTGTCCAGGAAACACATTGCTGTAGGGGGTGCTGGGGAAGCTCTGTGAACCTATTTCTGATTTCCTTAATAATTAGATCCAGATTTCTCCCCGTGTGAGCCCAAGCTCTGCATATTGATGTATCCCTCTCCATTTTAGTCTGGGTTTCCTCACTGAGTGTGTGAAGGGCTCTTTAAGTGGTGTAACAGCATCACCAGTGGTAGAGTTAAACCAAAACCACAGCAACAGCATTTAATTAAAAAAAAAAAAAACAACAAACAAACCAAACATGAGCTGCTTTACATTAAAAAAAAAGTTGTTAAAACCTTGCTGTGGGCAGGGATAACCTGGAGAGGAAAGAACAGGGTTGCTTTATCTGTTGGTTGTAACAAAAAGCCTGAACATGAACAAGGAGCTGAGGGGTTTCAGTGAGTTCCCTCAGAGCTGGAACACTGAAATGCTTTCACAGCTCTCACAGTTGCAGACAGGCAGGTGTTATTGTGCTACAGAGCTCTGTGGCTGCTACATCACAGTGACACCTCCAGGTCTGTTGTTTCCTGTGACGTGGTGCAGCAGCACCCACAGCCACTGCCTGCAGTGTGGTTTTTGGAGCAGCTCTGAGCTCTCTGGTCCCAGGGCTGGAGATTCCACGGAACAGGTCGTTTGCTTTGATCCTGGCAGACTTGCACAGGGAGTTTACAGAGGGGGCTGAGGGAAGGGAACTTCCTTTGCCTAAATGCACGTTCAGCTGAAGAGGTGTTGGATAAAACCTTTCATCAAAGCCTTCTGTTGGGGGCACTGAGAAATCCGGGGTGTGTTCAGTGGGACCACAGCTGGGCACTTGTTTGGGCACATTGTTTGCTCTGAGGCAAAGATGGGAAGCAATGAATGTGTGCAGATAGAGCAGAACCTGCATTCCCTCTTCCCCCTTTTCTTCCTCCTTCCCCCTTTTCTTCCCCCTTTTCTTCCCCCTTTTCTTCCCCCTTTTCTTCCCCCTTTTCTTCCCCCTTTTCTTCCCCCTTTTCTTCCCCCTTTTCTTCCCCCTTCTCTTCCCCCTTCTCTTCCCCCTTCTCTTCCCCCTTCTCTTCCCCCTTTTCTTCCCCCTTCTCTTCCCCCTTCTCTTCCCCCTTCTCTTCCCCCTTCTCTTCCCCTTTTTTTCCCCTTCCCCTTTTTTTCCCCCTTCCCCTTTTTTTCCCCCTTCCCCTTTTTTTTCCTCTTTCCCTCTTTTTTCCTCCTTTCCCCCTTTTTCTCCCCTTTCCCCCTTTTTTCCCCTTAACCTTTTTTCCCCCCTTTCCCCTTTTTCCCCCCTTTTTCCCCTTTTTCCTCTTTCTTCCTTCTCCCTCTTTTTTCTCCCTTTCCCCTTTTCCCCCTTCCCTTCCTTTGCCCTTTGTCAGTCTGGGGACACATCCAGTGTTAAACCCTCGTGCTCTGTGCAGGACCCAAACCCCCCCCCGAGCAGCGCCGTGGGAAGGGCCCGTCCCTGCCACAACCCCTTTGCTCTGGTTTTTACCTTCTCTCACTGTCCCCCCCCAGCCAGTGCAGTGAAGCTGAACAAGCAGCAGACAGACATTGCAGTGAACTGGGCAGGAGGCCTCCACCACGCCAAGAAGTCGGAGGCTTCTGGCTTCTGTTACGTCAACGACATCGTCTTGGCCATCCTGGAGCTCCTGAAGTAAGGACAGCACCATCTACCCCTCTGTCTGCCCCTCCTGCCCCATCTCCTCCTTCCCAGCCTTGCCTTCTTGGTGCCTTTTTGGAGCTGTGTTTTCCCAGGAAGGGCTGAGTCAGCTTTTGGGGTGTCTCCTCCAGGGGTGTCTGTGTTATCCACCGTGCAGGGAGCAGAGGCTTCTGGAGCGTTGTGCCGGTGCCCTTTGTCCCTTCCCTCTGCCACCCACCCTGGAAAAGAGGGCACAGCTGGCACGTGTGACAGCTCCTGGCTCAGGGCAGACCTCAGTGGGAGGCTTGGGCATAAAAAAGCAGTTTATTGGCTGGAGCTGAATAAACTGAGCTGAGTCTGCCCTCAGCAGCAAAAGGCACTTTATTTTCCTCTGTGGGTCTGTTCCACCGCTGACCAAGGCGTGTGTCCCTCCTCTGCAGCTCTTTCCCTTGTGGAGCCTGGGAACCAGCCCCAGATTCCCTTGTTCTCGTTTTTTCTGCTGGGGAAGGCAGTCTTTACTCTGAATAAATGGAATACCCTGGCTCCTTTGTGCCCCCCAGGTATCACCAGAGGGTGCTGTACATCGACATCGACATTCACCACGGGGATGGTGTGGAGGAGGCCTTTTACACCACGGACCGTGTCATGACCGTGTCCTTCCATAAGTACGGGGAATACTTCCCAGGAACAGGGGACCTGCGGGTGAGACTGAAGGCCTGGCTGAAAATTGCCCTGGAATTTGCCCTTTTCCATCTGCCACTGCTCTCCTGGGTGTTCCTGCTCTCACAGTGACACCCTTTTCCCGAGGGCAGAGGTGTAGGTTCAGCTGCTGGAGTGGGAGCTTTGTGCCTGGGGTCGAGTATTGAACCCAAGCCTTTGGTGTCACCATTATTTTGCTGAGAAAAGGGGCTCTGAAAATGGTGTGTTGGTCACCTGTAGCTGCTTGGTCACCCAGGCTCTTGGGGGAGGGTTTCTGAGTGGATTTATCCTGTTGGCATTTCTTCCTGTAACTCAGCTCTTTGTGTTAATGAGTCCTGGTGGTAACTGTGTCACTCAGGTAGATCCAGGTGTCCCTCTGTGACTTCTGGCACTTCCACGCCCCATTTCTCAGGGGTGAAGGGTTCTTTACCTCTTTTTATGTGCTTTTCTAGTGGAATTACATTTTTCTGATCTAAGTTCTCCTGCCTTTCACCCGTGAGTTGTGTTTTTTTCAGCCCTGCCCAGAGTTTGTTGCTGATGCAGCTGCAGCATTTTTATCCTGGTGCAGCCACTGTGCACCAGGAACGAACTAATTATTTTTAACAAGTTATTTTTAATAAGACACCCGGGCATGAGAGTGATAATAGAAATGAAAATATATATCATTTTAAAGCAGTGACATGGTCAGCCCAGACTGGGACTGCGGGCTGGGCTTAATATTGGGATGACACTGCTGGAATTCCAGGCTTCCCTTCCCAGTTTGGAGCACAGTTTCGGTGTTCCAGCTGGACTTCTGGTGAGCTGTGGTCTCTCCTCTCTCCCTCCAACAGGACATTGGTGCAGGCAAAGGCAAGTACTACGCTGTGAACTATCCCCTCCGGGACGGCATCGACGACGAGTCCTATGAAGCCATATTCAAGCCTGTAAGTGAACTCCTCCTCGCTCAGTGGGCCACACTTTGTCCCTGGAGCCATTCTTTGGGGAGGCTGATTGGGTTTTCTGTGCTGAGCCTCACCAGGGGCTCTATTCCCCCCGAACAATCGCGGCCTGTCCGGGAGCTCCAGCGCGTGAGAGCCCCAGTGTTCCAGGACAGGGGAATCAGCAGCTGTGGGAGCACCAGGGATGTCTTCGTGGCCCTGGCTGACATGGGTGTCACTGTGCTGCTGTGACAGTGTCCTGTGCAGAGCGTGTAACAAGGGGTTTGTTGTTTAGGTGATCTCCAAAGTCATGGAGACATTCCAGCCGAGTGCTGTTGTCCTGCAGTGCGGATCAGATTCCCTCTCCGGGGACAGGCTGGGCTGCTTCAACCTCACCATCAAAGGTAGGAGCACACAGTGCCTGTGCTGAGCTGGCATCACTGAGATTCCATGGAAAAGTGTGTTCTTATGCCATGAGTGTGATCTTTCCTCCCCCCCCCACTGCTTTTTCTGCAGGTCATGCCAAGTGTGTGGAGTTTGTGAAAAGTTTTAACTTGCCCATGCTGATGCTGGGAGGGGGCGGCTACACCATCAGGAACGTGGCCAGGTGCTGGACCTATGAGACTGCTGTGGCTTTGGACACCGAAATTCCCAATGGTAATTCTCCCAGACTGAGGGCCAGTGGCATTCTGGAACAGCTCAGGGAAGAGGTGTTGCTGGGGCAGAGGCAGGAATGCCAAGATTGCTTTTGTTACCTCTCGGTTGTTTCTGTGGGAGAGCTTTTGGATGCCCTGATTTGCTGTAGCTGTTCCAGTTTCCATTCCGGTGGTGGCTTGGTGTTTATTCCTTTTCATTTGCCCGCAGAGCTTCCATACAACGACTATTTCGAGTACTTCGGGCCAGACTTCAAGCTCCACATCAGCCCCTCGAACATGACCAACCAGAACACCAACGAGTACCTCGAGAAGATCAAGTAAGTGGTTGCTCCTCCTGGGGACTGGCCCTTCCCTGGGACCTCCAGGGAGGCACCTGCTGACCGAGGTGTTCCTTCCCTGGGTGGCTCCAGGCAGCGCCTCTTCGAGAACCTGCGCATGCTCCCGCACGCCCCCGGGGTGCAGATGCAGCCCATCCCCGAGGATGCTGTTCAGGAGGACAGCGGAGATGAAGAGGAAGATGACCCTGAGAAACGCATTTCAAGTACGTGCTTGTGTCTGGCTGGGTGCCAAAGAGCCCTGAGCTGCAGGAGGAGGAGGAGGAGGAGGAGGGTATAGGATTTAGATCTGCCCGGTTCTGGAGTCTCGGTTTGAATCCGTTTTGTGTTTCGTAAGATGAAGCAGTGATGCTGAGCACTGCACCCTTTGCCAGATGATTTCCATAGTGGAGAAACTCTAGACTTTAATGTGAGAGCTCAAGCAGTTCCTGGGATGTAGGTGCTGGGACAGAACCCTTTCTGGGAGACTGTCAGGTGTGATGCCAGAAGTGTCTTCCACGGTGGAAATGGTGGTTTGTAGCCAGATTGGCCTTTAGGATCTGGCAGACAGATTTCTCAGTGGGAGGCTGGTTAACCTGCTTATGCTGTCAAGTCTAGACATCACACTGTACCTAATCCAAGTTGTCCATGTGATCTTGGATCCTGGGCATGAGCAGTGAGGAGGGATGAGTTAAAAGATGCAGCAGGTACAGTGTTTTTATCGTGGCCTAATCCTGACTTAGGTAGGCTCCTCAGTTCACTCCAGTGAGTAGATGTACCCAGAGAATTAGTGCCTGGAGCCTCCTGACTTGTAAATCTATTCAACCAACCTCTGTCCTCTTCACACTCAGTCCGCAATTCCAACAAGAGAATATCCTGTGATGAGGAATTCTCCGACTCAGAGGACGAAGGGGAAGGAGGGCGCAAAAACGTCGCCAACTTTAAGAAAGCCAAGCGTGTGAAGGCAGAGGAGGAAAAGGAGGAAGAGGAGAAAAAAGGTGAGCAGGAGAGCTGGGACCTGGAGCTCTGCCTGGCTGGTACTTTCCCACTGCACTGCCGTGTGTCTTTGTTTTTTCCTAGATGAGAAGGAAGAGGAAAAAGCGAAAGAGGAGAAAGCAGAACCCAAAGGGTGAGTCTGGAATCTGCTGGGAGGGTTGAGGGGGTGATGTGGCAGCTTGGCTGGCTTTGTCACAGGTTCTGAACGGGCAGAAGTTTGCAGGTGTTGAGCAGCCCACCTGATAAAACGCTGTGAGAGCCTTCTCAGGGCTCAAAAATGCTGCTTGAAAAATCAAAATCAAAACACTGCACCTCCGTTATAAATTTTAGCTGAAGATGGGCCAGATGAGCAGCACTTTTAAGGCTGCAGCTCTGGCTTGTTGTTAGAGCCTGGACACAGCTCAAGCTGCCTGTTTAAACCAAATCCTTCCCTTCTTGCTTCCCCAGGGCGAAGGAAGAGCCAAAATCCACCTGAGCTGGACGGGCCTGTCCGTGCGTAGTTTGTCGTAGGTTTTTAGCTCCCGGGTTGCCTCCTATTCCACAGGATTTATATTTTATATATGTTTCTGTATATATTTCTATATAATTGTATAAATGACTTGAGGACTGTAAATTATTCCTTGCTGCACTCCTCGCTGGGAGCAGAGGGGAGGATTCTGCGGAGCAGCCAGACCTGCACTGCCCAGATTTGGTGACTGGGAAGTTTTCACTCTTGCCTTCCACTGCCTCCTTAGCGTGTCTGTAAACAAAAAACAAACAAACAAACAAAAAAAATCACTTCCTTCACTCTCTCCTCTGAAATAACCTTGGAAAAGAATAATTTAAGTAGAAGTAGTATCTGCATTTCAGGTTAGGTGGAAAGATGGCCATGAATTCTTTTTGTTTGGTTTTTTATTCTTTTTTTTTTTTTTTCTTTTTTTTTTGGTGGTGTTCCCAATTGAAGCCTGTGAGAGACTATTCCTTTGGTCTTCAGTTTGATTCCACTGTGGCAAGTTAACTGCAAGCTGGTGCCACTTCTCAGGGTCAAATAGTGCAGTTCTTGAATAGAGTTGGTTCCTCCCTGCAGCAAACTCGTGGAAAGAGATGAAGCAGCCTAAAAACAACCTGAAAAGTGATTTTTTTTTTTTTTATTAATTTTTCTTTTTTAAGTGAATCAGCCACAGAGCCCAGATCTGGAAAATGCAGAATGAAAACCCCCCCGTGTGTGGTGGCTCAGTTTTCCAAGATCTGGCAGATCCAGGGAGTGTGGCAGCATTATGCACCTCGAGGAAGGGAAGGGATGGAGCTTTTATACCTGTTTTTTTTCTATACCTGTGCCCCTCTTTGTGGGGGGGAAAGTGAGTTACTGCCCCTTTGGCTTTGTTTTTCCTGCTTTTCTGCCCTTGGCTCCCAGCACTGATCCGTGTCCTGGGCTGAAACCACTGCAGAAATCCCCAATCCCTCTCCAGCCCAGCCCCCAGCCTGGCTGAGAATTTCAGTGTTGTCACTGACTGAAATACTATTTCTTTTTTTTTTTTCAACCTGAAGTTACAAACGTTTTCAAATTGAATTTTCCTCCCAAGGCCAGTAAATACGAAGAACCCTTTTTTTTTTTTTTTTTTTTTTTTATCTGTTGCCTTCCTGAGGGAACAGCAGATGGGGCTCTGAACGCTCTTTACAGCTCCTTGTCCTCCTCCCACACATTATCTCACCCCCCGAAGGTCTTTTGTGACCGGCTCTGCCCCTTTCTTTAGCATCTCCTTTTGTACAGCTGATCATTAGCCGAGCTTTCGGTGGAAAAGTTTGGTTTTTCAGGCAGTTCCGACTCGCTGCTCTCCTTCCTCAGGGGGATTCCTCCGGCCCTCGGGGAGGATCTGGAACCTCCCCCGGGAGCGCTGCCGAGGGTTTCAACTCTAATAATGCTGCTAAAAACTTAACACAGGTTATTTTTTCAAAGGGTTTATTTTTTTAAAACGCTTCTTTCCCCCCTCCCCCCTCCCTTCCCGTTTTTTCCACCGTGAGTTTTTTAGTCTCTTTTGGATCCGGGTGTCACTCCTGCTCTTCAGTGTTTGTATGTGAAGCGAGAGAAGAGATCAGTGTAACTTTGTGTCTGGGGGGGGGGGAGGGAGGGAGGGGAAGGGGAGGGGAAATATATTGTGGTTTTTTAAAGATGCGTTTATTTTGAATTTTGAGAATCTTTTTAATAAAAACTGGTACATTTCTATGGTTGGTGTGAGTCTGGCCTGCTTTCTGCTCAGAGGGGACACTTCGGTGGGTGAGGGGGTCAGTTCATTTTCAGAGTCACAGCTGGAAGTAATGTAGATCCCAACAAAAAATTCCAGGTGTAACAATGTTTGGGAAGAGAGTTGAGTGTTTAATCCCATCCACCAAAACGTTTTGTTTAGAATCTACTCGGTGCAAAATCAGTTTCTTTTATAAATGTCCAATTTTGTTACTTTTTTTCCCCCTCTCTTCCCTGAAAAATTGCTTTAGTCTAATTTGTAAATGTTTGGGGGGTTTTTTTGTTTTGGTTTGGTTTGGGTTTTTTGTGGTTTGTTTTTCTGTTTTGGTTTGGTTTTGGTTTTCTGGGGGGATTTTTTTTGTTTGTTTGTTTGTTTTCCTTTTGCCTTGGATTTTACAAAACAGCCTTGAAATTCTCCCCCTGGCTCCTCTCTCTGGGAAAGGTGACTCAAAACACCACAGTTTTGGGAGTGGGTTTATTTGCTCACAGCTCCAACCGAGGGTCACTGGGGTGGTTTTTCTGTCCCAAATTCCAGCTGGGTTCTCCTCCAGCAGCATCCCTGGTGCTTGACTGGGTTTGGGGTTGGACTTGCAGCACTTTGTGGTGCTCAAAGCTCGTCTGGAAAAGGAATAATTAATGATGGGAAGGGCCGAACTTAATTCACCATTTGCACGAGCTTAATTCACCATTTGGATGAGCTTAAGTGGTTTTACCTTCCGTCGGAGCGAACAAAAATTCTCTAATTTAATTAGGAGCAGGTTAATTGTGCAGCTGATCACACCTGAAATGGCCACAGGAGCCAACTCTGCTGGTTTTTTTACAGCTAAAAAAAAACCAAAAAAAGCAGCTTTGTGTGGGCACAGTTGACTTCCCAAACATCCCCCCCTTGCCTCGGGGGGGGAAGGGGAACCCCGTTATCCCTTTCACCGGAGCACACGAGCAAATCCTCCCCTCCTGGAACAAAAGCCACCCTCCAACCCTGTCCCCCCCGGTGCCGAGTGCATCCGCAGTCCCTCTGTTTTCCAGGGATTCCTAAAATGGCTGCCACGCTGCAGCTCGGGCGGATGCACCGGGATGTGACAGACCCCGGGCGGGCTCAGAAAGGACAGCTCTGGGTCAAAATGGGGCAAAACACCCCCTTTGTTTCCACCCCCACCCCCTTCCTCCATGACTAGGGATGACTCCCCTGCTCCCTTGGGAAGCAGGCCCCTTGTTTTTGCTTCCCAGAGGGATGTGCTGCACAAAAAACCAAGGAGTTTGGGGGCATTTCCACCTACCTCGAGGCTTGGGAGGAGCCTGGATGGTCCTCACCCCTTCCCAGGGTGGTGCCTGTTGGGCAAACAATGGCTTTTTTTTTTGCTCTTCTCCATCTTCTTTGCCAGCCAAAACAGCAGGAGCAGGTGGGAATTGGGATGGGATGGGAATTGGGAGCAGGCCATGAAATGGAGGGGCTGGCGGGAGCAGCTCCCCCGGGCTGTGCTCCTTCCTTCCTTGGGAAAAAAGCCGCCTTTCCTCGGGAAAAGCCACCTCAGCCCCTGTGCAGGTGACAGAAGGGATAGAGGCACCATTGTGCCCTTGGATTTCCCTTTGTTAAGGAAATCTTTGCTCCCAGCGCACGCCTTTTGTGCTCTTTTCAGCAGAGAGGAGCTAATCCTGCTCTAAAGCCACTAAAAAGAAAAAAAACCCACCACCAATTTATATCAGAGAAACCACGCTCAAAAAATGGGAATTTCACCCAGTAACCCTCATTGTGAGAAAAATACCGGATTTTTCAATCCACCACCCCCCCCACACCAGGAAAAATCGGGTTGGATCTCGACAAAAACAGGTCCCCAGCAGCCAGTTGAGCAGCAATCCCGGGGTAGGGACAGGGCTGGTGTGGGAAAGTCCTTTGTGGCTGTGGCTCTACATCTGCTGCAAGTCAATTAAGTGTGAGCAGTGATTAAATGCAGCAGCTGTTGAACTAAATAAGCAACTGCCATCTTCCCTTGGCCCTTCCCTGGCATCCAGGACAAGAAGGACTCGAGCTCTCCCATAAAGGGGTCACCATTTATTCCTTTCAAATGTTACAAGAAAGCCCCGTACAGCTTTTTTTGTTTGTTTGTTTTGTGGTTTGGTTTCTTTTTTTTTTTTTTCCTGCTTTTTTTTTTTTTTTTTTTTTTTTTTTTTTTTTTTTGTTTTTTGTTTTTTTTTTTTTTTTTTTTTGGGCCATTTTTTTTTTTTTTTTTTTTTTTTTTTTTTTTATTTTTTTTTTTTTTATTTTTCTCCACCCCACACCCTTTTTTTTTTTTTTTTTTTTTCCCTTAGAAGCAGAATTTTTTGGCTTTTTGGTTTTAAGCCAATATTGACTTTATAAAAAACTTTTTTTTTTTTTTTTAAACCATTTTTTTTTTTTTTTTTTTTTTTTTTTTTTTTTTTTTTTTTAAATTTTTTTTTTTTTTTTTTTTTAAAGAACAAAACAAAAACAAAACACAAAAAAAAAAAAAAAAAAAAAAGAAGAAAAAAAAATAAAATCCATTGAACAGTCAGTGGGCTTGGAAAGCTGCTGGGAGGAGAAGGGACAGTCTGGAGGTCGCAGAGATCCAGAGCAGGACGTGGGATCTGTTTTTCTTACAAACTGTAAAACTCCAGTGAATGTCCAGGATAACAATCTTCCTCCCCCAGTTTTGTTTGTTTTTTTTTTTTTTTAAAAGGATTCAGGTAAAACTACTCCAAGTGGTGGCAGTGGTGTGGGAATCCAAACCAGCTTTTTCTACCGGGGAAAAAGGAGGGGAGGGGGGAAGAGATACCTCGAGGGGGGCGTGTGGGGTCTGGGGAGTGGTGTCAGTTCTAGGTGGGCTGGGGGGGGTGTGGGCGAGTCCGTGGTGTTCCAGGATGGAGAGGACGGCGTGAGAGTCTCCAGTGAGGACGATGCCAAGTGGAATCTACTCTTCCTTCTGCTCCACCGCCGCGGGGCTTGTTGTGGGCTCGGCCCCCGCGGCTTTCGAGGGCTCCTCGGGTTTGGCTGTGTCTCCTTGGCTCTCCCCCGCCGGCTGCTGCTGCTGCTGCTTCTCTTTCTCCTCCTCCTCCTCCTCCTTCTTCTCCTTGCTCCCGCCGGCTTCCCCCTCCTGCCCCTTGGGCTCAGCTCCCTCGCTGCCCTCCCCGGGGCCCCCCTGCTCCTCCGCCGACCCCTCCTCGGGGGGAGCCGAGGGCTGCACCCCCCCCGCGGGGCTCTCCTCGCCCTTGCCCTGCTGCTCCTCCGTGGGAGAGGAGCCAGAGGAGTCCCCGGCTTCCTTCTTGTTCTTCCGAAAGGAGATCCCGCTCAGCTTGAAGGATTTCTTGAACGAGAACTTCTTCTTCTTCTTGGGGGCGTCCTTGGGGGCCGCGGCCCCTTCTTCGGGTTTGGGGTCCCCCCCGTCGGCGGGGGGGGCGGGCTCGATGGCGTCCCCCCCGCCCGGCTCGCCCTCGCTCTCCTCCTTGGGGGGTTCAGCCGAGCCGTTCCCGTTCTGGGGGGACACCTCGACCCCCACCTTGGGCGTCATGTCCCCGTTGTAGATCACGTGGCCGTTCTCCTGCGGGGGGGGATGGAGCAGCTCCGCGTTAGACCCCAAACCCCGACCTCAAACCGCGACCCTGAACCCCGACCCCCAAGCCCCCCAACCCAAAAAGGGGGGGGGGCTCCCAGCGGGCGAAACGGAACGGGGTGGTAGGGGGGAATCCAGATGGGGAAAAGGGGGTTTTTCCTGCCAGTGGAGACGGGAACACCGGGGGCTTCCATCCGGGGAAAGGGGGTGTATCGGGGATGGGGCGGGGGGCACCCCTATGGGGGAAAAGGGGCTCACCGGGCACTGGGGAGCACCCAGCAGGGAAAAAGGGATACACCTGGCACCGGGGGGGCATCCAGCCGGGAAAAAGGGGGGTTTTCAGCCGGTGGAAACGGGAAACACCGGGCACAGAGGGGGCTCCCAACCGGGGAAAAGGGGCGCGCTGGGCACCGAGGGGTGCCCAGCCGAGGAAAACGGGGGCTTCCACACGGTGGAAACGGGGACAGCCGAGGAAAAGGGGGGGCTTTCAGCCGGTGGAAACGGGAAACACCGGCCACAGAGCGGGGCACCCAACCGGCGAAAAACGGGGTCCCGGGGGGGGTGGGGGGGGGAAATCCAGCCGAGGAAAACGGGGTGCGCCGAGCCCGGGCGAAGAAGGGTCGCACCGGGGATATCCACGATGGGAGGGGGGTGGATGGGGGGGGTCCATCCCGCTGCCACCGGGCGGCGCCCGCGCTCCACTCCCGGTCCCGGGGCGCGGCGCGGACGGGACCCGCCCGGTGCCGGGGGGAGCCCGGGGCGCGGCGCGGGCGCTGCCGCATCGCCCGGTGCCCGCCGGGCAGGAGGGTCCCTCCGGGCGGCAGAACACCCACCCCACCCCCGGGGGCACAAGAACCCACCCCCATGCCCGGACCACCGCCGCCCCCTCCCCGCCGCCGCCTTTGTTCCGCGCTCCCGCCCGCCCCGACGGGGCGCGGGGGGGGTCCCGGCGCCGCGAGGAGGTTCCCCCCGGTACCCACCTGCCCGTTGGCCTTGGCGGTGTCGGGGTCTCCGCCCGCCGCCTTGGAGCCCTGGCTGCCCATGGTGCGGCACGTCGGGTGCTGCCGGCCCCGCCGCGGCGGCTGCGCTGGGCGGGAGTGGGGCGAGCCCCCCGCCCGCCGCTGATAAGGCGCGGGGCGGGGGCGGGACGGTGCCGAGCCCGCCCCGGGGGCGGGGGGACCGCGATGGAGCCACCGCCCCGCCGGGGACCGGGGGAGGGTGGGGGGATTCTGGCGGCCGCCGAGCCCCCCCCCCCCGTCCCTCCTGTGCGACCCCCGGGGATCGGGGCAGCCGCGGTGGGGTGAGGGGAGGCGGTGGGAGGGGGTGGTGGGGAGCCCCCCCTCCGCCCAGTGCCCTCTCCCCTGCATGGGGGGGTGCTTATCCAAGCCCCATCATCCCTGGGGTGCTGCTCACCCCACCCCTGACACCGTTGGGGTGCCTCTGCCTGCGGCCCCAGCACCCCTGGGTGCCTGTGCCCCCATCCCCAGCACCCCTGGGGTGCTCCTCGCCCCATCCCAGTCACCCTGGGAGTGTCCCACGGTGCCACTTGTCCCTTCCCCGTCACCTCCAGGACAACACCGTGGTGCAGGTCATCCCAGTCCTGCTCACTCTGGAGTCCTGCTCCACCAGGGTCCTGCTCTCCCCAGGGTCCTGCTCTCCCCAGGGTCCCTCTCACCGCAGCCCCAGCAGTTCCCCGAGGGTCCTGTTGTGGGGACAGGTTGTGCAATGGGTCACACCCCTGCTCCCCACCTCACCGAGCGCCCTGATACACACACAGGGAGGTTTTTCCCCTCTGGGTGTGTTCCTCTTCTCTGCTTTCCCAGAATGGGAGAGCTCAGGAGAAAAGAAAATGGGACTAAACTCAAGTGGATGCTGATTCTGCCGAGGGCCCTGCAGCGTCCCTGTGCTGCCAGGGATCTCCAGCAGTGCCAGTGGGGGATTCACTCCCATGGCACTCGGGCACAGCTGGGCTTCACTGGGGGCTCCCAAAATCCAGACCCGTCTGTGCCGGTCCAAGCCACCGACATTCCCTGCTCACGCTCCCGGGTGCCACGTCCCGATCCCTTTGGACTTGGAACCTTCCAGGCACTCTCACACCCTGCTCCCAGCAGAGCCCCCGTCCCCCAGCACCCAGCTGTGCCCCGGAGCCCAGGCAGGATCAAGGCCAGTCTCCGAGGGGGAAAACAATGTCCCGCTGTGTGCGCTGCGCCAACAAGGTCATGTTTTGTCTCTGGCCTCCCTCCCCCCCGGCACATCATCATCTCGCCCCCGTCGGAGCGAAATTGCTGTTAATTAAAACAGGCGGCATCTTCCTTATTGACTTTTGGGTGCCAGTTGATAAAGCCCTTGGATGGCTGCCGGGTGCTCCGGCCGGCGGCGAGGGCCGGAGTGTCCCGAGCAGCACAGGAGCCAAGGAGGATGTTCCCCGTTGGAAAACACGCGGGTACCAGGGCTTTGGGAAGACAAACCGCCCAAGGGAGCGTGTGGAATTAGTCAGTGAACAGGATCTGTGTCCCAGCACTTGTCCCTGAGTGTGAGCTCCAGGCTGGTGGCCCCAACCATTTCCTTCTGGGGAGCAAATCCTGGCTGGGGAGTCCTTCCCGCTGTTCCAGCAGCCATTCAGCACTGGGCAGTGTCCATCCCAGCTCCACACTTCTCTCCCCACCTTCTGGGAGTTGTTTTCAGTCTCTCTGCTGAGGGTCATTTGGTCCTGGCTCTTCTCTGCAGGAATGCAAAGAGGCCTCGTGCTGCTGTCCCATCCCATCCCATCCCATCCCATCCCACCCCACCACTGCTGCAGCACCCCCACATTTTGGCTGTGCTGTGTACCCCTGAGCCAGCACTGGCTCTCACAGTGCCCGTCCAAGTCCATCCATCCCCACAACCACCCCAAGACATTCCCATCCTCCCATCCCGAAGCCACAGGGAACTACTAAGGAGAAAGGCACTGGTGGCCCATCCCCACCTGCACCATCCCCGCTGCTGGGGGGGCTCTGGGGGGCTCTGGGGGTGCAATCTGTGGGGTGACAGTGGCGTGGTGGCTCTGGCTGTTGGGTTGGGGACACCAACGCCTTCCCTGTGCTGTGGACAGGCCTCGTGCAGGGAAGGTGTTTCCTTTGGTGGTGGGTGAATCCGAGGGGATTTATGGGGCGGGGGGTCGGGGCTGAGGCCGCTCGGCTCAGTCCCTCCAGTGCACAGCCAAGGTCTCTTCCATGTTCTTCCTGGAGGGGATAAAGCATTTCACACTCCCCCCTCCCTGCTCTCCTTCCAGCACCGATCCCAACCCCAGGGCAACGGGAAGCAGATGTGCAAAGGGTGAACTCGAGCGTGGTTGGACAGGTCAAGATGCAGAGCTGGCAGTGGGGGGACAGTGACAGCCCCCCCACACCATGCCAGGACCTCCTCACAGGTGTTTTTCCAGCGACTTTCATCTCCAAGGAATCCCCAGTCGCCACATCCACTCCCGATCCCGGCTTTTCTTGAAAACCCTCTTCTGCAGCGCTGCGTAAGGGCCGTGTTTATAAATAGCCACATTCCCGGTGGATTCCCAAGCCGTGCCTCCTCTTCCAGGGCAGATGTCTGTCCTTCCCGCGCTGCCGGCGGCGGCGGCACCGGGACGGCTCCGCTGGATCCCGGGTTGTGCTCGGCGTGGCCACCCCAGCGCCCCGTGGGTGTCCCCGGGCAGGCCCACGGTTGGTTATTCCCGCTCTTATCCTGGGAAAAGGCCGTTTTCCCGCTCCGTGCGTGGCTGGAGGTGACACGCGGTGACGCCGGGAGAGCGGGCGGAGGGCAGGAACCGGTGAATTCCGGCACGAACCAGACACCAACCCAAACCCTCCCGGTGCAAACCAGTGGCCACCAGCCGGTGGCAACCAGCGGTGGGTCCCGTCCCTCCGCTGCTGCCTCGGGTTCCTCCGTCCCCGTGGGAAGGGAAGCGGAGCAGGGCAGAGGATACTCCGGTTCCATCGGGCTCTCCCCGGGCTCGGGGGGCTTTGGCTGCCTGGGAAGGGCCGGTGATTTGCAGGCCGCAGACAGACGGACAGATTACGGTCTGTGTTCCCCTCCGGCAGATGGACAGGCAGACAAATCTCTGCCGCTCCCGCCCGCGAGGCCGGGGCGACGCCAGATCTTTGCGGATGTTGTTTTCCACTTTCCAGACCTACTTAAACTGCGGCTGATTATTAATTTATTGGGTGTTAAGCGCTGAGAGGCTGCAGGGCAGAGCGGGGGAACTTGGCTCCCACACCACAGGGCTGGAGAAGGACGAGGAGGGACCATCCCCAGCCCCTTGTCCTGCCCCGGCCACCCACCGCATTCCCCCCGGCCCTTAACGAAGAATTGAGGCGATTATTTATTCATGTACTCACATCATCCCCTGGAGGGTTTTAAATTTGGGGGGGGGACCCAGCCAGGGCGACCAACAGCGCTGGGAACGAAGCAGAGGGATTTCCATATTGATTTATAAATAGCAAAGGAATTAACTAATTAGATCACTCCAGGGAGAGAATTCCAGCAGGGAGAGTGCGGGGTTGGGCTGTGCCGTGTGCAGGGATGGAGGGTCACGGCTTCTGCCACCACCACGGCAGTGGCAGCTTGGGATCAGCCTTTGGGAGCAGCCTTTGGCTAAAACAGGAGCATTTAGGGTCTGGGGGCTGCCTGTGCTGCCATGTCCACCCGCTGTGCCCCTTGTTTGGCTTTCCCGGGACATGGACACTGGCCTGGTCCCCAGGATGATGCTCATCCCGGGAGGATATGGGATGAAGGGGCCGGGGCACTGCAGGTGCTGAGCAAGGCTGTGTTTCCTCAGCTGCAGGAGGAAAATCTGCCGAGCTCCATGCCAGGGGATTCCTGAGGGGCACAAGGAAGAGCCGGGAATCTCTATCCTTTGCCTAAGCAGAAGCTGGGAAGTGCCAAACCTGCCCGTGGAGCCGGTGCCAAGTGACCCTGTGACATCTGCACCGGGGAAAAAGCCCCCTGGACCCAAGCAGGGCTCTCCAGGGACTTTACCAGGGCTCTCCCTGTCACCACAACCAGTGTCCCCAAATCCTTCCTGCCCTGGGAAAGGCTCCAGCCCGGGAGGCTGTGGAGAGGCGCTGACTTCCCATAGAAACACATGAAAGGGCCCGTTCTTGTATCTGCCAGAGCCCCATCATTTTTGGTTGTGAAGATCCCATGGCAACCGGCGCCTTCTGCAACTGCTACACTTGCTATTTCTGGGCTTGCTTTTCCCTCCTGCAACATCCCCCTGCATCCCACCCCGCAGGATCAGCTCTGCTCTCCCCCGTCCTGGACCTTTCCCGCCGCATCACCCCCTTCCCCGCTCCTGCTGGGGGGGGAGAGGGTGGCTGTCGGGAGTCGTGGAGGAGGAAAGGGAGAGCAACCTCCTCCATATCGTATCTTGGAGACCATCTGCCCTTCTTTTGGGCCAGGAGCTGGAATATTTGCCATCAAAGCCAAGACCCCACCTCAACCCCTCCAGCCCCATCCTGTGCTGCCCCAGCCCCGGGGTGGCAATGGTGGGACTTGAGGGGTCCCAGATACCTTCCCACAGACATGGGTTTTGGGTACTTTTGGCATGGTGGGGTTCAACACCCTGTGGGGAGCCCCTGCATTGCCTTTCCCAGCCTGATGATCCCTCCTGGCTGCTCCTGGAAGGACGGGAAGGCCCCAGCCCTGGCATCCCGCTCATCCCACGCGCCTTTATCGCCCCTATCCCGGCCTTAGGCTGCATTTCGGGGCTGATAAAGGTCTCCCTGACCCTGAGCAGCCCAGCTGGGGAGCACTGCGAGAGCAGAGCAGCTGCCAGAGGGTGTCCAGAGGGGAAATGGGATGCAGAACCCAGCTGGAAGCAGAGGTGGGAGGGCGGCGGGTGGTACCACAGCGGGCTCTGCTCCCCTGACCTGGGCAGGGTCCCCCGGCCGGGGCTGAGCAGGGAGCAGGTCTCAGACCCTCCTTCCTCCTGAAAAGGGAAGTTTATAATGGAAACAAAAGCGATGCTGAGTCCAAGAGGAGCTTTTCCCATCCCATTTCCTGCGGAGGTGGGACAGGAGCGTTCCCGCACGCCACAGCTGGGGCAGCCGGAGGGGAGGGGGGAGTTTTGGGTGGGCATCGTGCTCACCAAGTCCAGAATTCCTTCCCCATATCCCATCTAACCCTGCCCTCTGGCAGTAGGAAGCCGTTCCCTTGTCCTGTCCCTCCATCCCTTGTCCCCAGTCCCTCTCCAGCTCTCCTGGAGCCCCTTTAGGCCCTGCAAGGGGCTCTCAGGTCTCCCTGGAGCCTTCTATTCTGCAGGTGAACCCCCCCAGCTCTCCCAGCCTGGCTCCAGAGCAGAGGGGCTCCAGCCCTTGGAGCATCTCCGTGACCTCCTCTGGACTGGCTCCAGCAGCTCCTGCTGTTGGACCCCAGAGCTGGGGGCAGCTCTGCAGGGGGGGTCTCACCTGAACAGGGCAGAGGGGCAGAACCTCCCCCTCCCCTGCTGCCCACACCTTGGGGATGCCGATCCCAAAACCACCCCTTGGCAGTGGGACACAACATCCCACCCCCCCCCAGCGTGGTGACCCCTTTTGCCCGAGTCCCCGGGGCCGGTGGCATCCAGCCGACCTCGTCACGGACCCGGGACAGGGAAGCGGGGCTGGGATGCTCCGGGGCCGCGGTCCCTCCCCCGGGAGCAGCGGGATCTATGGGCCTCTTTCTCCCGGCAAGTCAATGTGTCTTTTTGTTGCGCTGCCGGGGTTGATGCCGGCGAGCGGGGACAGACAATACGTCGCATTGTTCCCTTTCAGCAACATCTGACGGGCCCAGGCAGCAGAGAAGAGGCCAGTGTGTGTGCCCAGGATGGGGACGGCCGTGGGGGAAGGGACCGGGATGGACGGACAGGCAGCAGGAAAGACGCAGGGACAACCCCGGGCAGGCCTGGATGCAGGGCTGGAGGGATGCCGGGTGCCTGGGCGGCGTGGGAGATCACAGAATCATGTTATTTTGGGCTGGGAGGGACCTTAAAGATCATTTAGACGAGGGAGGTGTTATTTCTGGAACCCAAACAGCCTGGAAAACCAGCTCTGAGAGCCACAGACTTCCCACCCTGCTCATCCTAATGGCATATTAATTATAAAGCCTCATTAAGAACCTCAAGTGTCAATACCGTGAACTTTCCCATTGCTGGTGCCTCTCCCAGAATTCCTGGCTGCTTTCCCGGGACTCTGCAGTTGGGGGTACCTGTCAGCCCTTGTAAATCCAGGGAAATCCTCTCCCCAAAATCCCACAAAGGTGGGATGGAGCTCAGTCTCTGTGGGGCTGGGCTGCGGGATGGGGGGGGGGGGGATTGGGAGCAGAGCTTGGAGGGGGAATCACGGCAGTGCCAGGATTGTCTGCAACTTTCCATCAGAAATCCCCTCCTTCCCTCATCCTGGGCTGTCCCTGGCCGGGACTGCCTCATTGCCGGGAGCAGAATTCCCCTCAGCCTCAGAGCAAAACCGAAAGTGTCCCCAGGGCCACTGCAGCCACAGCCCAGAGACCCCGGGGGTGGGCTCCGGGGGGGCTGCTCCGTGCCCCAGCCTGGCGCTGAGGTTTTTGGGGAGCACTTTGCCTTTCAGGAATCCCAGCTCAGCCAGTTCAGCTCACATCCTCCCGGGGAGCTGGTGGGATGCGCTGGGAGGGGGCACGTGGGGTTTTTGGACTCTCTGGTGGCAGGTGCCGCTCTCTGACCCCCTCACAAACCTCTTGCACAGCTTCCAAGGCCGGGGGAGCACTGTGGGTCCCCCTTGTGCCGTCCCCATCCCTCTGCCAGGGGGGTCTGCAGCCCCTCTGTGGTGGGACACCAGCCCCCCCGTCTCACCCGCTCCGGGGGAGGTGCCGGGAGGGGACGGCAGCGGGTTTGGGGGACCTGTCGGGGCGGGAGCTGGCTGTGTGGCCCCGTTTGGTGGCAGCGGTGCCCTCCCCGCCCCCACGGCTCGCTGGGATGCACCGGCGGATGCAGCTCGCCCAGACTTGCATGGCCGTAGCCATGGCAACGGCTGCGCCGGGCGGGATGCGGGGGGATGCGGGGGGATGCGGGCGCGGGGCTGCAGCGCTGCCATCGCACCCAGGGCTGGCTTCTCCCAGCGCTGGCTTCACCCCACATCTGTCTTCAGTGCACGTCTGGGTTCTCCCAGGTCTGGATTCACTCCATGTCTGGGGTCAGCGAGGTCTGAGTTCGTCCCACATCTGGCTTCACCCCACATCTGGTTTCATCCTATGTCCCGCTTCACCCAGGTCTGGCTTCACCCCACATCTGGGTTCACCCAGGTTTAAATTCATCCCACATCTGGCTTCTCCCAGATCAACCCATGTCTGGCTTCACCCCATATCTGGCTTCACCCCATATCTGGCTTCACCCCATGTCTGGCCTCACCCCCTGTCTGGTTTCACCCCACCTCTGGCCTCTCCCCACACCTGACTTCACCCCGTATGAGCTCACCCAGCTCTGAGTTCACCCCACACCCGGCTCCCCCCTGTCCAAATCCTCCCCACTGCCAGCAGCGGTGCCCAGGGACACACGGACACGCACAATCCCCGGGGTACCGGTGCCAAGGGGTGGGTGCAGCCCTCGGGGAGGGGCCGGGCAGGGCGTGGACGGAGCCGTCACCGCGTTATCGGGGCCATAAAGCCGCCGCTGTTTGCACTGGTGCGGCCGCGCTTTGTCTCCCCATTAACTTTTAACCGCGCCGGCTTTTCCTCTCCGCTGCTCCCTCCCAGCCCCGCCGGGCTCGGGGGGCTGGATCCCAGCACATGGCAGCGCCGGGGGGGGGCCGCATCCCGCCCCCCAGCCCGCCGGGAGCAGGATGGGGACGGCTCTGGTCGCATCCCGCTCCTTCCCTCCGGACGGGAGCGGCGGGGGCAGAAGGGACATCGCGGCACCGCGCGGCTGCGGCTGCACCGGTGCCATCGGTGCCATCAGTGCCACGATGCCAGGCTGGTGCTGCCCACCTGCCCCCCCCACCGCCCGCCCCAGCCCCCTCGCCGCCAGCCCGGCTGGGTTTGGCAGCAAAGCAGCTCAGCCGGAGAAAAGCCTCGGGCGCTGGAGTGACCCACTAACCTTCTTCTTCTTAAAAATGCATGAAATGCAGGCGGCTGCCGCGGGACTCGCACATGCACCGGGCGGGGGCACGGGCGGGGGCACGGTTTGGCACCGGGCGGGGCAGGGGGAGCCTCGGGGAGCCCCCCCGGGGGTACCCACTGCACTCGCCGCCCGGATTTGGGGGGCTGGTGCTCTTTGGCGCCCGGTACATCCCCAGCCCTGGCAAGGGGTGGCACGGGCAGGGATCCCGGGAGGTGCCCGGGCGTGGTGCAGCCCATCTGTGCCGGTGCCACCCGGATGTGGGAACGCCACGGCGGAGCGAAGTCCACCTGGAATGTCACCCAGGAGCCCGCTGCCGCAGCCAGGGCTCGCTCCAGGCTCCCGTTGGAGTCCAAGGACATCCCAAAGAGTCCTCCTTGCTCCGCCCAGTGCCACAGCGGTGTCCCACTGGAGGCGCGGGGTGGGTGGGGGGGTCCCGTGGGCGCAGGCTCACCCCGTCACTGCCAGCACAGCCCTGACCTCGTTTCTCTCCAGCTCCTCCACGCCTTCAATACACCCGGAGCAGATGGCAGCGAGCCGGGGGGGGGTTGGGGTGGCGGGGGGACGGCGGCTCAGCCCCTCCACGGGGACACAGACCCCGCTCCCCGTGCCCTGAGCACCCCACGGCCCCAGCGGGACACACGTGGCCCTGCCCCTGGTGTGGCCCTCGTGCCGGTGACCGCGGGGGAGGGGACACGTCCCCACCGCCCTGGAAGGGGTTAAGGGATTCTGTCGCATGCGGCTGATTGAATTTCGGGCTCCTTTGCATGGCTGATTGCGGCTGCAACACCTCCGTGAAGACACAGCACTATTTTTAGCTGCTCTGGGCTGGAGTTGAGCGGCCCCGGGGCAGCCCCGGGGCAGTGTCCGACCCCGGAATCCCACGGCAGAGGGGACAGGTACCCCTGGCCTTCGGCAGGAGCAGCAGAGGATTTGCAGGATTAAGGGTTTGCCTTTGTTTTTGTGTCACAATCCTGTTGGAAGAAGAAGAAACAAACCCCAGGAGCCAACAGCAGCCCAAGCTGTGATGCCGTTAGCCTGGATTGAGTAAATCATGGAGCTGCTCCATCCCTGCTCGGCTCCACAGCTCAGTGAGGGGCTCATTCCTTGGCTGGATCCATGTTTCCCATCCTCTTCCCTCCTCGCAGCCCTGCTCCAGTCACCGGGAGCTCCTTGGCCTCGCTGCTGCCCACAGGGCTCCATCACCCCGACCAGCCGCGTTGTGCCTCAGAGGGAGGGAGGAAATCACGGTGGGGAATTTTTTTTCCAAGCCCTTCTGGAAATCCCTGCGGCTTCCTCGGGGTCTCAACCCTGACTCACGGGGCAGTGAAGGCGAGGCAGAGTGGGATGACCCACAGGAAGCTGCACACGCTCCTCCCAGTGCTGCCCACGGCTGAGCCCCTGTCCCTGCACACACATGGTCACATCTCTGTCCCTGCACACACACACATGGTCACATCTCTGTCCCTGCACACACACACACATGGTCACATCTCTGTCCCTGCACACACACACACGGTCACACCTCTGTCCCTGCACACACATGGTCACATCTCTGTCCCTGCACACACACGGTCACACCTCTGTCCCTGCACACACACGGTCACACCTCTGTCCCTGCACACACACACACGGTCACACCTCTGTCCCGGCACACACACGGTCACACCTCTGTCCCTGCACACACGTGCCCCCCCCAGCCGGGCCCTTCTCGCCCCAGTGCCAGCCAGGTGGCAGAGCAATCAGTCTCTCGACTCCTCCGACTGATTAACATAAATTGACACTGACTAATTAACCGTCCTGCCTCATTAGAGCCCGGATGCCGCATCCCTGGGAGCAGCAGGCAGCCGAGGAGCCCTGGCTGTTGATGCATCATGGCCACGTTCCACCCCACACTGGGCACTGGCCACCCCTGCTCCCCCCCGACCGGGAGTGTCCCCATCCCTGTCCCCACCCCACAGCCCTTGTGAGGCTGCCAGCAGCGATAACGAGATTGGTTCCTAATCCACTTATTCCTGGCTGGAGCAGAGGGCTGGCAGCCTGCTTCCAACACCCAGAGGGCATTAAACCCCCAGACCCCGGGGCCAGCAGGGGAAACCCTGGTGGTCTCAGCTGTGGGGTGATGCCAGGGGGTGAAACATATGGAAAGACCGTGGAGAGCCGAACCCTCCAGCGGAGGTGACACCATCAGCAGCGTGGCCTTGGGGAGCAGCAGGATGAGCAAACCTTGCATCAGCCGGGAAGGGAGATAAGGAGCCCTTCCCAGTCCTCGCTGGGAGAGGGGGAGGGATGGGGGGTTGCTTTAGGGAGCGGGGTGCAGGGGTAGGTCACCCCAGCGCGGTGACACCCAGCTCCGCAGGAGGAAGGAAAAGGAAATTTTTCACTTCCCTGTTTGCTCAGGGCTGCCTGGGAAGCGGAGGCCCCGCGCAGGCCCCATCCTGCCGCTGCCTGCTGGCACCCGGGGCTGAGTCACGGCACGTCCGACCGGTTTGGGGGACACCCTTGGGCTCAGCGTGGGAATGTCCTGACCTCAGCACGGCACAGAGCCGGGACCAGCCCCGCCGAGCCGCCCGCGGGACCCTCAGCTCCCCAAAAACCCAGGGGAGGGGCTTTGCCCTGGGGGGTGTGGGTGCTCCCGGAGAGCTCCCGCTCATTCCCAGTGCCCTGCGTGCGATCCCTGCCGCCCTGAGCGGTGGATTATAAACTAGGTCAGCGGTAGATCCCCAAAAGTGATTGGAATCAGGGAATTGCCACTCCCTGGGGCGAGCCCGGCGGGAGGTTCGCTCCGCTCGATGCCGTTATCGCTGGGCTGGAAGGGAAGGGCTGGTGGAACAGGGACCCCTGGAATTCCCCGACGGCAGCGCCAGGACCGGGTCCCACGTGGATCCTGGGCATCGGAGCCACGAGGAAGGCACAGGGGCTTGGGGACACTGCGCCAAGGCCAGGTCACCCCGTCCGAGGCTCAGGAAAGCGGACGGATGGTGCTGGCACGGCCGGGAATGCTCCGTGCGGAGGAGGCAGCGCCGCGGGGCAGGAAGCGGGACGGCAGAGGGGCAGGAAGGCAGCCCCGGCCCCGGGGCCGGCGGAAGAGCGGCGGGAAGGCTCGAGGGAGGAAGCCTGGCCCCGGCCAGGGGCTGCCCCGGTGCACGTGTGGGGGCAGTGAAACGGGGCCCGGCTGTGCCCGCAGTGGGACCGAAACTCGGCGGTTCCCGGGAGAGCCGCGGGCTGCAAACGCCTCTCGACGCTCCAGGGGCTGCAGGTCCCGGCCTGTCCTGCAGCAGCCACACGTCGGGACTCGCAGCCTCGTGCTGTAGGGTGGGAGATCCTAAACTCGGGGTGCAGGACCCCCTTCCGGTGGTGGCAGAGGCGGTGCTGCCACTCACAGAGCTCCTGGGTGGGGTCTGACCGAGGATCCAGGACCCCCAGGGGCGTAGGGGTGGGTTTGGAGGGGGACTTACGTTCCTCTGGAGCTCCGTGAGAGTTTGGGGAGCTCAGCCTACACAACGCCCAGCCTGACACCCACCTGGGAGGTGGGCGACCTTCCCAAGCTCTCCCCTCGTCCCAGCTCTTGGGAAACATCCCAACACTCCCCAAGGTCTCCATTCAGCACCTCTGAGTCCTCGAGCATCCCCAGCCCAGATCACTGGGAATATTCAGCTCAGGCCCGGAGCGATGCCGCTGGAGGGGCCGCGCCCCCGCTGTGCCCACCATGCCGGGGGTCTCATCCCAGCGTCTCCCAGTGCAGGGGTGGAGCGCCGGGAGCTGCTCTGCGCTCGGCGGCGGAGCAGGGGATGGAGCTGTTAAATATTTATAGCGGCGGTTGGAGCTGCCGGGTAAAATGGCAGCGGAAGCGGAGGGGGGACGGCGGGAGGGTCCATCTGGCCCCCGCACTCGGAGTCACCATCTGCTCCCCGCGGGAGCCGCTCCCGGCGCCGCGGCGGGGCCCGGGATGCTGGGGGTGGTGCCTCTGCTCCCGGCCACAAGTGCAATGAGTTTGGTGGTCTCAGGCGATGGCGGAGGGTGGGGGGGTGGCTCAGGGTCCGACCCACCGCCCCGTGTTTGCTCCAGCTCCCGGGTCCCCATCGTGGACTTGTTTGGAGGAGGAAATGAGGACATGTGTGTAATTGCTAATGAGGATGCGCATATGCTAATCAGGGCTCCCAATTATGGCAGGACGGGGCCTCGTGGGCTGTGTCCTGCCCCGGTTTTGGCCAGGTGAGCCCCGGGCAAGGTCAGGCAGTGGTGGCCGGCTCAGCTCGGCTCAGCTCATCTAGGCTGGGCTTGGCTCAGCTCAGCATCTCCTGGGTTTGGGTGCCCCCATGGAGACCCCACAGCTCTGGGTCTGGAGGAGAGCAGGGTCTGGGGTCCCGCTCAGGGGTTCCCAGCTCCCAGCCCTGGAGGAGCAGCGATGCTGGTGGGATGGGCACAGGGAAGCAGCTCCCACCACCCCTCTGTTTTTCTTCCCCTCTTGATCTCACTCACAACCTGCCACGGTGTGAGGTGACAGTGGGTAAACAAATCCTTGATTAGCCACTTTTGGGATTTGGCTTTGTTAATGTCAAAAATATTTATTAAGGAAGAATTAAAGCTACCAGTCTCCGGATACAGGATGGCACAGCCCAGGTGGGATCACCTTTGGCTTGGTGGGGTGCTCCTGTCCCACCCTCCCCCATCCCAATTCCCACCTCAGCTGCTGCTGGATGCTGGATTTGGCTGTGAACCAGCCAGGGACGGGCTCTGGGATTTCTGGGGGGACGAGGAGATGCTGGGAAGTGTCTGTCAGGTCCCCAGTGAGGGGGTTGAGCTGCAGGATCACCCAGAAATCCAGGACCCAGCAATGGACAGTGTCCGTCCTCCATCTGTGCCGAGCTGGGATGGGAGCAGCCAGGAGCTGACTGACTGCAGGTCCAAGGAACAGGGATAGGGTGGGAGACGTGGCCTCCCAGGAATGCTGGGATGGGCTTTGCGGGGAAAACAGCCACTTCCCATCAGCTGCATCCGCTGGGAAGCAGTGGGAAGCAGTGAGGGGATTCCCGGCGGGCTGTAGGAGGCCGAAGTTTATCCCCATTTCGGGTGTGAATAGGGAGGGCTCAGCCACATCCCCAGCAGTGCCAAACCCATGGAGGGCATTTCTGCCTGGATTTTTGCTCCAGCACAGCTGTTGTCCTGGGGTCCCACTCCTGGGGGCACCCCGGGACGTGTCCCCAGCAGACACGGGGCTCCCTGTCCCTCCTGGCTCGGGGCCCACACCACGATGCCTGCCCGGCTGGGGGGACACTCGGGTGGGATTATCCATAATTGCCTGCACTTTGATGTCCATCACCTCCTCTCGGGGGGTTCCTCGTTACCTGCAGCAAACCTGGCCTGGCATCTGGCTGCTAATCCCGGGATTAGCGGGCGTGGGGAGGGCAGCAGATGGAGCCCGGCCAGGCTGGGACCCCCAGGGTGCAGCCCATGGGCCAACACTGTTTGGGTTGTCCGGGACCCCCAGGGTCACCAAGGCAGCTGGGTCCCCAGTGGAGCCACGTCCATGGAGAGCCCGGCTGCTCCCAGGGGAATTCCCACCCGGGATCTCCCCTGGGGCCTCATCCCCTCCAGAGGCCCTGGGAAAGCCCCCGTTCAAGGGAAATGAGAGGTGTCACTGCTCCCAGTGACAGCCTTTCCCAGCTGCAGGAAGAGCATTGCTGGGAAGCCAGTAAGCTCCCTGTCCAGCTTCTTCTCGCCCCCAGAATATCCGCAGTGCACTCAGGCTGGGAAAAAGGGAAGGGGAGAAGGAAATGGCTGCACGTCTCCATCCTGTGCCCACCCAAATCCATCTCCTTCATCCCTGGGGTCCTGGCCGGGCAGGGGGAGGAACAGGAGGTCCTGAGGGAGCTGCTCCCGGGGCTGTGTGCCGGGGGGGTGGGTCTGTGCCCCCCAATTCCAAGCCAAACCCCCCCATCCTGTGGCCGATCGCCCCACGGCTGCGTGCTAACCCCAGGGTCCCTGCTCAATGGGAGGAAGGAAATCCTCATCCTCGGGAAAGGCTGGACACGGCCGTTTCCTCCCGCCGTGCTGGGGAGGGGGCCGGGGCACCGGCACACCCGCCCTTGGCGCCCCGACATCATCACCCCCCACCCCATCCCTATGGAAACCCCGTCCGGAGATTGGATTTGGTCCTGGTGGGGTCACACGGGAGCCAGGGACAGGCTGGGGGGGCCTCTCTGTGCCCTCCGACCCCAGGGGACCTTCCGGGGGGGTCGGGGGGCTCCTGCAGCCGCCCCAGGCAGCGAAGCCCCTCGGTGTCCGCGGGCGTGGGGGGATCCCGGATCCGTGCGGGTCCCGGTGTGGGCTGGGAGGGAGGGAGGGCACAGTCCCGGGGGGCTCGGTCGCATCCGGCTCCCCCCCCCCCAGCCCTCGGTATTCCCGCGGCTCCTTCCTCTTCCTCGCCCTTCGCCCGCTGACGGCAGCGCTCACAAAGGGTGCCCTTTGCCCCTCCGTGTCCCCGCCGCCCCTCGGGGCTCTGCCGGGCACCGAATCCGCCCCGCCGGTGCCCCGGGCGATGCTGCTGCCGCTCCCGGCCCTTGTCCTGCTCCCGATGCCGCTCCCGGTTCCCCGCGACCCGCTCCGGGGCTGGATCTCCGCTTTCAGTCGCCAATAATCGCCCCCGGGGCGGCGGGGCTGGACCGGGAGCGGGACCGGGATTGAGACGGGGATCAGGACCGGGATCGGCACCGGGACCGGCACCGGGATCAGGATCGGGGAGGATATTGGGATCGGGAGAGATACTGGGATGGGAAGCGGGACCGGGAGCGAGGTTGGGAGCGGGATCGGGACCGAGATCGGCACCGGGATCAGGATCGGCACCGGGATCAGGATCGGGATCGGGATCAGGATCGGGATCAGGATCAGGATCAGGAGCGGGATCGGGATCAGGAGCGCGCGCTCCGGGCGCCCCCTGGCGGCGACGGGGCCCCGCCGGAACAAAGGCCGGAGCCGGGACCCCCCCCGGGATCTCCCGGGACCCCCTCGGGACCCCCCCACGGGCAGGAGGGAGCCCGGGACCCCCCCACGGGCAGGAGGGAGCCCGGGACCCCCCCACTGGAGAGGGCACGGCCCGTGCCCCAGGGCCTGGGACACCCGGGGAACGAGCTGCGCCCCTTCCTCCTCTCCCTCTCCCTCCCCGTCCTCCCGCTCCTCCTCCTCCTCCCCCGGCCCGGGGGTCCCTCCCCGCCCCGCGCCCTTCTCGGAGCGGGGCGTGTGCCGCGTGGGAGGGATTATTTAACCGAACAACAAACGCACAAACAACTTGTTGGGAGTAAAAAAATATGTTTTTTTTTTTTCCTTTTAATTACATCAGTGATCAAAGAAAAAAAAAAAAGCAGTGGTAACAAAAATACAAAGCTCTGAGGGTTTCTTGTTTTGTTTGTTCTGTAACAAGCTCAGCATCAGTGCAATTGTTTTAATTTAACTTCTGCTCTGAGTCCCTGCTGGCAGCATATGAGTAGGCTTTGCCCAGCACCAGACGGTCACGCAGCAGCTTGAAGAAGGCGTAGTAATTGCTGAAGAGGATCAGAGCCAGGGAGATGGTCTGGTGCCACTTCTCCGAGGAAATCAGCGAGTAAAGCTGGTAGAAGATGACGGCCCCTTCCAGCAGGATCAGGATGTTGAGGATCCTCAGTGGTTTGCTGAAAAAGAACTGTGGGAGAACACAGTGAGGCAACCGAGCGAGAGGCGGAACCTCTGGGGTGGGTTTTGGGTGGGATTCCTCTGGGATTATCCACAGGGATAAGTAACTTCCCACCCTGGGCACTTGGAAAGCCACCCTCTGGCAGCCCCAGGTGTCCAGGACACGAGGACCATGGCCCTGCCCGGGTGCTACCCCTCTGTTTCCCAGGAAGGAGACGTGACCTTACGTGGAACCTGAAGTGCGAGACGTCGGAGGGCACGGCCACGTTGTAGTGCCCCACGGCCTTGTACACGTTCTTGCTGTGCTTCACCAACACCCCCTGCGGCCACATGCACTCCTCAGTCCACCTGCAGGGAACAGGGAGCCCTCAGTGCTGCCTGCACGTGGGAACAGGGGCTGCTGCCTTCCCCCTGCCCACGGGGAGCACGGGCAGGTTGGCCCGTCCGGGTGTGTCACCACGGTGGTGACAACTGGCAGGTACCCGTGGCCAGGAGCGGCAGGAACCTTGCCAAAAATCAGCTCTGCTGGCTGAGCTTGGCAGTGGGCAATGCACAGAGTGTCTGTGCTGTTGGAGGTATCAGCCCACAACTCCGCTCTCAGTTTTCTCCCTCGTTTTTTATTTTAAGGCTGAGCTCCCTGTCCAGCCCTCTCAGGGAAAACCCAGCCCTAACCCCAAGAGAGAATTCCTTACTGATGCTGCAGCACGTTGGAGCAGAGGGCTGGATCCACCTTCTGCCAGCAGCCCAGGTGTGCTGCAGCCTTGTGGAGCAGGTCACAGTAGCGGGCAGGGAGCAGGTACTGCATCAGGATCACGGAGGTGCTGATGGAAACCAGCAGGAAGAGCTCACAGGACCAGCGTTTGTCGTAGTACTGAGTGTTCTGTGGGGGGACAGGAACGTGTGGCATGTTTGGGCATTGGTGTGACAACGTGTCTGCACAGCCCCACCTGCCAGAGCCATCAGAACACAAAGCACTCAGGCAGGTAGAAGGAGGCAGCTGCATGCAGCTGTTAATCCCGCTTGGAAAGAAGCACCCACATAGGATGGCTGATGCAGAACTGCTGTGCCAGCACCAAAAACAGGGGGATGGCTCCTGATGCTCCCCGTGCTCAGCTGACAGCGGGTGGGAGCACCAGGGGACAGACCTCCCTGGGGGATGAGTTATGAGGAGACATTTGTCTCATTCACAGATTAGGAATATAACATTAGTACCACACCTTAGGGATTCAACAATGTCCCCCTCCCCGCTGCCACCACGGCCCAGTGCCCACCTCCCAGCCAGCCCCAGCCCTCTCTCACCTTCACAAACCAGACGGGCACGAAGGCCACGTAGTAGGCACTGAGCATGGAGCTCACCAGCACCTCCTTCATGCGCCAGTTGAAGTCCATTTTGAGGTACTCCACCTCGTTGCGGATGAGGTCCGGGGAGAGGCAGCAGGCGTGGGTGGGCATGGCCTCCATGCCGTACATGTGCCGCGTGTGCTGCTTCCACGTCTCCTTGAGCACCGTCAGGTAGTCCCTGCCCCGGGCCCCCACCTCGCCCGTGTCCCTGGGGCCGATGTTGGCCACCTGGGCAAACAGCCCCGCCTTGCGCAGGTCACAGTTCAGCTGGAGGAAGGGAATGTACATCCCGAACCTGGAGCAGCACAGGGCGGAAGGGCTGTTAGTCCTGAGGGTTTGCTGCAGCACAGCCCCTTCCCGAAGCCAGGAGGAGGTTCCCTGTGGTTGCCCCATGCCTGGAAGTGTCCAAGGCCAGGCTGGAGCAACCTGGGCTACTGGGAGGTGTCCCCGCCCGTGGCAGGGGGTGGAACGGGATGATCTTTAATGTCCCTTCCAACCCAAACCATTCCATCATTCTGTGATTCTAAATGGCCTCTAATACCTACAGAAACTCCTGAAAAGAGCTTCACCACTGATCTCAAGTCTCAGATCTTTATGGATGCTTCCTCCTTCATTTATCAGGGAGAAAGGAGCTATTTTCCATACACGACTGGAAGCAAAACCAGCTCCCTTTTATCAGTTAACACGAAGCAGGGAAGCTGTTTGATTCCCTCCACCTGGAGCCAAAGGAAACTGAAGCCACGAGTTTTTTTGAACACTATGGGAAAAGCACACACTCCCTTCTCAGAGGACACGAGCAATCTAAGGATTGGTGCTCACATAAAGCTGAGACACAGGCAGATGTCAAAGACCTGCCCTGCCAGCACGGAATGTGACACAGCAAAGGGGAAAAGGTGACCAGGTAACTGAGCACTTACTGGGGCTTCACTTCAACACCCCCTGCAGTGCCCATGAGGGATCCCCCTCCCTGACACAGGGATACTCACGGGTAGCACAGGAACAGGAGGTTGAGGAAGGAGTAGGTTCTGAAGAGGTGGATGATGGATCGGCACAGGCTCCAGCCCGTGCCGGTGAGGACGGCAAACCGAGTGACCACCAGGAACACGGAGCGGGGCAGGGACACTTTGCCACTCTGGGAAGCCTGTGGGAGAGAGGAGAGAGCTGGGCACAGGGGAGGCTCATTCCCTCTTCCTGCAGGGAGTAAAACTCAATCTGTGAATCAAGTAAAGCACCAGGGAAAGGCTGAGTGATGCCAGGACAGGGAGGCCTTCTGTGGAATCTCCAAAACCTCTGGAATCTGGGCCTCATTCCTCAGGCTGGAGGGAGGAGAGCTCTGAGTTCCTTGTTAAACTCTGGCAGTTAAAGTGTGACCAGCCCACCCTCCTGGCCCTGCTCACCACAGGACATTTCCACGGTGAGCAGACACCCACTGACTTTCCCTGGGGAAAGGTGGAGTGATGGAGAGAACAGGAAAAGAGCCAATTAGGAGGAGGGAAGCAGAATCACTACAAGTCTAGTTGAGACAGTAATTCAGAGACAATCCCAGAAGGACAGAGTCAGGAGAGGTGGTTTGGGGCTCTCAGTTCTGTTCTCTGCTCTTCCCATTCCAAACCATGCCTGGGATTCTGACTTGGGCGTATCACAAAGCTCTTTAGGAAAAGACAGAGGAGTTTGGAACTGCAGAAGGGACACACAGCCTTGCAATTCCCCCCAAAGAACAGCTCTGAGATCTGCCTGGGGACTTTACCTCCTTCACAATAGCACTGATGAGCCGCCGGGCCAGGACGATGGTTGTCACCGTCAGCACGTTGAAGTCAATAAGGTGAAAGTTCTGTGGAGACAAAACCAAAATGATCCCGTTCCCATGAGGCAGCAGAAACCCACATTCAACAGAGAAACTTCCAAATTATCCTCTTCTCTTTGGACTCTCTTCCAAGATTGGAGAGAGAATGACAAGCAGGCAGCCAGCACCCAAAACTTGGCAAAGTAAAGAGTTGCAGAGTCACGTGTAGTTTACATTAAATATAAATATATATAAAATGTAATGTTTAACGACCCCAGAGACATCCTGGGAGTATCATCTGTCCTCTGGTGCTTACCAGTGATGTGTGGGAGGGAGGGTGGGAGGGTGGGTACCACCACACCGTCTTGTAGATGTTGATGTAGTGGACAAAGAGAGCGACGAGGTGACAGAAGAAGAGCTGGAGCTCGAACAGGACACTCCTCTCCACAGGCAGCTCTGGGATCTTACAGTGCCTCAGGGGGACCACTGTCTGTGCTGCCAAAGGGGGGCTGGAAAGGCCTGTACCTGAGCCACTCCTGCCAAGGGAAGCCAAGAGTCAGGAATGAAGAGGGCAGTGTCCTCCTGCCCACCCACCCAGGCTGTACAAGGACTAACACTGACTGAGAAACCCAAGCTAACCATCAGTGGCTGCCACAAAACAGAAGTGTCAGCACCCCAAAGACGTCCAGGATGACTCTGGCAGGCAGATGTGAGCAGGAATTTGCCCAGAGAAAGCAAAACTTGGAACCAGGCCAGCCTACAGCACCAGGTCACTTGATATTAAATCCCCTGTGTTGAGCCAGGTTCAAACCCAGGGCTGTGCTGTGCTACTCAAGGGACAACCAGTGACTCCCTTAATTAATTGGAACCTTTCAGACCTCAAGTTGCTATTTACATATCTAAGAGTGCTTGAACATGAAAGACAGAGCAATTACACACAAGCCCTTGTTCATTCTTCACCTTCTATTCACCTGAGGAGGAAAAACGAGTTTAGCCAGAGGTGTGTGTTCCTGTGTGAGCACGCACAGGATCCCAGACAGATCCTTTAATCGAGGGGAATTAAGATACACCAGATATATCTCTCCTGATTTGCAGTCTCTAAATAACAACAGGCGAAGGAATCTGGGTGTGGGTTTCAAAGAAACTGCAGAGCACAAACTCCCATTGAAAATCCCAAAATGAAACCACAGGTGTGGCTGCAGGAAGGCTGCTGATCCTGGGGGACGCAGCTGGATCAGTCCAGGGTTTAAAACAGCAGGGCTGACAGCTTAAAATGAGGGGGAAATCTTAGGAGATGTCTCTCTGAAATGACCAGATTCCCAAGGTGAAAGAGGTTCAGCTCCTCAGGATTGATTAAACTGTGGAATCACAGAATGGCCGGGGTTGGAAAGGACCTTAAAACCCATCCAGTCCCACCCCCTGCCCTGGGAAGGGACACCTCCCACTAGAGCAGTCAAGCCCCAGCCCCATAAGCAGGAGGTGCCTTATGAACCCTGCAAAGCAAATGTTAAATCTGTCTAAACACACTCCCTGCTGAGGGCCCTGGGCCAGGAAAATCACAGGGATACAGTTATCCAGGCAAGTCATTGCAAGGCCACAGGCAGAGCAATCCAGCTTTGCTGGGAGAGCACACACAGCTCCTTATCACAGGTGGGGAATGCACAAGCCCACACCCCAGCTCATCCCCAAGGAATCTGGGCTTTTCAGGAGGGTATGGAGTGACAGGGCAAGGGGGAATGGCTTCCCACTGCCAGAGGGCAGGGTTAGATGGGACAGTGGGGAGAAATTCCCCCCTGGGAGGGTGGGGAGGGGCTGGAATGGATTTCCCAGAGCAACTGTGGCTGGCCCATCCCTGGGAGTGTCCAAGGCCAGGTTGGAGCAACGTGGGACAGGGGAAGGTGCCCCTGCCCATGGCAGGGGGTGGGACTGGATGGGCTTTAAGGTTGGAAAAGCTCTCCGAGATGGTTAAGTCCAATCTTGTGCCCCCAAGCCCATCAAACCCTCTCACAAAGCTCCACATCCACTCGTTTTAACACTCCCAGGGATGATCTGAACACCACAGGGATGGTTTGGACACTCCCAGGGATGGTTTGGACACTCCAGGGATGGACTGGACACCCCAGGGATGGACTGGACACCCCCAGGGATGGTTTGGACACTCCAGGGATGGACTGGACACCCCCAGGGATGGGGACTCCCCCACTTCCCTGGGCAGCCCCTTCCAAGGCCTGACCACCCTTTCTGTGAGGAATTTTTTCCTGTTATCCAGCCTCACCCTCCCAGGCGACAGGACAAGGGATGAACGACTTCAAACCGCAAGAAGGGAGATCAGGGTGGGACACTGGGAAGAAACTGCTCCCCCGTGAGGGTGGGGAGGCCCCAGCACAGGTTACCCAGGGAAGCCGTGGCAGGGAGTGGGAACGGGATGAGCTTCAAGATCCCTCCCAGTGCAACCCACGCCAGGTGGCTGCAGGGGGGAGCAGAGCCTGGCTGGCTGTGGCTCTGGGGGCCCGTACCTGGTCCGGGAGCGCACGCCTGTGACGGAGGAGCCCGAGGAGTGTGCGGAGCCGCCGGCAGCTCCGGGCTCACACAGCGGGTTCCGGCAGTAGGAGGTTCTGTTGGGACCTCGCCGGCCCCCGGCCATTCCCGAGCCGTGGGAGCTGCTCACTGCGGGATCGCTCCAGGCCCCACCACTGCAAGCAGAGACGGATTGTTGATTAGGGATGGTTGATCATTCCGGGCTCATCCGTCGCCGCCACTGCCATGGCAGGATAACCCGATTCCCAAGCCTGTTCCTTGCCTCCTGCATTTCCCCAGGCTGTGGATGAGGGCTTGTTGAGGTGCTGGGAATTCATGGAGAGTCCGTGTGTGGAGGCTTCCATGGAGCTCTTCCTGCCTCTCTCCCAACCCAAGTTTACAAGGAATTTGATCAGCATCCCTGTGGTGTTATCCCTGTGCCACAGGCAGGGCAGAGACTCAAGAATTCCCCAAAAGGAATTCAGGGGGTTAGGGATATCAGAGGCACCCAGAGATGCTCAGGAATTCCCCTGAAGGATCCAGGGAATTAGGGATATTAGAGACACCTAGAGATGCTCAAGAATTCCCCCAAAGGACCCAGGAAATTAGGGATATCAGAGGCACCCAGAGATGCTCAAGAATTCCCCCAAAGGATCCTGGGGATTAAGGATATTACCTGGGTCCTCTTTGCCCAATTTTGTGCTGAAATTGAAGATTACAACTTTTTCTTTTTTTTTCCCCAAGGAATTACAGACTGGCTTTTTCCTTTTTGGCTCCTTAGAACTGGGAAAAAGAACCCATTTTTAGGGCATTCGTTGTTTTATGTTTGCATGGCACTGAGGCCAATGGGGTATCAGCCCAAATTTAGCTTTTCCAGGGATGTTTGGCACAGTGTAAACCATAACACTAATCCCAAGGTTTTTAAACCTTCCCTGGATCCTGCTTAAACCTCAGGAGACCCTACACAACTTCAGAGAAAGGAGAAGGTGATAAAACCCCCATTTACAAGTGAAATCTGAGCTGTGAGGAAACTCAGGTCACACCAGTTACTGAACATTCCTTTTCCTGGTGGTGGATAATTTCCAGTTTGCACCACTTGGAGTAAAAAAAAACTTGCTGAGGGTTTAGAGACTGTTCTTAAAGAAGTTTTAAAGCTGGAGCTGAGCTCAGGACTCCTAGTGCTGGACAGTGGGGGACACCTGGGAAGCGTCGGGATGCAGTTTTTGGGGGGTGCAGGAGCTCTGGGAGCTCCCTGGAAGCTCTGAGGGAGCAGTGGAGGCTGTGAGGGCACAGACGGGGGGGTTCCAGGTCTGCAGGAGGGCAGGAAGGAGCCACAGAGGCTCCAGGGGAAAAATGTGGGGGCACAAGGAGGGCTAAAGAAGAGCAGTGGGGGCCAAGGGGGGCCTGGGGGAGCAATAGGGGCTGAAGAGGAAATGTGGGGGCACAAGTGGGGGTTGTAGAAGAGCTGAGGGGGCCACTGGGGGCTCTGGGGGGGCAACGGGGGCTATCAGGGGGAAATCTGGGGGTGCAAGTGGGGACTGCAAGAGAACAGTGGCCAACACAGGGGGTCTGGGGGAGCGTAAGAGGGAAATGTGGGGGTACAAGTGGGGTCTAAAGAAGAGCTGAGGGGGTCAAGGGGGCTCTGGGGAAGCAACAGGAGCAGTCAGGGGGTGATGGGAGCTCTGAGCGCCCGGGAGGTCCGGCTGGGGCAGCACCGGGACCCTCCAGGGAGCCCGGGGGTGGCCCTGCAGCCTCTACTGGGGCACACAGGACCTGCATTAAGGACTCCGGAGGGAGGTGAGGGGTCCATGAGCACGCCCCGAGGCTGCTGCGGGGCTCTGGAGGGGCTCCGGGCGAGGCCGCGCCCCCCCTGAGCGCGGCGCGGTCGGGGCGGGGCGAGCCGCGGGGCTGCGCCGCGCCCCGCCCGGCGCACGGGCCGTCCCCGCGGCTGCCGGCGGGGCTCCCCCCGCCCGCTCCCGGCCCGGTCCCGGGGCCCCCTCCCCTGTCCCCCCTCACCCATCGCCGCCGCCGCTCCGCCTGTGCCGGCCACAATATGGCGGGCGGGCCGCGACGGCGGCCGGCGCGGGACAAGCTTCGGCGGGGCGCGAACGCCACTGGCCACGCCCCCGACCCGCTTGGACACGCCCAGCGAGTACTTGGACACGCCCACATCCCGCTCGGTCACGCCCAAAGCCACGCCCTCTCCAGGCCGAGGTCGCCTCTGGGTCCCAGCGCCCACCCGTGTGTTCCCCCCACACCCCCCCCCATAGGGGACAGACCCCCCCAAAACACACCCCGTCGAAACCAGTGAAACAACCGCTGAAAGCCAAAACATATTCATCGTCAGGACTTTATTACACGGAATGAGGGATCACTTCCAAACACAAGAGTTGTAGGATCGTGGAATAGCTGGAGCAGAAAGCCCAGTGCTCCTCGGTGGAGGAGCTTGCCAGGCTGCCATCCAACTTATTGGTGCAGGAGCTCACCAGGCTCCCATCCAAGCTATTTTCGTGCTGTGATTCACCTTGATCATTTTTCAGCATCTTTATCACCCGCTCACAGCGTTTTTTTTCTCAATGATCTCCTCCACTTGTGGGCGTTGGTGCTTCGGCACAGATGGAGCATTTTACAACACTGAGAACCAGCTGGAGGCAAAAATCTCTGAAATTAATGGACTTCCACAGGCCCAGGGTTTAGTTCTTTACTGGCTTTGGAAGGGGCTGCCCAGGGAGGTGGTGCAGTTCCCATCCCTGGAGCTGTCCAAGGAATGACTGGACGTGGCACTCAGTGCTCTGGGCTGGGTGACGAGGTGGTCACAGGTTGGACTCGATGGTCTTGGAGGTCCTTCCCAACCTCAATGTGCAAAGCCATCAAAACCCAGGAGTATCCAGACATCTGTGGTTTAACAGAGTCTTCCAGGAACAACTATAAAGGTAACAGGACGTACCAACATCAGGTTAAAAACATTTTCAGGTTAAAATATATCAGGTTTGCAACTACAACACGACGTATTGAAGCTTTTTGGTCATACCTAGTTCCAAATTCAGTGGTAAAAGTAACAGCTTCAGCAGAAAACACTTTATATTTCAGTGTTCCAACACACAGCTGCTGCTCTCGTGGGATCCAAGGGAGGCTCCAGTGTTCTCCAACACTCCCCAAGATCTGGCAGGTTCCTATTTCCCAGGGAAGTGTCTTAACTGTGCTCCTTGATCAGCTCTGAAAGCAGCTCCCTGGAGACTCATCCCTCCTTGCAAAAGGAGCAAAAGGAGCGTGGAAACAAACATTCCCATTAAAACATATGGCAGCAGTGGAAGGCTCAGCTGAGCAGCAACAGCAAAGGTTTGTGTTCTGTGCTCACAGAACGGAGCTTCCCAGGGAGAAAATGAGGAATAACATCTCCACTGGGATGGGAGTCCCTGGATAACCTGCAGGAATTCCTCCCCCTCATAGCTGATGAACGGGACACGTGTCCAATGTCTCATCCAACATGTTACAGGTTTATCAATTAAGGAAGAATTTCCCTAAGCCCCGTTTTCCTCCCCAAAAGCTCCGGATGTGCTCGTTCCCAGGGAAGCCTGTTCTCCTCTGCAGCTCCCAGCAGACACATCCCAGCTGGTCCCTCCTCCTCTGGGGCCGCTCAGAGGGTCCATCCAAGCTGCAGGAATCACCCTCAGCCCAAGTGTTCTCCAGGAGAGCAGCAGGATGGGTTAAGGAAGGGAAAATGAACACTTGAACTGTTTTTCTTGGCTCTGCTCGCGACAGATGCTCTCATACAAATTTAAAAGCTCGTCCTGTACGAAAAGAATCATCTGCTGCAAGTGCTGGACAGGGAATCCAGCTGTGCTCGTAAACCCAGCTTATCCAAGACGGAATTTTGGAGGGACATATCGAGGTAAAGGGTTAAACCACAGTGCTTTCAGAGAGGCTGAGTTAGACACAAAATACCACAGAGGGTGTGGAATTCCCATCTTGGAGGTGTCCAAGGCCAAGTTGGACAGGGGTTGGAGCAATCTGGTCCAGTGGAAGGTGTCCCTGCCCATGGCAGAGGCTGGAACTGGACGGGCTTTAAGGTCCCTTCCCACCCAAACCATTCCATGAATCTATATTTCCATATAACAAAGCTCAAAGCCATTTGCTTTATTTAACAACCCAAACAGCAACTTGAAACCAGGGCTGAGGAATGGGCAGGGGATGAAAGTCTCCTTCCAGGGAAAGCTGCCGGGGGTTTTTCTGGAATTCCAGCTTGGTTTCACTCTCCTGTGGCTGCCCAGGATCCCACAAAGCACTCAACCTCCCTGAGGGTGTAAAACCCGGGTCTGTGCCAGCTCCAGGCACAGCCAGGCTGAGTAGTTATACCCAAGAGGCTGGAGAAGCTGTGACCACGCAGGGAAAGGGGCAGGGAAGGTGGGAATGCTGCGTGTTCTGCAGCAGGAGGATGCTCCTGGAGCCAAAATCTCTTAACAAGAACGGTTTTTGTTGGGAAAAGCTTCCCCAGAGGAGAGGTCCCAGCTGCTGCACATCCCCCTGCACAGAGCCAGGCACGACAGGGCCTTCACCTGCTTTATGGCCTTCACCAAAACCCTACAAATAATAAGGTGAGGATTAGTCCTTTGGGAAAACTGGGAGATGAGAGATCCCTGGCACTTGTGAGGTCACAGCCAGCTAATTCCACCTCCAGCAGCCACCTGCCAGTAGGAAAGGGAAGGTTATTCAGGTTATTTAGGTGACTCAGACTCAAAGGAATCTCTATCCCTCACAAATTCCTGCATCACCCCCGGAATGTCTGGCTAATTAGAGCATCTTTGAGAGACACATCCTATGCTGAGGGTTATTTTGGGATCTCCAATTAGCTCTTGCAGACTCCAGGCTAAAATCTGACTGGAGCAGTGCTGTGAGAGGGAGGGAACGTCTGATCCAGGGCATGTTTGCAAAATACTTGTAGCATATACAGCTATTTCAATATATTAATATTTACAGTCTGCCACAACATTTAAGTCTTCCCCATAAACATGCAACAAAGGCAAGGCACGAGCTGGATCCCTCCAGAGGCAGCGTCACAAGATCCCCTTCTACAGGTAAAAAAAAAAACCCTGCATCATAATAGATGATCTCTATCAAATCTTTTCCACTTGATATAAAAGCTGTGCCTATTAAGAAAGAAACGGGAAAGATTGGTACATGGCCAGAGAAACTGATGTTCCAATTACATTGTAAATGAAGATGAATTTGATAACCAGGCCACAAATCCAGACACGTTATCGTTCCCCCTGGCAGGATCCAATTTTCAAGTGGAAGAATTCAGGGTAATCTCCCTGTTGCAGCATTTCCACACATTACCTCTTCCTCGTCCCTAATGCTCCTCGGATAAGAGAAGCTCGTTTGGGAGCTTTACAATTCCATGTAAAATTAGACTTGTGTCCTTTTATGTCCTGTGCCCAGGTTGCCTTTTGAAGCTGTTGGGCTTGTTCAGCACTGCAAGGGTTTATTTCTTTGTTCTTTTATTTATGGAGATCAGACTTTCAGCGGTCTCAGGGTTTGAGAGGAAGCATTTAGCTGTTCCCAAAAGCCTTGGGATGCTGCCCTGGGGGAGAAATGTGTCCTTGCTGCCTAAGCAGGTCACTCCACTGATGTGTGATCACCTCCCACTCGTTTGCAACCACTTGCATCCATTTATAAAAGCAATTTATTAGAGAAGCATGGCCTATTCCCCATCCCTGGAATGTTCCAGGCCAGGTTGGACGGGGCTTGGAGCAACCTGGTCTATTGGAAGATGTCCCTTCCCATGGCAGGGGGTGGAATGAGATGGGCTTTAAGCTCCCTTCCTACCAAAACCATTCTGGGATTCCAAGAGATGTGTCCCAGGATCCCTGATGGAGATCTCTGGCTACGCCAGCGGACAGAAATCCTTAAAAACTGACCAGCCAGCAGCCAGATCCCCTTTGATCCCACTGATGGGGGCCAGAAGGTGTAGAACTGGCAAGGTCTGGCTGGGTTTAAAATCTGCAGCCTGTAATTTTAATGCCTCATGGACTCCCACAGGAATTCCCACCGAGCCATTCCTTCAGCTGCTCTGCTCCTGCAGCATCGGGTGACAAATCCCAGGGCACTGGGAACCAGATGATCTTTAAGGCCCCTTCCAACCCAAACCAGCCTGTGATCCCATGAAATCCAACACCACCAGGAAGCAGCAGCTCCAAGAGATGGACCTCATCACATTTTCCCCCCCCCCTAAATCCACTGAAAACCTCTTTCCCTCCGGCTCCCCGGCTGGTACAATTCTGGAGCCTCCTCCACACCGTGACCTCTGCGAGAGCATCAGAGCCAGCCAGCTTTCCCTTTTTTTATTTGTGGGGATGTGGTTTTAACAGCTCAGATGGTGCCACCCCCACACTGTAAAAACACACACACACACACAGACTCACCCCCGTGGGCGCTGCCCCTGCTCCTCCTCACCCCCCGGCTCCGAGAACTCTCCGCTCCTGCAAATCAAAGACAATTTTCGTGAGGCCCCTCAATGGAAGCACAAATCCCACCCTCCCTCCCTCCCTCCAAAAAAAACCAAACAAAAAAAAAAAAAAAAAAAGAAGAAAGGGAAAAAGAAAAAAAAGATTCCCACATGCAATTATTAGACATGAAGGAAAACATGCAACTTCAGCTGAGCTGTGGACGTTTCACAGGGAAACAGCAATACTGGGGCGGGGGGGGGAGGGAGGCTAAAAAGTTTACATTTTTAAACAACTGAGCGGAATTTGGGGGTTTGTTGTGGTTTTTTTTTTTGGCAGTAGCAGGAACTAACTAGGTTCGTTTTCGTTTTACATCCTTGGATATTTAAATATTCCTCTTTGCCCACATTCCGCCGGAGTGCATTTATTTTTTATCTCCGAGGGCACGTTTATTAAAGTTATATCTCTAATTTATGCAGAAAAAAAAAATAAAATATGGGTTGTTTTAAAACGTTTTTATTTTAAACATTTTTTTTCTTTTTTTTTTTTTGCGAGTTGCCTTTTTTTTTTTTTTTTACATTAAAATTAAAACATCTCAAGGCTTGGCTGGATAAAAAAAGTTTACGTCACGGGTTTATGGAAAAGAGAAATGCGCTGTTAAAATCAGACATTTAGGTTACCTTTTGGGCGATGCATGTTAGCTTTACACATCCTGATTGATTCTCCTGCGATAATTTTCCTTTAAAAGGGGGGTAATGGGCAGATCTTTTCATCAAGCAACACATTATGCCCTGAAAGCTGACTCCAAACCAGTGTTGAAAATTCGGTTATTTGCACTTTAATAACAATCTACAAATACAAGTTTGTGGTTTTTTGTTGTGGTTTTTTTTTTTTTTTTTTTTTTTTTTTTAAAGTATTCCCCTCGTTCATGCGCTGCCACAGTTTTGCTCCCTAATATTCTTATTTTTCACCCCCGAGCAGTTTAATTCTCTCCCCTTAAAGAGTTCCAAATTCGTCTGGGAGATGGGAAACACAAACCATTTTTTTCATGTCTCTTTAAGAAGCATTTAGTTTTAAATATATATATATATATATTATATATCTCTGTACATCCACACCCTCTCAGAAGGATTTAAGGAGCAGCTGCAGCACCGTTCTCCAACAAAAATACATTTTTAAAGTGGTTTTTCCAAGTAAAAGCTACCGTGAAGTAGGAAGGGCATCATCTTAGCCAAGGGGGGGGGTTTTACAGAAAGCAACTTCCTTCTCCTCCTGGTGGCAGCTAAGCCTTGGAATTTTCAGCATTCCTTTTGTCATGCTACTTAAACCAGGGATTTCAGACCCAGGCTGGAGTCTGCAGCCCGGAATATTCTCCAAGGCCACTTGAAATCCGAATCAGTAACTCAGCAAAGAACCATAAAACACTTTCCAAGTCAGATTTCTGCCCCAGTTCAGCTTCAACAACTTCCAGGGGGTGAAAAACAAATTTTGCTTTTTCATATATATATAATTTTTTTTTTTTTTTAAATTTAAGCTCATTCAACGAGCTCAGTAAATTTGTTTTGTTTTTTTTTTTTTGGTGAGAATTACAAAAAAAACCACCATTTTTTTTTTTTTTTTTTAGAATGTCTCCATCGTTTTAAAAAGACAATTATAGCTTTAGCGTTAATTTAAATTTATTTAAAAACAAACAGAACGGAAATAAAATAAAAAAAAAAAAATCGCTACTTTTTATCGCTCAACCAAAACAAATGACAATTCATCACATTTACTTTGATTAAAAAAGGACTAAACTTTATTGACAAATTGCGACAGACATTTTGACACGTTTTTAGCTACCTAGTTAGGCAGACTTACACATGTAGCAGTTTCTCTTCCAGAACAGAGTGGGAGGACAGTGTACAAATCCAATTAGGACTTTATCTTATGTACAAAGTGAAATTTTTGATCATTTTGTTGTTTTTTGTTTTTTTTTCCCAGCTGCAGTGTCCCTTTTTATGCAAAGCTCGTGCTGAGATACACTTGAACAAGTCGATGGGACTGCTAATATTGACATTTTTTCTTTTTTTTTTTAAACTTGCACTGGATTATCTGCCCCAAGCACTATAAAAAATGAGAATTTTACAGAGTTCAGACCTACCCATGGAATATTCTGCTTTCTACTATCAAACACTGGGCAATTAGAGCCATGCTTTGTTTTTTTTTCCCTTAAAATTGTTCATCTAGAACCAAACTAAGAACCCCTTTACACTGGAAATATCTGCTTCCCAAGCATATCTCAACACTGCACGGGGGGCTAGATTTCAAAATCCACATAAGAAAAGTCAATTTTACGAACCTAATTTTTCTTTTAGGTCAATTCTCTTTAAAAAAAAATGCTATTTAATTTGTTGGAGGATCCTTCATATTAAAATTTAAACTTCAAGATTCACCAGCAATCTCCTTATAAAGAAGTTTTGGCATCTGAAGTTACTTTTTTTTTTTTTTTTTTTTTTTTTAAAAATGGTGGCAGCTACTACCGTTACATTATGATTTTAATGCTTAAAAATAGCCCTGAATTTTGAAATGTAGCCTACTTTGGGATTCTGCAACTACAACCTTTATGGGTTCCTTTAAAACAAACTTTAAAAAGTTTTAAACAAAAACCTTAATTTCATAGCTGCTAAGCAAAGCATGTCACTTTGGAAAACTAACACTTTTAAACTGTGGTTTTGTAGGTTTTTTTTTGTTTTTTGTTTGTTTTTTTTTCCTAAAAAAAAAAAAAAAAGAAAGGTAAGTTGCGTTTATCTAAACGACAAAGAAAGAAAAAGCCACCTACACACTGAAAAAAAAAAAATAAAAATAAAAATTAAAAGTCGCTTCCTCTAGAAAAAAAAAAAAAAAATCTATTTAACTCATCTTTTAAAAGTACTACGTACAGAAGCCGAAATGCAGGGTGAGGATGGAGTGGGAGAAAAAGGGGCCACGAAGAAAAACAGTTAGACAATTACTTGTCTGGTGTGGGCAAAGCAACGGGAATCCCGGGAGATACAAGAATCAGTAACAACTGTTTTGCTCAAAAGTGGGGTTTTTCCCTCATGTTTTGTGTTTTTTAGTAGCGTCCGTAGGGGTGGTCTCGGTAGGCCCCCTTCACTGGCCTGGCCGGCGGGGCCTTCAGGGAGGGCCGGCTCCCATTCCAGTCATCTTGCCCTGTGGAGAAGACAAGGATACGTCAGGGATGCCCTGGTGGTGCTTCACCCCAGCACCCGACTGGAAAACACCCCCTGCTCCAACAAAATAGTGGATTTACATTGGATTTATTTATATGATTTAGGCTGGAAAACTCCTTTAAGACTGAGCCCAATTAACCCACCACTAAACCTTCCAGAGTTGTGGGAAGGAGCAGGTGCCACAGGGACGTGTCCAGGTGGGTCTGGGATGTCTCCAGAGACTCCAAGCCCTCCCTGGGCAGCTGTTCCAGGCTCTGCCACCTCCATGGAAAGGAATGAGTTCTGCCTCAGGTTGAGGTGGAATTTGGCTGGGTTTTAGTTTATGGCCACTGCTCCTTGTCCTGTCACTGGGCACCACTGAACACTAATTCTGGGACCATCCTCTGACACCCCCTGGAGTTATTGTATGGATTGGTGAGACATTTACATGGATTGATGAGATATTTGTGTGGATTGAGGAGATATTTGTAGGGGTTCATGAGATCCCCTCTCAGCCTTGCCCTCTCCAGACTAACCAGGCCCAGCTCCTACAGTTTCTCCTCATAAGGATCCCCAAAATCTCCTGCAGCTCCAACTTGGACAAACCCGGTGCCTTTCAGGAGTAATTAATTCCAGCAGGGCCAAAGCCAATCCCCAGGGCAGTGTGGCACCAGCTGTGCCAGAGGTTCTGCCAGCATCCCTAATCCCAGGGTTTGGCCATCAGGGACAGCTGCAGGAAGTGCTTCCCTCCTTCCCAGACACCAGGCAAGGCAGATCCCGGGCAGGTGAAAGGTGTCCCTGCCCGTGGTGGGGGTTGGAACGAGATGATCTTTAAGGTCCCTCACGCCCCAAACCATCCCAGGATTCCATGAACCACAACTGAAGCGAATGGAGTTCACATCCCTGTTGTCCCTGAGACAGCTCCAGCCCCAAATATCCCAGCTCAGCTCTCATTAAGGCTTGTGCTTGCAACATCCATCCTCGTGTTCCTGCCAGTCTCTCCAGGGTCACCACTTTATGAAATCAAGAGTCCCACGACAGCCGAGCCTGTTCCTACCACCACGGAGCACATTCCCCTTTTCTCCAAACTGTCTCCAGCCTGGCCCAGTGATTTATTCCTCTAATTCTGTTTTCATGAAAGCAGAGACCAAAGGAAATTGCTGTGGATAAACAGATTAGCCGTGGCAACTTCATGCCAAGTGTACAATGAGCATTTTGGCCTCCCAATCCCGGCCGACTCCGCCGCTCTCCCACCAAGCCGGAGGCACAAAGGGCTCTTTGTGCTGCGTGACAAACACAGGCAACAAACCCAGGCATTGAAGGCAGCAAAGAGCCAACGTTCCTGGGAGCAGCTGTCTGCTCGAATGCAGCCCAGGCTGGAAAACATCCCTGCTCAGGCACCTGAGTTTGAACTTCCCACAGCTTAAACCCGGAGCAGGGAACACCCCGAGGCTGGAGCAGGGTATTAACTCTGCTTCCCTGTTACTGGCATGACAGGGCACAGAGGATTCCCAGTTCCCAGGGATCCCAGAAAGCCCCTCCAGCTGGTCATTAATGTCACTACCTGCATTCACTCAGCTGATGCTCTGGGAAAGGGACTGTTTCCAATCACATGGAATTCCGTGCCTTCACGCTGTGCAGCTTTGGGAACTTATGATGTCATGTGGTCTGGAATATCCCTCTGGTCAGCTGGGTCAGTGTCCTGGCTGTGTGCCCTCCCAGTTTCCCCAGTCCCATGCCAGAGTGGCAGTGCAAGGAGCAGGAAAGGCCCTGGCTGTGTGTGAGCTCTGCTCAGCAACAACAAAACATCTCTGTATCGTCAGCACAAATCCCAAACTCAGCCCCAGAGCAGCCACCAGGAAGAAAATTAACTCTGCCCCAGCCCAAAGCAGCACAGGCTTGTTTAGAGGGAGAGGAAAATGCTTCTTACTCATTGATTGCCACGTGCAGCTGCCATTCCAAACCTGGACATAGGACCTGGCTTAAAAAAGAAATGCAGCCACAGCTGAGGGGAGAACTTCTGCAGTGATGGTGTTTGTCTTCCCAAGGAAGCAAGGAACTAATTCCTTGTTTTACTTTGCTTTTCCCATTGAACTGTCTTTATCTCAACCCACGAGTTCTCCCACTTTTACCCTTCCAGTTCTCTCCCCCACCCCAGGAATGGGGAGTGAGTGAGTGGCTGGTGGGGTTTGGCTGCCCCTTGGGGTTAAGCCACAACAGTTTGGTTCAGTCCAGCCTAAGTCAGTACTTTTACATAATTCAAATTAACTAAATTTCATAAACTACTTGCAAGTCATACTGAGCAAAACTGTTCCAAAGAGAGGCCTTTATGTGACATACAAATCCATTTTCCAAGTTAATGTATAGCACAGACTCAGGATCAGGTAGCGGGTTTTTGAGGATAAGGAAGCAGATGGAGCCATATAAAACACAGTCCATGAAGACCAGACTGCAGCAGTAGTGCTGTGGGTGGAAATCCAGACCTCTTAAAATATTCTAAAGCTACAAGGAAATTAAGATATTTCCATAGTTAAAAAATGGATCTTTTTGAAGTGTCATCTTTGAGACAATCAAGTTTGATAAGGATCTAAACCCACAGAATGTCTTTGCTTGTTCAGATCTAGATACAAATGTTCTACCATAAAAACTACTTGAGGTTCTCCTCAGTTTTTGTTCAGACCCTGGAGTGACACTGGAAAACTGCTGGTTGGCCACAAGCAATTCCCAACTACGTGCAGCCCCTTCCCGGTGAAAGGAACAGTATTCCCAGACATACCATAAGCTTCATAGGTTTCCTGTGCCTCCCCGTGTCCATAATCATAGTATTCTGTGTCCCTGGAAGAGTAATTAGGTGGTTACATCCAGTGAAATCACATTCTCAAACTGACACAGCTTGCACAAACGCTGGACAAGCAGAAGATGCCCAGTGTTGTCCGTGTCATTTCCCAGGCTCTCCTGGACTGCAGCAGAACAGGGCACCTTCTCTACAGCTCAGACCCAGAAATGAGTGTTTGCATTCCCTTAAAATGGAAAAAAAAAAAAAAAAAAGAATAAAGGTCATGCATTATATGTCAGGAAGAGAGAAGCCAACTCACCCTTGGCCCTGGCTGTAGTAGCCCTCATAGCCCTCGTAGCTCTGGTCTGCGTACGTGTCGTCGTAGCCCTGAAAGGGATCGTGACACAAACGTGTTAATGGAAGGACCAAAGGATAATTCCTGGCCAACAGGGATGGCAGGACTGAATTCAGGCTACAGCAGCTCTCAGAGGAGCCTGGAAATCCTTCCCTGCCACAGGGAAGTGGCAGACATGGCTGAGACCTGCTGTGTCCCGTGGTTCGGGAGGAATGAATCATACTAATATTTATAATTCATGGCCAAGGCTGCAGCTCGGCTGAGGGACAAATCCCTGTGCCAGGAGACCTGGAACTGTGTTATTAGGAAAAGGTTCTTCCCCCAGAGGGTGGTTGGGCACTGCCCAGGCTCCCCAGGGCAGTGGGCACAGTCCCAAAGCTGCCAGAGCTCCAGGAGGGTTTGGACAATGCCCTCGGGGACAGGGTGGGATTGTTGGGGTGTCTGTGCAGGGCCAGGGGTTGGACTGGATGGTCCTTGTGGGTCCCTTCCAGCTCAGGACATTCTGTGATATCTAAACCACAGATTTACAATTAGACAAACCCCAACCTCTGAACTTAGGACTGGTTTCAGTGAGAAAAACATTTTACTGGGAAGAGAAGCAAACCTTTTAAGATGTATCAATAATTGTGATGATTCCCCAAAATGCTGTTGTGCTGTTGTTTCTCCTTTGGGACACCAAGAGCACAGATGCCAAGATAAGCTTGGCAGGAGGGTGGTGCTGAGTTATACAACTTGAAACATCCCCCTGTTCATTCACTTATTTGCTTTAAGGATTTTAGTGGACAGAGGAAGCCTTGGGTGCCTCTTGCTTAAAGAATTCTCTTAAGAGAACATTACATGAACTACCCCAATCTCTGACGTAATTTTTCACACCATGCACTGAAAGTCATGGAAAACGTCAGTTCCTGGGGGCACATTTATAAAAAACAACCTTTACTTTGGATTTAAGACACTTGCAGTTCACTTGTTTAAGGGTTAAAGAGGCAGAGAAGGTCATCAAGCACCATCCCAGTGCTCATTGGGGATCCCAGCCCCATCCCAGTGCTCACTGGGGATCCCAGCCCCATCCCAGTGCTCACTGGGGATCCCAGCCCTATCCCAGTGCTCACTGGGGATCCCAGCCCCATCCCAGTGCTCACTGGGGATCCCAGCCCCATCCCAGTGCTTACTGGGGATCCCAGCCCCATCCCAGTGCTCACTGGGGATCCCAGCCCCATCCCAGTGCTCACTGGGGATCCCAGCCCCATCCCAGTGGCCACTGGTGGTCACTTCTCCACAGCAATCTCCTGTCAAGTCACGTGGAATATCTAAGACACATTTAGCTGGAGGTAGAAAACCGAAGACAAATAATTCCTTACATATTCCTCGTAGGCTTCTGGCGCAGGAGGAGGAGGAAGGGGTATCCTCTGGATGCCAGCTGCCCGTGCTCGGGGGGCAGGAGCCCCCCGGACTGCCGGAGGAGGGGGCACCCCCCGGGCTATGGTGGCCCCCCGAGCGATGCCCCCCCGCACTGGGGCCCCTCGCACCAGGGCCCCCCGAGGAGGAGGAGGAGGGGGACCAACCCCACGGCCCCTGGAAGGAGAGAAAGAGGGTTGTGAGCAGCTCCTGCGAGGACACTGAGGCTGCTTCTTCTATCTGCTTTAAAATGCAACAGCTCGGTAACTAAACAGAGCTGTCATCAGCAAAGCCACGAAGGCTTTATCAGCACGAGAATTAACATTGTGCCCTTGCAATATTTGCTAAAACCTCCCCTGGGATGAGAATTCTGCTGCATTCGATGTACAGGCAAAGGAATAAATGCAATACAGGACTTTGGGCGGGTGATTTCTCGGAGTTCACTGACCTGGGATGGCTTCCAGACCTGCAGGTCCGTAAGGATCAGTGATGAGATGAGGGAGGGACACGTCAGGGCTGAACAGGCAGAAGGAAAGACACTACCCCATGAAACAGGGAGTGAAGAAAGAACTATAGTAACAGTTTTATTGCAAATTTATCCCAGAGCCTTGACAGCACTGACAGAATGATGCCATCCCAGAGCTCTCAAACGATGCCAGTTTAATCTGAAAATGCTTGTTCTGCTGAAGGCTGCACAAGATCTGTTTACACACAGTTTCACAGGCCAATTGTTGAAAGGTTGCTTTATAAAACTATTGATTGCAGACATCAAAAATAACACAGAAGACACCCACTGTGTTAGATTACATCTCAAAACATGCAAAACATCGGATGCCAGCGTGCTCCAGGCGAGCCTGCAACACAAGGCTGGAAAAGCCTTGGCCAAAATCCAAGGTCGAGCCCGACAGCTGATGTGCAAGAACAAGCAGTTTAACCTCCTCTGGCAGGATAACTCTGAGCAAAATGCAGCACTTGCAGGTCTGTGCTTTTGGGAAGGATACCTTGGAACGGGTGGAGGTGGTGGTGGAGCTGCTCCCCTTCCCCGCCCGGGGCCTCCTCGGCCGCGGTTCGGCTCTGGGACACCGTTCAGGTAGGACAGCTCCAGGAACTGCTCCTGGCAGATATCATCCATCATATCCTGAAAAAGGGGGGGACAGTCAGTTCCAGAGAACAGCCAACTATCCATGCTGTGCCCTGGGATATCCCAGCCTGCTGTGCTGGAATAAAAATAACTGAACAGTCCTAAATTAAAATCTGCTGGTTGGTTTTACTGGGATTTGCTCAGCAGGTAACAGGGCAGCTTTTCTCCAAAGAAGAAATGCATGCCCAGGAGCTCAGATGAGCACACAGTTGGTCCCTGGGAAGGGGATCTCTCTCACAGGGCTGCTGGAGGTACCTGATGTCACCCAGCCCCATCCCAGTGGCCACTTTTCCACAGCAATCTTACGTCAGTCATGTTGAGTACCTAAGACACAGTCAGCTGGAATTAAAATACCAAACAGATGTAATTCCTTACATGTTCCTTGTAGGTTTCTGGCACAGGAGGAGGAGGATCTGAGGGGATCCAGCCTCAGGAATGAGCTCAGATCCCTAGTGACCCTTGGAAGCCAGGACACCCCACCCCTGAGCCTCACACCCAGGGTCTTCCCAGTGCCACAGCAACACCACAAAGTGAGGAGTCTCCTCCCAGATGTGTCTTCCAAGCCCTGCTGGCTTCCACAGTGACTCCTCTGCCATTTTCCCAAGTTTGACACATGGATTGAAGGCAGGGACAGAGAAGACACTTCAAATAGCAAGGCTGCTTTGGCAGCTCTGCACATCCCAGGGGCTCCTTGAACATGACCTCTTTCCTTCAAAGACACTCCACATCCCAGTCTCTCCTCCTCCCTGTGTCAGACCCAGGAAAACACACACCATCCACATGCCTTTCCCACTGCTCCCATGTTCCACCTGCCCCTGGTACTTCAGGAAGAACTTCCAAGCTCTCCAGGCTCACCACCTGTGGAGCACAGTGACAGGATCTATGAATCCCTCTACGAGGTCTCTGAGTTACAGGCTGGGCTGGCCAGCAGCAGGAACACTGCATGGGTCTTTCCCATTTTTTTCCCCCCCTAATTTAATGAGCAACACTGTGATTTTAAAACATGTGAGAGACTCCTTCAGGTTCTGCCATCCTCAGAGGCAACGCTCCACCACGGTCCTGTTACACACTGGCTTAAAACAGGAATTTGGCCACAAAGGTCTTACAAAGTTCACCTGTAAAACATGTCCCCAAGCAGGTGACAAGTGGCACCTGCATAAAAACATGGTTTACTAAATGATGTTCCTTCACATAATCCACATTTAAAGCAGCAGAAATGCTGATTTAACAGGTGTGCCTCAGAAAACAGTCACCACAACGAATACAGCTCCTGAGCTGCCTGGGCTCACCCTCCTCATCCTCACACCACTGTATTTAAGTTTCTGATCTGACAGTGAAGTTTTCCAGCTGGATTTCTACAGTTCCAAGTCAGAGGAACCCATCTAAGAATTCTCTTCCATGCCAGGCAAGACTAAACTTATTCTCCCACTAAACCTGGCACGTGGAGCTGGACAAGCTGCTCACCCCCAGCATCCACAGCTCGCATTGGGATGGAAATACCTACCCCAAGTGCTCTGTACCACTACCCTGTATGGTTTGTCATTCTAATCATGGTTAGAGGAATAATAAATACCTTCTGCAGGATTAACAGGGTTATTTGAAGCTGCCACTCTATATTCTAGGTTCTCTCAACTACCCCAAGTGAGATTACACTGTGCAGATCTTACCCATCCTGAGCCAGGTTCACCGCCCACCCACCTCCTGCAAAACCAAAAAGAGTGCCAGCATATACATACTGGAACAAGGAATTTCTTGACCTCCTCCATGGCATGAGCCATCAGGGCATAGGCCTCGCAGGGGGGCCCAAAAACCTCGATGAAGACGTGCAAATCCATGTTTAGATGAGCATATTTCGGGTCTCCCCCCTTGCGCAGCTCCTCCTCCTGAAACAGAGCACGGCGAGAGATTCCTGAAGCTGAACCACACACACAGAGAAAAACTGCTTTGCTTTTACCTGTTTTCTGAGCCTTCAACAGGAAATGTCTGCAAAAGCATCTGGACACAGATCATGCAAACAGGCTGTGGATTGATCAGGTTGCTAATGGCAATATTTTTAATTGACCCCCAGCCAATTTTTTTTCCCCAAGATTTATATCCAAGCTTGTTGTTCTTCCTCTTCTACACCACCTTTCTGCCAAGGTGCTCTTTACCACCTCAGGAAGCTCTAATGCCTCAAACAAGATTCTGTAACTCTGTTGTGAGACACTTCTGTCACTCAGACTGTTATTCAGTTATTTAAGAAGCTACAAACAAGCTGGAAGTGTAAAAGCTTTTCATGCAGCTCGAGTAAAACCTGAATTAAGTTACAGCTCTGTTGACTCTTAGCTCAGTTTTTGGAACAAGCAGGAAAAAAAACAAACCCAAACATTCTTTTCATTTTTTTTCTCTGTTATAGAAACACCTCCTGGCACTTTGTGATTCACTAAAGATTACCAGGAACATACTGCTCCAAGATCTTCAATGAACCATGAGAATTCAAGGACTTCAGAGAGAACAGCTAGAAAAAGGATTTCAATTTTTTTATGGAGGGGAAACATATTCCTTCAGTGAAGGACTCTTCAGGGAGTAACTGGGATTAATTCTGATTTTATAAACTTTGTATTTCACGTCTCACATAAGCCATCTCTGCATCCAAGGGTACAGGGCAGCACAAGATGCCTGTTTTTTAAGTCCTCCTCATAAAGAAAATATACATCACACTTCAGCCCCCATCCAATTGCTCCCAACATGCCCAGAACAGTTCCTACTGCTTTGCTTTTGGATTAGAATGGTTTAATCTTTTACAAAATGCTCCCAGAGCCACTGCCTCTCACAGCAGTATGAGAGGAATTGTGTGTGTGCATGTTTTCAAGGTGATGCCCTTACCCTGGCTTTGTCTCTCATTGAGCCCTTCCCCAGCACAGAAATCTTAGCACCAGTTTCTTCCTGAAGTCTCTTAATGGTGTTGCCTTGAGGTCCCAAAATCTTTCCAACAAAGTTGAACTGCAAGTGAATTAAAAAAAAAAAAAAAGGAAACAAATTAGCTCCAGAGTCCAGCAGATTTAACAGAAGCTTTTCTGAATGTCATGTTGGCTGACAAAACAAAAAAATAAAATAATCAGTCACTCCATTTTCTCCTCACCAAAAAATACAGACCAAAAAAAAAATTAAGTTTCAAAACATTCTTTTCATGAAGAAAATGCTCCACCAGAAAAACCAAGCTCAATTAACTCCCCTGAAGTGTTTAATTCTAACATCTACTCTGCAGCAGTTTTACAGGCAGCCAGTCTTAATGAGCTAAATGAGTTTTTTAACTGTAAAACACCAAGCTCTACCCATGGAAGTGCCTATCCCAGCAATAAAATATCCCAGCTGTGCATCACCATTTAAGCTTTATCCCAAGACATTTTAGAAATGCAATATATCAGAAACAAGATCCTGCAAGCCTGCACAGGAAAAATTCCACAGTGAGAGTGGAGCAGAGCATTAACTCCTGCTGACACTCTGACAGCCACTATCTCTCAGTCAGCCACAAAATCCACAGAAAATAAGCAAAGCCCAGAGATTCAGTAGCTATTTTCTGGCCCTCACCTTGGGGTACTGTTTGACAGGTATCAGAACTCGTTCTTTCAGTTTCATATTCTTGTGGGAAAATAAATCCAGGTAGTTTTCTTCCTCCTCCTTCTTTGTTGTTTCACCCTTCTGAATTTTTTCAATTTCTAAACAAGATAAAAATAGGGCTGCTTTTATATTCCTCAAACAAGCATCAGTTCAGAGCTGGAGTGATGACAGGACACACCGCCCTCATTCCCTGTGAATGGATCAACACTTGGAATGGTCTTGATGGAACATGGACAGGTCACCTCTTTAGTGCTGGAATCCCTTCATAGCCTGGGATTCCAGAGGCTAAAAATGGGATAATGGACAAAAATAAGGAGGAACAGCAGGAAATGCCCCACAAATAATTTAACAAATGAGAGAAGGAAACTGCAAGTAGAGTTTTGTGTGTCCCTTCTGCTGTGGCCTGAACACAGCACCCACATGTAGACCCCTAAATGCACAAAGAAACCAGCCCAAATTGCACTAAAACTACACATATTTGCTATAACGCAGCAGAAATCAGCAAATGAGGCAGGTTTTTATCATTCAGGCCGAGCTATTTTAAATCCATTATTTAATTAGTGGTGTCAACACATCCTGACATGATGAATTTCAGTTAAGCTGAAAACAATCCTAATAAACAACAACCCAGTGAGTGAGACAGAGTGTGGTCTGGTTTAGGAAATTCTCACAGCTTCATTTCATTAAATGAATTCACCTTTATCACACAAAGAATTACTAGCTGGGTTTTCAAACCCTCAGCTGAGCAGCCACGAAGGTGAGGGTCAGAAGCTCTTAACTCCATCCAGGCAACACAACTACAAATTTTTTTGCCTTTCAAAACAGGATTTTGATTTTTAATTGTCTGTTGTGAATCACAGGACCTTAAAAACCCACTGAGGTGGCCTGAGGGAAGGCAAGGAATGTTGCAGCCCGAGGGGATCTGGGACAGATCCCAGTAACCTGCTGGAAGTAGGTCGTTAAGGGAGGTCAATTAGGAGCTGGCACAAACACCTTAAACCTGCCTGGAAATTAAACTTTCACTGAGAGGTGGCAGGATGTGACCCACATGGAGGAAATTCAAGATCCTCTTCCAGGGAGGTATTTCTTAGTCATTAATGCACTTTTCCTTCTTACAGGGATAACACCCCAGCACTTTCCAGAAGAAGACAGCCCAGAGCTGCCTGGCTTGTCCTTTCCAGAGATGTCCAGTCGTGGACAATTTCTATTCAAAGGCCAACAACTAAATGAGAAGTTCCCCCAAATCTGGAGCCAATCCAACAATCCCAAATTACTGATGAACCATGAGGAATCCTTTGGTCCAACAAAAAAAACCCCAAACAAACAAAACCAAATTGGTCACATCCAAATCCACCACAAATTATTATTTACAGGTGTTTATCAGGAGCACGACCCTTCCTTAAAAGTTAAATTGTGCCATTTCACCAGCAAACCCAAGGACTAGAAATACATTTTCTGAGTCGAGAGCGCTCTGAGTACTTCTCACATCTCAGGGGAAAGAGACACTTCACAGGATTATACACAGAACTGGAATTGGGCTGCAAAACAAAACCAACACCTGCTTAGTCATTACCAGAATTTCCACAGTGCAGCTGCAGTCTCTCGTATTTCCTGTGATTTCTGTTCACCTCAAACTCTCTGCTTTTGACTAAAGGTTCACATTTACAAGTTTCAGAAGCTCGACACGTGGACTTGATGACCTTGGAGGTGTTTTCCAACCTTAATGATCCTACACCAGATACTCAGCATATTATCCACGTAGGAACATTTTCATATCATCCAAACACGACCAGTGGGTTACCATCACCCTCCCGGACAGGCAACCACCCCATGGGCTGAGAAACAACTTTCAAGTGGTGCAGAGCACAGGAAACCACACGGGCAACCAAAAAAGAAAACAAAAACCCCAAACCCTTATGAAAACATCACCAAATAATCGATATTTTAACTTTTCGGTTCTGGACCCAGAATAATATAAATTTAAATATAAAACTGGCTTTTAGTTTAGAGAGATCTAAATACAGAACCTGGAGACTGTGGGAGAGAGTTAATATTCCAGACACCACGTGGTGTCACGTTCAGTGGATGAAGCTGAGGGAGAAGAAGGATGGGGGGATGTTGGGAGTGATGGCACCTTCCCAAGTCATGGCTGGGTGTGATGGAGCCCTGCTTTCCCAACCACTGGGAAATTGGGAAGTGTGGGATGAATTCCTTGGTTTGCTTTGCTTTTACCCATTGAACTGTTCATCTCAACCCACATTTTCTCACTGTTGCCCTCCCAGTTCTCTCCTCCATCCCAGCAGGGGAGGGGGTGAGTGAGGGCTGAGTGGGGCTTGGTTGTCACCCAGGCTCAAACCAGGACACAGAATCATGACAAAATGCCTGAATTTTTTATCTCTGCTCACAACAGCACCTTGGCTCCCTTACAGAAGTGTTACCATGACTCCTTAGAAAAAAAAAAAAACACCGGATCAAATCGCTTGGAAAAAGATTTCTTGATTTTTGCTCTAAAAAGAAGTGACTTTCTGAAGATAAAATGCAAAAGCATAAAAACCCCTTCAAGTTCACACACTGTCGAATTTATAAAATAAGACAAAGAGCTGCCTTGATTGGTTTTATGTAGGTTTTTTTTAAATTTTAGATATAAGAACACGATGAGAGAATCAAGATTTGAAAACCAAAGGTTTCCCTGGTGAGGGATGACTTAAAACCCTATAGAATTGACTTCTGAAATAATTCAGTTTTCCTAAAACAGTATGTAAACTTCTGAAAATGCATCCTGTACAGAAACAAGAAGTGTTTCCTATAAACACAATAAGAAAAAAAAACACCCTAAAACTTTCTTGATGGAAATTAAACTACCCCGAGGCATCTTCTGGGTTGTTAAACCCTCAGCTATGCAGCCATAAAAAGTGAGGGTCAGAAGCTCTTAACTCGATTCAGGCAATGCAACTACAAATTTTTTTGTCTTTCAAGAATAGGATTTTGATTTTTAGTTGTCTGTTGTGAATTAAGAGAGCCTTAAAAGCCCCCTGAGGTGGCCTGAGTGAAGGAATTCTGCAGCCTGAGGGGATCTGGGACAGAGTCCCAAACCAGTGAATCCCAGTTCACATCCACCACACCCAGCAAAAATCCATCCTGCCTCCTGCAAAAGTAGGAATGGCATCTGGGAATTGGGCTGTGAGGGCAACAGTTAATTAGCAACAAACAAAAAAGAAAATGCTAAAAAAATAAGCGGCATCGGATCCACATCTTCAAGGAGAGTATAAAATGTGGGAGAGGGATAACCCCACGTTCTCCAGCTGCTGGAATTCAGGTCAGCGTGGGTGACCCAGCAGTCCCCTTCAAACCCCTTCACAGAGCCAAGCCTGGAGCCTGGAAATGGGTGTGAGGAGGGATTAAAAACACGCCACTGGTGACGTGTCCCACTGCTCCGGATTCCAGAGGCATCTGGCCACGCTCTGGCCACACAACACAGAATCTCCCAGGATATCTTGAGCTGGAAGGGACCCACGGGATGAAGTGCTGAGTGAACTGGAGTGGGAGCAGCTGTCAGAGCAGTCACTGGTAGGGAGGAGAAACGCAGGGATCCCTGGAGGGATTGAGCCCCGTTCCAGGGTGGGATTTTAGAGGAGCAGCAGAAGGTTACCTGCTTGGCATGGGGAATGTCAGCGGGCTGGCACTGCTGGCAGGGGTGGCACTGCTTCCCAGACTTCTGTGGGACAGGGATTGCATTGTCTCAGCAGGACTCCTACGGGGCAGGTAAAGGGGGTTGGTAACAAGGGGCCACAGTGATCCCCAGCCACTGCTCCTCAGCTCAGCCCAAGCTCTTCCTTAGCACAAAATCACATTAAACACTGTCCTGCAGCACATCTGTGCTCTGCAGAGCAGAGGCACATTCTGTTTATTCATAATATTGACCCCATGCCCCAAAAAACCCACCAAAACCGGACAGTTTGGGGATAGAAGCCTCTGGAAGAAAGGGAGACCTGCCCTCCTTCACTAGTTTGATCCCACAGGAGGGGAGCAGGGGCCTGCCCCTGGATGGACTCTGCCAATAGTGGAAGCTGCAAACACTAATCCCACCGTTTTCTTCCCCAAAATACACCCTCCAGCCTGTATTCCTGGGAATTCCAGCTGGGATTCCTGGACCAAGAGCTCTGCTTTGGGGCTTTGCTGGGAAGAGAGGGGACAGAAACTGCCACCAGCACTGGGAGGGAAAGGAGCAGGATGCAGGAAGGGAGAGGGGAGCTGTGAGACATATCCCAGGTGGGAGAGGCTCCCAGGACAGCAGTGGGAAGAGGAAGAGCCCCAGCAGTGGCAGCAGACCAGCAGTGGGTAACACTGACACGGTTTAGCAAAATATACACTGAAAAAGGCACCAGTGAAATGATTTGGGCATATCACAGCCTGAGACATCTGGGGACAATTTAAGGTGGCAGTGCCAGCTCCTCTGGGGGCAGGATTTATGCTTGGAAGCACAGAAGCTGAGATAATCTCCATTTCAGGGCAGCCTGAACTCCATGTGAAACAAGCTTCAGGCACAGCTCCTCATCCCCCCTCAGCCCCCTCCAACCCCTGTGCTCGGTTCCTTGGTGAGTCACCACCCACCCCTCTGACTTTTCCTTTTTCCTTTTCCCTTCCTAGGAATGCACAGATTGAACCTGCCATGAGACTCCAGCACAGTCAGCAGGGAATTCTGTCCAGCAGTCCCCCAGCACCTCCAGCTGCTCCCTCGTGTTGCTTTAACTCCAATTGCTCCACGCTCCGAATCCAACCCTCACCACCCATTCCCATCCCTCCTGACCACCCCACATTTTTAGGGATGTAAAGGGCTGCATCCAACAGGAGCACCAAGGAGATGTGGTGGAATGACACAGCTCAGGTATCCATCTGCAGCTGAGGAAGCCCAGAGGCGACCAGCTCTTTTCACTTGGGAGTTTCTCCATGAAATAAAAATAGCTAAAAATACCACAGGAATTTGAAAAAACCCCAAACCTACTCCTGGCTAACACAGAGATGGATGTCTTCTGTCTTCCCCAAAGCAGGGAAGCAGAGAGGAATGTGCCTTTCACACCACCAGCACCCCCCTCACAGCACAAATGCAAGGGAGGAAAAGGGTTTTCTTGTTCCTGTGGAAGAGGGAGGTCACACAGACCCCAAATCCCAGGAGTGAAACATGGATCACGTTCCAAGGTGCAGGAAATCCCAGTTTTCAGTTTCTGTTCAGGGTGCTGGGTAAGAAAATGCAGCCAATTTATGCCTTTTCATCCCACAGTACGTGGGTCAGGAATCAACATTAATCCCATCACTGCGAGGCCCTAAATAAAGCCAATCTCCTCCAGAAATGCTGAGCAGCTTTAGAACCACAACAGTATTTTAGACAACTTTAACATATTAAGAGTCTTAGACTGAATGCAAGATTCCTGCAGGGCCCCCCTCCCCGAGGCAGGGAGGCCAAGCAAGTTCCACTCCTGAAAAAAGGCTGGAACAGGAATTCTGCTGACATTCAATATCAGTCGGTTCTGCGTCTGGAAGTCATTTTGCTGGAGTTGTGCTGGCTCTGTGTGTGTGTGTTACATCTTTGGCCCAGATTGAAATTCCAAAGCACAGCAGCCTCTCCAACACGACATCCCCGAAGGGTGCCACAGCAGTAGGAAATTCCAAGCGATCCAGAGCAGTTTGGGGTCATCCAGGCAAAAAAAGGCTTGACCTGAAACCACCTAAAGATCACCTAAACCCACCATTTTGCCTCGGATTCTTCCTCATCCTGAGTCGGGACTAACAGTGAACGCTCCCAAAGGACAGTGATTTTTAAAACACTCAAAGCAAGCACGAAACATCTGGAGCTGTTCCAGTTTTAAGCCTCACAAAGCTGCAGTCTGCTATCAGCAATTTTTAAATTAATGACAAAAAAAACCCCAAACAACAAACCCACCCTCATAAATCCTTGTTCTGCCGCTCAAGTGAACGAGGCTTTGCTAAAGTGGGCTGAGGACGCTGTTCTTTTGTTTGGGAATCACCAAACTCCTTGGATTTCCTTTGACTGGAAGGCATCACCACCGAGCATCAGCTGGCTCGAGGGGTTTATTAATCGAAACCATTAAACTGATGGAAAAAATCGGATTAGAAAACTAATTTATTTAGATCAAGATGTTGGCGGGTGACGCCGAGTTTACCCGCGACGATCCCCCCTGGTCGTTTGCACAGTGGGAGAAAGCAACTCCTAACAATTATTCCCTGCATTGAAGGAGCTAATAAAACCTCCAGCACTGCACCAAAACCATGCATTTTTAAACCTTAGGGGGGAAAAAAATTAAATAATTTAAAAGCAGAATGATAAATACCCAGAGATTAAACCCTTGCTCTGGGTGCCTCCCAGCTCCCCTCCCTGCACGTAAAGCAGTGAGGGGGGGGCAGATTTTTTAACCCATTCCCATTTTTAAGCTGACTCCGGGGTCTGGAGGCAGCTGAATCGGCTGGATGGAGGCCCCGGAGGCGGGTGCAGCAGCTGCACCGGGGAGATCCAGGGAAATCCAAGCTGCCAGGCGATTGGACAGCGGGATGGGGAAGGAGAAGGCTCGGCTGGGCACAGAACAAAGACTGCCATTTCCAGGCCCTCCTCGGGCTCGGCAGAAGCACCGGAACGAGCTCTCACACACATTTCCAGAAGGGAAAAAACCACGGAGATGGTAAATCGTGGCTCGCCGGGACTCCAGCGGTTGCTACGTGGGAACCCCCCGGGGTTTGTGGTCCTTTGTGGTCCCTCTCTCCCCAGGGATCAAAGGGCTGCCCTGATTTTGGCTGGGACAGAGCTCATTTTCCTCTCAGCAGCTGGAAAAGTGCTGTTTTTTTAGGATTTACGTGAGAATTTGGGGATTTATATGAGAATTCCATCGCTACCACCCTGACGTTTGGGTTGTTCCTGAGCACCATTTACCCCAAGACTCCTCCGAGTCTCCTGCTCTGCCAGCGAGGAGATGCACCAAAAACCGGCCAGGACAGGTGATCCGAGCTGTCCAAGGGGATATTCCACCCACAGACTGTCATTCCCAGTATTCAAACTGGAAGAAGTCACCTGGAAGGGGCTCAGGGTGATCAGTTAGTGGGCGGTGAGCAACTGGGCACCAGCTCTACTCCCTCTCCTTACCGTCACAATTATCATCATTATCAGCACATTTAGCACTATTATTACATTTTATTCTAATCATTAAACGGTTACCTCAACCCACGGGGTTCTCTTTACAATTGTCCTTCTGCCTGGCTGGGGTTACACCACCACAAGGGCTAATATAACACAGTATAGTATAATATAATATAGTAAAATATAGTATAATAAAATACAGTATAATATCATATAGTATAATGCAATATAGTATAGTATAGTATGACCCAGTATAGTATAATATGATAAAGTATAATATGGCATAGCATAATACGTTATATTACAATATAAGCGTCAATATAACACATACAAAACTTCTGGGGCTGCGTTTCGATCCGGGCTGGATTAGGCTGAAATTAAACAGCGAAATACCCAATTTTATCGAATTTTCACCCCGGGGGGGGGGGTCGCACCTCGCACCGGAGCCCGAACTGCCCCGTCCCCCCCCACCCCCGGGGGGTGCCGGTACCTGCGGTGAGGAGCTGCATGGCGTGCGTGAAGGACGGGTCCAGGCTGTCCTTCTCCGCCATCAGCTCGGGCAGGTACCTGTTCTCGGGTTCCATCTTCCCGGCGGCTCCGGACGGCGGCGGGGCGGGCGCGCCGCCGCCAGAGCCCCCCGAGGCACCGCCGCCGCCGGCCGCGGGGGGAGGCGGCCGCGCCCCACTGGCGGCCCCGCTGGTGGCCCCGCTGGCGGCCCCGCTGGCGGCCCCGCGGGCCCCTGTGCAGAGGCACTGGCGGCGCGACGGCACGGCGCGGCCAGCGAGGCTTTTCCCCCGGGACGGGCGGCCCGCGGGGTCGTCGCGGCGCTGCATGAGGGGGGCGCGGGGGCGGCGGGGGGGACACAGCGCGGGCACCGGAGCGGCCGCGCCGCGCCGGGGCCGGAAGTGCCGCGCCGGAAGCTCCGCCCCCTTTTTTTGGTGAGGGAGGGGGTGGTGTCCCAGCGCGCGACCACCCCGCGCATGCGCAGAGAACGGGCTCCCTCACAGCACAGGCCCCCCCTCACAGCACAGGCCCCCCTCAGACGCACCCCGCACGGAATCGCGCGATCAACCAGGTTGGAAAAGACCTCTGAGATCATCCACAGTCCAACCTGTGAGCCAACCCCACCTTGTCACCCAGACCGTGTCACTGAGTGCCACATCCAGTCTCCTCTTAAACACCTCCAGGTACGCTGACTCCGCCACCTCGCTGGGCAGCCCATCCCAATGTCTGATCGCTCCCTGTGTGAAGAATTTCTTCCTGATATCCAACCTGACCCTCCTCTGGCACAGCTTGAGGCCATTCCCTCTCCTCCTGTCCCTTGTTCCCTGGGAGGATGGAATCATGGAGCCATGGAATAATGGGATTGTGGGGTTATCGGTGTTGGAAGAGACTTTCAGGGTCATCCTATCCAGCCCCAAAACCCACCGCTGCCACTTTAAAATCCCTAAACCACTAAACCACATCAGCTTCCAGGGGTGGTGACTCCACCACCTCCCTGCGCAGCCCCTTCCAGTGCAGGACAGACTGAATGGTGAAAGGATTTCTGCTGATATCTGACGTGAATCTCCCTGACCACTCCAATGATGAAAGGATTTTTGCTGATATCTAATCTGAATCTCCCCTGTCTCACCCCGAGGCCATTTCCTCAGCTCCTCTCACTGAGCTCACTCTTCTCACTCACGGTGGTAGAAGAGACTGGCCCCCACCTCACTGCACCCTCCTTTCAGGGAGTTGTAGAGAGTGCTGAGTCCTCCTTTGAGTCTCCTCTTCTCCAGACTAACCAAATCCGGCTGTCCAGGAGCCTCACTGAGGTGAAGCCTCACCGATGCCGAGCACACAGAGCCATAAAAATTGTGAGAGGGGCGATGACAGGGTTGGGACGGGCGGCGGGACTCGAACCCGCGGTGTTTCCTCCTCGTGCGCATGCGCAATTGCAACAAGCACCCCCCCCCCCCCAGGCGCGACATTAGTCTCGGCCCGCTGCGAAAATGTGCCTCGGCGGACTCATTGCGCCTGCGCAGAGCGCCGCGCCTCGCAGGTGCTGCGCGTGCGCACTCGGTGTCCCCGCCATGCGGCGGCGATGAGGGGCTGTGAAGGGGGGGTCGGGTCGTGGTCTGAGAGGGTCGCAGGGACCGGAGACCCCCCGCCCGGGGCACGGGGAGCTGAGAGCACGGCCTGCCCGGGCCACAGGGCTGCTCTAAGGGGCAGGTCTTGGCGGGGTGTGCGTGGGAGATCAGCCTGTCTTTGCTGCCGTCGTAGCCCTGAGGGACAGGCCGTGGTAGTGCCCGTGTGGAAGCTCCCGGCCCAGATCCAGGTCCCGGTCTCAGGGAAGCGGAACCCGTGGGAAGCCCCGGGCGGGCTGTACCACTGCCGCCATGCGGGGAGGGGGGGGGGGGCAGCTGCTGGCGTGGAAAGCTCCGCGTGCACGTGCGGCCGCAGGGACAGTCCAAGTGCGGGCAGCGGCGGGGGGGCGCCGGGCCGTACCAAGGCAGGGCTGGGGACGCTCGGTGCCCGCTCAGGGCAGGGCGAGCCGCCCCCGGGCCGTACCAACACCCGAGATGGGGGGGTGTGTGGGGGTGTGAAGCGGGCTGTACCACGGGCTATAACGGAAGAGGGGGATGTTATAGGAGAGCAGAGACACCTCACACTAGAGCAGGTCGCTGAAGGGTTTTAACACTGTCAGGGCTGGGGCATCCACAGTCTCGCTGAGCAACCAGTGCCTCACCACCCTCACAGGTAGCAGCGTCTTGTTAATATCAAACTTAAACTTCCCATCTATTTTTACCCATTGCTCCTTGTCCCTGTCACTCCAATTTCCGAAGGGAGTGCCCCTGCGGCTTCCCTGGAGGCCCCTTCAGACCCTGCGAGGTCTCCACGCAACCCTTCCTCCTCCACCTCCGCATCCTTTTCCCCCCCCCCCCCCAACCGCGCCGGGAGTGGTCGCGCCCATCGCGCTGCCCCCGGGGCGGACCGTACCACTGGCCGGGCCCGCCGGGGGGGGGGAAGGGGCGGGCCGTACCACGGGGGCGCGGGCGGCGGGGGGGGCGCGGCCTGTGCGCTCGGAGCCGTGTGGCGGCGCGCGGGCTCTCGGTGTCTCCGGCCGGACCGGGCCCAGCGCTGCCCCAGCCCCGACCCCGGCCCCGGCACACCCCGCCCGGCCCCCGGCCCGCTCAATGCCCAGGGTGAGGGGGCGACCGGGGAGGGGAGGAGGAAGGAAGTTAAGGAGGGAAAGAGGGGGGAGCCGCCGCCCCGCGAGCCGGGGGAAAGCGGAGGGGTGGGGGGGGCGGTTGCTCAGGAGGTTTTGAGGGGAGTCCCTGCTCTGGGAGGGCCTCCCTTAGGCCGCTGTGGGTGGTTGGGGGGGGTTGTTTTGTGCTGTGGGGTCTGTTTGCGGGAGGGGTTGGGGGGGTCTCGGAGGTCCACGAGGCTCTGGGCTGGGGGGCTGGTTTGGGGGGGCCTTGGGGGTCCACGAGGCCGTGTCGGGGCTGAAGGGCTGTTTTGGGTGGGTTTGGGGAGTCCACGAGGTTCTCTTCGGCTGTTTTGGGGGGGTTCTTGGGGGTCCACGAGGCGCTCTCTGGTTTGGGGGTCTTGGGAGTCCACGAGGTCCTGTCTGGGCCGAAGGGCTGTTTTGGGGAGTCCTTCCTGCCCTGGAGGAAATTCCAGGCCTGTGGGGCTTGTTTGGGGGATCTCCGGCCTCGGGGGGCTCCCTACCTATGAGGAGGAGGTTTAGGGGCTTTTCGTTGTCCGTGGGGGACCCTCCTCTGATTCGGGGCTGGTTTGGGGGTCCCCCGTGGCTGTGGGGACCCCCCAAGTCTGGCTTGGGACTGCAGCCCTTAACCTGCAGGGTTGGGGTGTCCCTTCTACCTGCAGGGCTGGTTTGGAGGGTCCCGACTCACCTGTGGGGTTTGTGTGGGTCCCCCCTCAGGTGGGACGAGAGAACCCCAAGGGGATGGTTTAGGGGAGAGAGGACAAGTCCCCCTCATACGTGTTTTTTGGGGGGTGTTCCGGATGGGAGGGCATTTCCTGTGGGATTGGAGCAGTGGGAGGACAAGGAGACTGCAGAGGGGTCGGTGTGGGTGAAGGTGGGGGGGTTGGAGGGGTGTGTTTGAGGGAAGGGGGGGGTTTGTGTGGACGGGGGAAGACTTTGAGAAAAGCTGGTGGGTTGGTTTTTTTTTTTTTGAGGGGGGGGAGGAAGAGGATCTCGCCTTGTGTAAAAACCTGGAGATGGTCTGTAAAACGAGGAGTTTTTTTTCCTGTGGTGAGAAAACGGAGGGGGAAGAGCTGGGAGAAATTAGTGGGGGGGATATTTCTCAGGCTGGGGGGGGCCATGTGGGGCGGGAAAGGAAGGGTGTCCAGGATGTGGTGGTTTTCCTGGGGTTTGAGTGGGGGCAGGGCTGCGAACGCCCGGGCCGGTTTGTCAGGATAAAGGGCTGCCCTGTGGGATTTGGGGCTGGAAGAGGGGGGGAGCCGATGAATTCTGGCACAGGCAGCGCCTGGAGAAAGTCCTGGTGTGGCCGAGGGTGCTCTGAGAGTGACCTGCAGGAAGGGCTGAGTCAGGGAGGGGTGGATTTATTGGGAATGTCAGCTCGGGGCGTGCTGTGGTGGGCGAGGAGCCCTGACACCGAGAGCTGAGGTTTGGGCTTTGGAGCACAGGTGAGGCCGTGGGCTGGGAGGGGTTTGGGGCAGGGATGGGGGTGGAAGTGGCCTCGCTCCTGGTGGTTCCTGGGTGTGATTAGTCACGACCTGTGTTCTCTCTCGGGGCAGCCTGAGCTCGCTGGTTTCGGGGCGAGGAGGAGGAGGAGGAAGGCACAAAGTTGGCTTTTAGAGGCTCCTGTATAAATGGAAACTCGCCTCGAAACTCCCCGAACGAACCAGGCAGGGTCTGACTCAGAACTGCAGTTAGTACTTAAAGGAGAGAAAAAAAGAGAAACCCACCAGTAGCAGCAGCCAGAAAACTCTATCTCCTTATGACTCAACGTGTAGAAATACTTGGATTTAATCAACTCAGCTGCTGGAGAGGAAAGATCAGTCGGAGTTAAGGTAGGAGTGGGGATGCACAGCCAGGAATGGGGGTCTCACACAGGCTCTAGTTGTGATGTTTTTATGTACATCTCTCACAAACTTCAGGGATTCACTTCAGGTTTAATTCCCTGCAGGTATCCACCCCTCTCTTCCACACAGAACGTTTTCCTGTCTCGGGGCAGAGCTGAGCTGTGCTCACAGGGCTTCCCTGGCTCCTGCCTGGACTTTGCCCCCCTGGAATGCCGTGTCAGTCGCCTGTGGTGAGGCCTGGGAGGGAGAGCCGGGTGATTCATGGCTCGTGGAAAGGCTGCTCGCTTTTAGGAGGATGATCCACACCTGGAAAGGGAGGCCTTGAGATGGTGTAGGGCCAGCAAGGGGCTTTTTACAAAAGCATGGAGTGACTGGACACAGGGAATGGTTTCCCACTGCCAGAGGGCAGGGTTAGACGGGATATTGGGAAGGAATTCCTCCCTGGGAGGGTGGGCAGGCCCTGGCACAGGTTGCCCAGAGAAGCTGTGGCTGCCCCTGGATCCCTGGAAGTGTCCAAGGCCAGGTTGGAGCAACCTGGGCTAGTGGAAGGTGTCCCTGCCCATGCCAGGGGATGGAACTGGATGAGCTTTTCCAACCCAAACCACTGTGGGATTCTGTGATTCGAAATGGTTTATTGTAGGTTGTGTATTTTGACAATATTTCTGGAGGGAAAACACGTTGTCAGTGATGTGCTGTTCCCGCACCAGCAGAGAGGAGCTCGGTGTTGTTTGGTATCTTTGGATTAGTTGGACAGCTGGAGGTTTAAAACAGCTCTGTGTAAACATTGGAAAACAGCCCTGATGGCTCGAGGGTTTGGGCTGGAATTGCTGTTTTTGGTGCAGGTGAGCTGCAGAGCTCCCTGGGCTGGCACCTCTTCAGGCCGACGTGTTTCACAGGGGTATAAAACACCTTTGCAGGGGCTGTTTATTTTGGTATCATCTCACAGCTCGTTTTGCTGATTGCGAGGGGATAAATGAGTCCTAAACCTCTTGATCCTTTCTCGGCTGTAGCACCTGGGGACTCGGGGTTTCTGGCTGCACTCAGGGCAGTGTCATTTTGTTGCCCCTCGTTTCTCTGTGTTCCGCGCTGAAAAGCCCAGTTCTCTCTCCCTGAAAATCGAGCCCTGCCCCAGAGAATGGCCTGTGGGCTGGAACAATTGGGACTTTGTGGACACGCAGTGAGATCTATCAGTCAGCTCCAGTCTCAGTTGTCAGCCTGCCTTTAACTGCCTCGGGAGCAGGGGAGAGGAGCCAGCTCCCCACTACGGCATTTTTCCAGCGGAGGTTGATGGCACATTCAAATAAGTGAGATGAGTAAGATGCAAGTAATTCAACTCTGCAGCTTCTGTCTTTCTGTGTGATTTGAAATTGCTTTTAAGTCCTGCTTGACTTGTTAATGGGGTTTTGGTGGTGTTTTTGATATTTCCTCTGAAAGTGTGAGAATATTTAGTTGCTGGTGATCAGGCAGGAGCGTGTTTTCAAAGACCAGCAGTTGATCCAGCTTAGACAACTCAGCATTCCCATTTTTAGGAATGAGTTATTAGTGTCACATATTCATGAAGTGTTGTCTGAAGTAATTTTTGATTTTACTTAAATATAATTCTGTGACTTAAACAGGACAGTAGCTTAAATTTCTTTTTTCGTAGCAGGGGCCTTTTGGTTTCGACTTCAAACAATTTTAGTAACTTTGACTTCAAACACTTTTAGGAACTTTAAACTTTTTGGGCATGGTATGCAAATAACATTCAAATATGCCCTCTGAAGGATTTTTAAAGACTTAAGTGGTGGGTGGAGGAAGGTGTTCAAAAAAAACCCCTGTGTCAGAACAGCATTTTAAGGGCGAAACATGTTCTGTTTCACAGGAAGGAGAGGCTGTGGAGCATAAAACATAAAGGCTATCAGTCCTTTCTGGAAGGCCTGAGGCAGTGCCCAGTCACTTCCCACAGTCTCCAGGGTGATGATCTCTCCATCCATGCCTGGATATAGAGCTCTGACCTCACCCACGTTTAGGGATGGCAGCTGAACCTTGCCAGCATTCTCTCAGCCCTGGGCTTTGCTGCAGGCCTGTTCTCACCCTGAGCCCTTCACACGGTGCCTTTGACAATCCTCACCATTTCCTGACGTGGCACTTCTAAAGTCGAGACTTCTTTCATCTGGATGGGTTTTGTTGGTTTGGGTTTTTTTTTTATTCTTGCTGGGGCAGATCCGTCTCTGCTGCCGTGGGTTTTACAGAGGTTTAGTGCAAAAGGAAACGAGTGAGTCACCCCCAGGATTTGTCAGCAGGCAGGGAGGGAGCTGGGAGGGAGCTGGGAGGCAGCTCTGGGGGTGGAACAGGGTGGAACAGTGAAATTTTTTGACCTCACCCCTCTCCAGGCACGTGTCACTCTGAGCAAGCTTCCTTCAGAGAGTGTCCAAGGATCTCATCCAAGAATGTTCATTCCAGAGGTTCCTTTCTCTGTGTGCTGGGAGAGGATGTTTTAGAAAAGATGGTTCTTGCTAGAAAAGGTGGTTCTTTTGCTTCTTTGTAATGTGTGTTTCCACTGTTTTAGGGGCTCGTTTTGGAGGTCTCTGAACTCTTTGACTTGAAAAGCACCTCGTGCTCCAGGTGGAATGGGATGTTTTGGCAGTGTAGGGGTGGAGTGTGGGTCACTTGTAGGGCAGTGCAGGAAGGGGAAGTGGAATCTGGTGTGGGCAGAGGGTCAGGAAAAGCCTGGCTGGGCTGCAGTGGTGTCAGGATGGCAGTTTTCATGGGATCCAGCTGCTGATTCCACGTGTGTAAATGCAGGACACAAGAATGAGGTTTTACAGAAGAGGGAGAAGAGGAAAATTCAGCAGCTCGTGACCTGACTTTGATAACGTTGAATGTGGAATCTCACTTACAGGAACAGAATTATTTGAGATGGTTTGAAAAATCCTGGCCTTCAAAACACCAAAATATTCCTTAAGCTCTGAGTGACAAATTAGCAGGCTCTGCTGTGCATCCTGTGCACTGGGCTATTTTGAAAGGGGATCCCAGTGACCTTTCCAGGGGTATCCGTGTTTTGCAATCCCTGGAAGCTGCAGCTGTTCCGAGCTGTCTCTTCTCTCCGCTGTGTTTTGAAGGAGCTGGTGGAACTGGGAATTCCTCACGATGTCATTCCTTGTTTTCCATTAGACCCCAGGCTCCTGTAGGCTCAGCACAGAGCAGAGTGTGGAGTCTCTAATTTAGGAGTCATGCAGAACAGCCACTGGAGATGAGGAGGTGTTGGCTTTTTGCTCAGAGCAATCTCAAGTGGAGCTTCTGTCAAGTCAGGGACTCGTGGCACAGCTCTCTCTCTAATTAGTTATCACCCCGATTTATTTATGCTGGTTAACAGGACTTGCCCCTCGCTTGTGCTTTCAGCACCTTCTTGCACATTCATGGGATTTTGAAGGACATTCTCCTGGAATGGGCCCCGTCTCAGGCTCCCTCTGGCTGTGTGGTGTGAGGGGAGCTCAGAGCCTGCAGGATCTCTGTGTGTGTTCAGTTACAACTCCAATTAATCCCTGCAGTTAATCCATCAGTGGCTGCACAGGCTGTCCCAGCTCCCTCCACCTGGTTGGCCAGATAAGCATCTTGACTGATGACTGTTCCCTGATAACCAGCACCATCAGGAGCTCACTCCCAGGCGTATCCAGTTCTTTTCAGCTCCATGGATGTTTATGGCTTGGCTGTCTCTGCTTTCCCTCCTCCCCTGGCTCCTGATGGAGCTGTTGCTGTGGAGTGTTGGGTATTCCTCCTCCCTTGCCAGGCCAGCCCCATAAAACACGTTGTAATTTTTTGGTTGCTCTCCATGTGCTATCTCACTTTCTGAGTATAAAAAGTTGGAGGTTAATTGGCTGGAAAAAAAAATTATTCCTTGTTTTCTGCTGTCCACAGGCCTGGTTACAGTTTATTGTCACTCTTGGGGTTGTGAAGTGCAAATTTCCTTGATAACACAGGGAGGGAGAAATTTTAAACTTATTTACTTGGGGAGATCAGAAGTTGTAGACAATGGAGTTTTAATTAATTAGGAGCCTGGTTTTTCATTTTAAACCTTAGCAGCTGGAAATCATGGGAGGAAGGAAGGGATCTGTGTCAGTAACCAAACCTGTAAAATTGTGTGCTACATAAACTTCTTATCCTTCTGGAAGTAGTTTTTCAGCCTTAAATACGGTGCTTTACATTTTTAATCACTCCTCAGCTATTAGCTAATTAAATGCTTCAGGAATAGTCCTTTGGGGAAGGTAGGATGGTGTCATCCCTGCTCTGCAGAGCAGCTGAGCTTGGCCAAGGTCACCACAAGCAGCTGCAGATCCAAGAGGAGAACTGGAATGGCTGACTTCCATCCTTACCTTATGGATCATGTCCTTTCTTAATGACTTGGTAAATTGTTTGTTCAACAGGCTTTTAAAACAACTGTGTTGAAATTCCCTCTTTGGTTTGCTCGAGGGAGGGGAGGTGTATCCAAAATGACCTGATACAACTCCCCAACAGCACTGGATGAGGCTCCTCCAACCAAAGTCTTGGTGCTGAGAAGAAAAATGTTTAAAGGATTTGTTTAAATGTGACTTAACAGCTCCTCCCCTCAGCACAATGTGCTTGGGAATGCTGGAAGCCTCTGGATCCGTGTTTTGATCTCCTATGCCAAGATGTTGACCACAGTTCTCATTTAGATGACCTTTTTAGGTCCTCAAAAAACTAGTTTTGAAGCTGTTCTGTAACCTAAGCCTGCAGATCTGGACATGGCTGGAGTGTCTGTTCAAATGGAGGGAAAACAGGGCAATATTTACCTGGAAAAAAGAAAAGACTTTCTTGCATCAGGTTTTGGACACAAGTGGATGCTGTGGCTGTTCCTGGTCCATCGTGGCTCCAACAAACCCTCTGAGATTCTGGGATGTAAATGAGAGACTTGTGACAAATGTGCAAGAATTGGCAAGTGGGAGGACTTGAGTCTGATGTGTTTAGATGGGACTCTTCCATCTGGGGTGAGACTTAATCCTGTAGGCATTCCACTGATAAAATATTCCAGGATTCATTTTTGAAATTTGTATTTCAGTCACTCAGAGCAAGAGCTGCGTTAAGGTCGGGGGAGGTGATTGAAAACATCTTTGTTCTTGCCTCTGGCAACCTAATTAATATATTTTTTGGCACCGAAAGCTGTACTTTAAGGAAATAATTGCTGTTCTTTGGGTGATTTTTGACTTCATGTCAGCGAGAAAGGTAATTTCGTAGCACTTGATTTGCCTGTTTTAAAGTGAGGGTCTCATTAAAACCCTGAGCACTCCAGAAGTTTGGGGTGTGAACTCCATGTGTGTGTGTTTTTCCCTAATTGTCCCCACTCGAATGTGCCACGTTGACCTTTCCACTCAAGCTGAAGGTTTTGTGACTTCTGGCTGCAAGTTTGGATTTTATTCAACTGATTTAAACCTCTTCCCTTAAAAAAGAAGCGTCAGCAGTGATTCTTTGGCTTATTTTTAAATGCAGTGAAAAGCCACGTTACTTATTTAGTATTTCAACCTGAAATGAGTCGAGCTGCTTTGGGATAACTCCATTTTCATCCCCCTAAATTCCATGGTTAAAATGACACTGTTCCATCTTTTATTGCCATGGCTGAAACATCTGTATTTCAAATCCCATGTGTTGGACTGGAAGCTGCTGTGTCTCTTAATGCCCTGCTCTGTAAACAGAGATAAGACTGGGAATAACTCAAAGTTATTATAGTTATAACTAAAATAATTGGGAATAACTAAAAGTTATTACTGCTAAATGGCCATTTGGTCATTATTTTGACTGATTTCTGGAGGATGTTTCCTTACCACTGTTGGGAGTTTGGGAGCGTTGGTGAAATTTATCTGCCAGCAGAAGCTCGAATACAGGAAAAATTGATTATACTCTTAATACCTTATTTATTATACCCTTATTTCTGCTCGTCCTGCTGATTTAGTTCAGAAAATAAAGCCACACCAGCACTTGGGGCTGAAGCCAAGCAGGTAGGACTGTCCCTACAGACACTTGAGTGCACAAAGGAGGGGAACAGAGAAAGGTTTCCTTGTTCTCCGTCCCAGGAACAGCAGTTCCAACGATATCCCGAATATTTGGGCTCGCAGCTCTCAGGAGCCCGCTGAAGGTTGACTTGTGCTTGTTTGTTTTCCCAAATGCTTCTTCCCTGGTGTTTAACTGGCGTTTCTCTGGGCGGGTCGTGGCTGCAAATAGAAGGCCCCAACAGCTCTTTTTTTTTTTTTCCCCTGCTGTTTTTCCCTGTCTCCAGGTGTCCCGTCGGAGGAGACGTCCCACATTTATGGCGATTCTGAGCGCGAGGGCAGAATTCTGCCAGGCCCAGCACAGCCTCCTGGCTCACAAGTGAGCTCAGGGCAGGGGGGGGTCCCACGTGCCATAATTCCTTCGCCTCGGAGCCCCCGGACGCAGCGGACACACTCAAATATATGGGATATCTCCTGCCCCTTGGAAGCGGATCCCTCGTAGTGACTCTGGCCAAGCGAAGCGTCAGGAAAACAAAGTGGAGACAAAACCTGCCCTCCCCTTTTTGCCTCACCAGTGCCTAAATGTAGAACAGGCTGCCCAGTGTTGCACGTAGTCGGAATTTGTGGAGTCTGGAGGAAACCACCCGCAGCAGTTGAGGCCCAAGTTGAGTTCAAGTGGATCCTGAAGCAAACCTGCTTTTCTAGAAGTGACATCCATAAGGAACAAACACGTCAAAGCAAGCTCTGATCAATCCCAGGCATATTAGCAGTCTTTTTGATGTTTTCTGCTGTGAAACCTTTCCAAAGTTATTGATTTTTTTTTTTTTTCAAATTTTATTTTATTTCCTTTTTTTTGTTTGGTTGGTTTTTTTGGTTTTTTTTTTTCTTTTTTGGCCCCTTACACATTTTATTTGCCATTATGAACCGTCCAGCTCCCGTGGAAATCACTTATGAGAATATGCGTTTCCTGATCACTCACAACCCAACCAATGCAACCCTCAGCAGGTTCATCGAGGTAAGGAGCCAAAAAAAAGTGTCCCTTCTCTCCTCACGTGCTCATAATTCCTCTCCAGGTGCTGAACTGTCATTCCTCACACCTCCTCCTCAATGCTTGGGCTGTAGGTTACTTGAAACTCAGGGTGTTTTTATCTTTAATATGTTGTTCACATTCTCCTGACAGTGCAAGAAGAGAATCCACTGATGACTTTTTCTGAACTCCTGCATTTCTTTAACTGCAAGAGGCTGGGTGAGCTTCCATTTTGGAATACAAACACCCCCCCTCCTTGTCATCAAGGATGTCACTCCTTGGACAAGGAGAATGGGTTCAGACTGAAAGAGGGGAAATTCAGGTTAGATACACAGGAAATTCATTCCTCTGGGGGATGGCACAGGGTGCCCAGAGAAGCTGTGGCTGCCCCTGGAATTGTCCAAACCAGGTTGGAGCAACCTGGGATAGTGGAAGGGAATGAGATGAGCTTTAAGGTCCCTTCCAACCCAAACCAGTCTGGGATTCTGTTCTTGTCCTGGTATCTGCAGCACTGCATGTCCTGCAGTACTAACTCTCATGATTCATTAAATAATTCAGTGCTGATCCATCAACCTGTTGCTCACCTGCTGCCTTTGAGGACGTTGTTAACGGAGCTGGAACTGCTTTCTGAGCTTTCTTCTCCCTTAGAGGACCAAGTGCAATCCTTAAACTGATGTTCCAGCTGCCCTGCCCGTCCCAGAATTGTCAGGGATTTCAGGGGCTGTGATTTATCCATGAATTTGGCTTCAGCCTGGGATGAGCTGTGGGAAGAGTCAGGCACAGTGGGTGCTGGGTCTCACTGTTACTGACACATTGGGATCTTAAATATGGCAGGATTCACTTTCCTGAACAAGTAGCAGATGGCATCATCTGAGAAGTAGTAGCACAGTAGATTTCACATTCTGCTTTGCTCCAAACCTGCTGTATCTTCGTGCCCTTCTGTCCTATATCAAGAGGACTTCTGTCTGCTGTGTGCAGGTTTTTTTCATTCCAGAGAGATCCTGTCATCCCCTGCTGATGTCTCACAGACTTCCATCACTCACAGCGTGCTCTTCACCATGGATCTGCTCAGATACCACTGGTTAATTTTCTCTGAAAGCCACATTTTTTTTGTCTTTATTTTTCCCTCCCCCCCATTATTGTGGCTTGTCTTCCTTTTTCAGGGGTCTCGACTCTGGAATGGATATTATTGCTAATTATAAGATGTAACAGTGATTCGGTCCAAACACGAGGGGAAATTCTGCTCGTTGTGTGAACCTTCAAAGTGAACTGGAACAGCTTTTGTTTGATCTTCTGATTATTTATCTGGCACAAAGTGCTACTTATAGTGCATTACCAGGAAGCTGGAATATGGTGGGGTGTGTGTTCTGTTCCTCCCTGCCTCCAAATGTCAACACTGGCTGAAGCAAACAGTCCCTGACTTCTATTTAAAGAGAAGAAGAAGCTGCTTGGAGAATATAAGCAGCTATTTTAATTTTGCTCTTACATGTGCAGGTTTTTTTCCACCTTGCCATTTCCCCAGAGGGGAGGAGCTCAGAGGTGTTTCTCATTTTTCCTGTCACTCATAACCTGTCCCTTGCCCCTTCCTGGGGAGGACTGTGTGTAAAATGTTCTGGTTTGTACCTGAGGAGGAAGTCTTTTAATTCACCACCCTGTCCTTGCTCACATGTTTCCCTTTCTCTTAAAGGAGCTGAAGAAGTATGGAGTGACCACCTTGGTGCGAGTCTGTGATGCCACTTATGATCAAGCTCCTATTGAAAAGGAAGGAGTCCGGGTTCTAGTGAGTTGCCTTTAAAACTGTCTAAAAAAAAAATGTGCATTTACATGTTTAGAAGTGGTGGGGAAATCTCCTGCATGCCTGTGGCTGTTTCAGCTTGGCCAAAACTGATGTGATCCCCTGCATCAGTTAAAGGTGGTTTGGAGAAACTCGCTGTGTTTTCTGAAAGGTGTTTGGTGGTTCATCACTGTTGTCTTTAGCTGGGGTAGAAATGTCCCTTTCCAGGTTTGTTTTGAGATATTTTGATTTGCCTTTTTGTGAATAGTTTGCTACTAATCCAGCCTTGTGGTTGATGCAATTTGGTTTGGTCCTTATCTGGATACAGCAGTTCTTGGCTCAGGACTCAGATAAAACTCCCTTTTCTTGCTCTTACAAAAAGTGCCACTTTTTGAGCCTGTAGCTGATAAGTTGATACAGAACTCTGTGGGCTGGCTGGATAGAGCCATAGAATCATGGGAGGAATTGGATTGGAAGGGACCTTAAATATAATTTAATTCCAACTGCCCTGGGCAGGGACACCTTCCACTAGCCCAGGTTGCTCCAACCTGGCCTTGGACACTTCCAGGGATCCAGGGGCAGCCACAGCTTCTCTGGGCAACCTGTACCAGGGCCTGCCCACCCTCCCAGGGAGGAATTCCTTTCCAATATCCCATCTAAATGTGCTCTCTCCTCACCTCTGAAGGAAACCAGGCTGCTGGTGGCTTCCCAGTTGAGCAGGTGGAATTCCTTCCCTGCTTACTCACAGCTGACAGTTGTGCAATGGTGTCTGACTGTTGCCTGGTGTTTCAGGGGAGGTTTTTTTAAGAGGTGTGTGCTCATTCTGAGCTTGCAGGCGGTGTTTTTCCAGGCAATACTTCTGAATTATTAGAGTGTGTCTGATACAATCAGTTTGTTTTACTGGAGTGAGTAATAGTCTGTTGTGAGGGCAGAAATTGCATCTTCGTGGTGCAGGTAGTCAGCTTGCCATCGCCTCTTGCTTTTTATGGCTCTGACAGAGGAAAACTGCACTTTTCCATGAGCAGAAAAACTTATATCCTGGCATATCTGTGAAAACTCCACGTCCAGGTCAGTCAGGTTTCTTGGCTCCCAGCCCTAGTCAGCATTTACTCCAGTTCCAGGCAGCCACGTGGGCCTCAGTGTTGTTGGAAAAATCAGGCACTGCAGGGCTGTGCTCTGGAATAGCATTTTTGCTCCCTCCAAGCTGGCTTGGACTTGGACATCACAGTGTTTTCAGTGCTCTGAAACCTCCAGCTGTGACACTCCTCAGGTTGCCAGAGGCTGGAAGGATTAAACTTGTGGTGGAGAATCCCTCCAAGCCCTGATTTAAGCTGGGGCTTAGCAGAGTGTTCCTGTGCCAGAGGGGAGAGCTGAGTTCGTCCCAGAAGCTGTAGGGCAGCGTTGCAGAGGTCCAGCCCTGCCCTGGGCAGCTGGGCAGGGAATTCCCACCTTCTCCATGCCATGGCCAGGCCCTGGGGCAGCTGCAGGAGCCAGAGCTCTGTGCTCTTCTGAAACAGCTGGGGGATTTTGGTTCTCAAGAAATCTTCAAACCTCGGTGCTGGCTGGGCTTGGAACTGAAAGCGGTTTTTTGAGGAAGCTTCGCTAAAAAACTGGAAATGGTGTTTCCTCCAGCCCCGCTCTGTTGTGGAGCCTTTCACTTTGAGCAGCACACGTGAGAATCTCGTGTCTGAACACGTTTGCCTCGGCCCCAACAAAGCCAAACGATAGCAGTGCTTAGTGTTCCACTGCTCCAGGAGAGAGATAAATCCAGCAGGCATCTGCTAAGGGTGACAGAAAGCGGGAGGTGACAGGGCAGGTTCGTGCTAATGTCATCGCTGATCCTGATGGCCCCAGTCAGGAGGTTGTCTTGGTAATTTACTCTATTGCTGCAGTGTTTGGCTATTTGAGATAAGCTTAACGACTCCCTGACACGGCCACCTCCCACAGAGCTTTTCCTCCCCACGAATTCCTGCTTTTTCAGAGCGTGGTCCTGTGGCTGTGCAGAAATGGGATTGAATTACCTCTGGCTGAGAAAATAACACGTCGCTATTTAAAGCCAATATTCGCTTGCAAAAATAACATTAAGATTAAAAACACAGCCTGGGAGAGATTAGTGTCTGTTTTTAACACTGCTGAGGTCAAAAGCTTAGTGAAACCCCCTGAAAAGGGGGGCAGTTCAGCAAGCCTGGATCATGTACTGCAAGATGGGGAGAATGTGGCAGCTCCAGAGCTCTTGGCAGATGGCACAGTGAGAAAGTAGGGAATGAGATGTTCCCTGGTTGAAGTAGTACTACTGCATATGCACGTGTTTATCAACAGAGATCAAATCCAGGAGGCTGCAGGTGGGGATGGATTTAGTTCCTGTGGGCTTGTGCAGCTCTTGGTTGTGTTCATGTGTCAGGTCTCGTAACAGAAATGTTACATCAGGAAAAACCTCCCAGTTTTCCTGCAAGTGTTTTTTGCCCTGGTTGGCAGCTGGGGAGGCCGTGGTGGCTTTGTTCATCTTAAAGATCCAAGACACATTTCGTTGTTCTCCTCTTAGTCCTTGATTTATTGGGTCAGGCTTTCTTTACACTCTGGGACAGCCACCACCTGAACACTGCAAGGGAATTTGTTGCCGTGGGGTTGTGGGGTGGAAGGTGGAAGGTTCCACACTGTTGGCTGTGGTCTCATCCTGCACAGCTTCAGGCACAGTTCTGAGAATTCATAATTTAAGGTTGGGGTTTTTTTTCAGGGGTTTTTGTCCCTGCTTCTCAGCCATCTCAGTTCTGTGCTGCCAACCCCGCAGCCAGGACAGGCCCAGAGCTGTTGTGAGGAGCAAGGGCTGCTCCAGAGAAAAAGAAATAAGAATAAACCCCTTTCCTGCCTCTCATCCTTCCCACTGCTGCGGGGTGGCACAGAAGAGCTGCATTTTCTCTTTGTGCAATCTCATCCTGGTTATTAATGACTGTTTTTGTGTGGAGCTTAGCAATTGGTTTTCTATCCTGCCTGACAGGAATTCTGCTGGCAGAACTCATAATCAGGGGAAACAAAAAAAAAACAACCCTGCAAACTTCACTGCAATGACTCCTCCAGTCCCAGAATTATTCTTGTTGCTTGTTCCAGGCAGTGTTTTATCAGTGCTGCTTTCATATGCCACTCCTGAGAGGTGATGCTCCGTGGGGAAATGGCAGTGGGGATTAATTCAGGCCAGCCCAGGAGTTGTGTGGATGTGAAGGTTAATGTGTGAGCTAAAGCCATGGATTAAACTCCTGTATTTGGTGTGAAGGAAAGGATTTAATTTAAATTAAATTTAAACACTGAACTGACGTGGAAATCCTGTTCTCTGCAAGGCAGTTACAGAAGAAGCATCATCCTGCCTCATCTCTTGGCAGCCTGTGCCTCTCTTCCTGGGACAGTGGGTGACAGAGTCCTAAAATAATCCAGCCAGCACTGTGTGATTGAGTGGAAAATCTCATAAAAGCCTTTTATTAGAAAGAACAAGTTTTACTTCGTGATCTTATTTCTGTAGCCTTTTATTTTGCTGTGTTGTCCCAGATATTTTTGATTTTCCAGGTACTTTAAAAAAAGGATTTCTCTGCACTCTTCAGACTTGATGTATCTTTCTGAATTAACCACATATAAAGTTATCCCAGTGACTCAAAGCTTTTTGGTTTTCCACTTCTTTTTATTTCCACCTTTCAACTTTAAGTGCCATCACATTTCTAAGGTGCTCTTGGGCTGGGCTGAGCTGTGTTTGCTATTCAGGAGGTGTTGGAGTAGCAATAAGTGCATTTCAAAATGAAAAAAGTCTGGTGGGTTTTTACCTTTAGTTGTACTTGTTCAGTGTTCCTACGTGGTGCTTTTGGACTTCAGAAAATATTATTTCATCATAACTTGTTCTCAAGGCACTACATGAAAGGCTTGGTTTTGGCTGATGAGGGGAGAGAGCTCCTTTCAAAGCAATTTCCTTCCATTTGGAGAGGTCGTTGAATAATGTGGGACTCTGGCTGTGAGTTCCTCTTCTAAAATACATCACAATCATCTAAAGGAAAGTGCTAAATAACTCCTCAATATTATTTTTCCCCCTGACATCCAGGAGTGCCCTTTCTCCAGCACTCCCCGTGTCCCAGGACGTCCTAAAGCACGTGATGTTGTGCTTGGGCTTGAAGTGGAGGCACAACTTCCAGGAGAGCTTTGTGGCCTCAGGAAAATGGGAAGTTCCTGCCATGTCCTTTTAATTACAGCCATATTGGTGATATTAAATGTGGCCTAGAAAGTTCCATGCTGGCTCCCCCTTTAAGAGCAGAGATGGAAATGCTGCTGAAGTGTGACTGTTGCTGTCTGATCACCTCCTTTATGCTTCTGAATGTGGGGTTTTTTTCGACTTGAAAACCCCCAGGTAATTGTTGAATTGCTGATTGGGATTCATGGCAGCTGGAGAAGCTGATCCATCAGAGCTGTTATGAATTGTTAGGAACAGCTTCTCCTCCACAGAGCTACAAATAGTGCTTTAAAAGGTCGGCACAAGCACAGGAGAAAGTCTACAGAGTTCTCATCCTTCACGTGTTTATTTGAAATGCTTATTGATTTTTACATATTTTTAATAAAATGGGATTTCAAAGGCAGCTATTTTTCAAAAAAGCCCTCTACTGCAAAGGAGCCAGTGAAGAGCTTTATTGAAAAGTGCAATTAAATGGTTGTTAAACATTTAATGTTGCGTTATGGTATTGACTGGTGAACTTGTGTGCAACCAGCAGAACACCCGTAGAGCTCTGTGTGTGTGTGTGTTATGCATTTCCTGTTGAATTGTTCTTCTCCCAGTGGTGGTTGCCTTGCTGCTGGTTGTGCATTTCAATCCCTGGAGCTGATGGAATTTTTTCCCTTCAAAGGACTGGCCCTTTGACGATGGAGCACCACCCCCGGGTCAGATAGTTGACGACTGGCTAAACCTCTTGAAAGCCAAATTTCGGGAGGAGCCTGGATGCTGCGTGGCTGTTCACTGTGTTGCAGGGTTGGGAAGGTCAGTATCCTGCTCTCTGGGTTTTATAGTCTGCACCTGGAAGTTTATTTGGGAGGTAGGTCACGGAAGGTGTTCAGTAAATACCAGTTTTCCTGTTTTCTCCTAAATAACACTTTGAACCAACAGCATCGAATTAGTGTCATTAGAGCAAGAGAGAGAGAGACTTATTGCAGCTTAAAAAATCCTCAGTGATTTCATAACTCTGATCAAGGGTGAGAGGAAAAGCCTTGGAGAGCTTGTTCAGAACAGTTCTGTCAATCATGAATGACACGAGGAGTTAGAGACATTAATTTAAAAGTCTGTGTTTTTCTGTAAAATAGTAAAAGCTCTTTTGTTCTTTTTGACACAGGCAATATACACACAGTACCATTTTGAAGCTGGGTTTTTTTTTTTTTAATTTCCTCCTGTTTTCAACTGGTAAACTACCAAGCATGTGGTAATAAAAAAAGGCATTGGGAAGACCTACTTTAATTACTTTCTTACTCTCAAGTGGCTTCAGTTTCAAGAAGTCAGCCTTGTATTTCTTGCTCACTTGCAGATGTTTCTCTCCTCACCACTGAAAATACAACTTCCTACTTTGGGAAGAACCTTCAAGAATCTTTCAAGATGAAAGAAAAGAAAAAAAAACAAAAGCTCAGGAGAGCTGAATGTTATATTCATATTCCCAAGTGTAATCTCTGGATGTTATGTTCCTCCTATGGACTAGGAGGAAATGGAATTTAATTGTTTGTATTCTTGGAATAGCCATGGGAGTGTTAATATTTAAGGATATCAATGAGTGGGCGAGAAAGGATAAAGAAATCAAGCAGGGCCAGGGTTGGAGTGCAGCACGTTCTTAAATTTCCACCTCTAGAGAAGGAGAGAGAAGGGGGAGAATGAAGAGCTGGAGGGAGAAACAGCCAACATTGGAGGAGACAAGAGCCAAAACCCCAAGGCAATTAACATTTGTTTATCCATTTCTGCTCTATTTTTATCTGAGGAACATCTCCAGGAAGGTGGCCACGTGCAGCTCAAGTGATTTTTCAGCTCTCCTGTCCTTGCATAAGAGCAGGGCAAAGGGGACCAGGAGCTTCTCATCTGGTGTGTGGCACAAACACATCATGAGTCCAGCTGGTCCCTCCAGAGTGACCTTTCCCTCCACTTCAGGCAGAAGAGGGAGAAGGCAAGAGCTGCCCAGATTTTATGTTTAAACCCAGCAAACTCTCCTACCTGCAGTGAGGAACTGAGCTTCAGCTGTAGGCAAAGAGTTTAGTTCTGTTCAAAAAAGTGACCTTTGAAGTTTCGAATGGTTTCCTTGGGAAAGTGAGTAATTGTGTTTACGCAGGTGCAGGGTGACAGTGGGAGTTGTTTCTCCTGAATTATGTTGTTGTTTAGCCACGAGTACAAATTGTCCCGTTGCTGGCACCTGTTTAATCCTCCCCTGCTCCACTCCTGGAGGTGCCTCTTGCACTGTGTATTTTAGTGGGGTGAACATCAATCCAGGAGCAAGTCAGTGTGTACTTGAGATTTCTGCTTGTTCTTCACACTTGACTTCTAAAATGTGGATTCCAAGGTAAAAAGTTCTGTTGCTCCTGGAACGCCCAGTTCCTTTACAGAAGGCATTTAAAAAAATAAATCTCTCTCTCTCTCTCTCTAGTCATCTGTTGAGTGCTTCACAGATCTGTCTCACATACAGCTAAATCTGCAGTGTCAAGTGCATGCAGGAGGTATTACAGAGTAGAAAATGAGGTTATGGTGAAATAAGAAAGCATAAAAATGGAGAATTATCGTTTCACGCCCTAAACACTAAGGAGCTGCTATTGATTTTTATTTCCTTTGCTGTGTGCTGAAAGCAGAGCTGTCTCCTAAAAAAGACATTTTACATTAGGTACCAGCAAGCAAATGTCTTTCTGTAGGTAATGCTTAAAGAGAAGATACTTCAGCTCTTTGGTTTCTAGATTAATTTGATGAATTTTGAAGGATTCAATATATTGTTTCTCTAGATCTTCCTTAAATATTGATTTCTCCTTCAGGGCTCCTGTTCTGGTTGCACTTGCTCTCATTGAATGTGGAATGAAGTACGAGGAGGCAGTTGAGTTCATAAGGCAGTAAGTTAAACTTCCCCATTCTCCAGAAATCTTTCACTTCATTGCTGTGTTTGACCAGCCTGAGCCTTCAGCAGAGCTTGCTTGGGTTTTATTATCTAATATATACTAAAAATATATATATAATGGTATAATGGACACAGCTGTGAATGCTGAGCCTGGTGCCCTTCCCTCTCTTTGAGGATGAGGATTAACAGGTGATCTCTCTCCCTCTCCTTTCAAAATCTGGGTTTATATATTAAGCCATTGACCAAAGGCTCAAAGATTCTGGTTTTTTTTTTGGGGGGGGGAGGTAAAAAAATGTCCAGGCTGGGGCATTAAAAATTGCTTCTAGTTAATAAAACCTGAAAACTAAAATTTTGGTGAGGATGGGCCAGCAGGTGGGTGAACTGCAGCACTGCCAGGGGTGTCCTGGGTGAGTGTGACCCACCCAGAAATGGCTGGAAAATAAAACTGGGCAAGGATGAGGCTGCAGAGCTCTGGTTCAGAGATAACATCAGCTCTTGAAATGAAGCTCAGCAGGTGAGATTTGTGTCGAATGAGCTTCGCCAAAAAAGCAATTTATCCTTTTATGGCTTCCCAGGGTCTCCAGTTATCTTTGTATTGCTGTCAACAGCTTTTTCTGAATTTTTCCTTCTTTAAATTCCTTTTGTCTCTTCCTGGATACGCTGCCTTTGATACCCAGAAGCTTTTTTTTTTTTTTTTCTCCTGAGAACCTCTTATCTCTTCACATCTGAATGTCAGGGTCTCACTTAGCTAATAAGGAGCACCTGCAGGAGAGGGTGACCTTGGTGCTCTTCCATAACTACTGCAGGTGATGGAAATCAACTCTCCCCCTCCCAGAAAACAGGCTGGAATTGGCTAGATTTTTCTTTTAGATTGGCAGGCAGGTGATAAAGTGCTTGTGCTGGCCTGGCTTATCCTTCCTCAGAGTGGGGATGGACACAAATCCAAGCCAAGAGGCTGTTTTGAGGATACAGAAAAGCTTTGAAAGGAGGCCTTAGGATTTATAAGGTGACTGAAGCAGTGCTTTTTCCATTGATATGAGCCTTCCTTCTCTTTGTTTTAGGAAAAGGAGGGGAGCTTTCAATTCCAAACAGCTGCTTTACCTTGAGAAATACCGACCTAAGATGAGATTACGCTTCAAAGATGCCAACGGTCACTGCTGTGTTCAATAAAAACATGGTCTCAAACGAAGGCAGAAGTTAACATGGCTCTTTTCTGGACTCTTGGCACCTGGAAATGTGAATCTGGAATCAAACTACGTCATCAAATTAGTGGTGGAGTCAGTGCTCCTCAACCTCTGTCCTAAGGGTGATGATGATTGAAAAAAAAAAAAAAATTAAAAAAAAATAATAATAAACCCCCCACCCCCCAATTAAGAGAAACATTTCAGTGAAGGATTGTTTTCTCCTCAAGCTGCAGTTTGAACATCTGCAAGGAGAAAATCACTTTCTGAACCTTCTGTATTTTTAACTTTTTAAGAAAAGAAATAAAGTAAATTTTATGTCTAAGGAAAACCAGCAGAGCATTGGCTTGTGCAGAAACTATTTTCTTGATTTGATGGAAGTACCCCCCCCAGTCAGGGCCTGAGACATGAATTCCTCTTTCAAACTCTTTTAAATGGAGTTGCCTTTTGTTTTTTAACCTTGCTGGGACCTGGCAGAGACACGAGGAGGAGCCTTAGTTGCTGTCTGGGAACAGTCTGACAGCCTTAAGCCCAGTTTGGGCATATCCTAGAGATTGGGTGATGTCTGTGTCCTGTGTCTACCTGGAGTTCAGGTGTGGAAAAAAAAACCTGAAGGGCTTTAACAGAAATCTCCCTGCCTGATACCTTTGGGGAATCTGCTAAAGTCCTTTTCTGAGTGGTGGGAGATTGTGTGTGTGTGTGATTTTCTGTGTGTGTGTGTCACTCTGATTTTTTCCAAAGAATTTGGCTGAAATGTTAATTATCTTTCTGTTGCTGGACAGAAAAATCTATCCTGGCAGAAGACTGATGTTCCAAAGTGTCCTGGGTGAGCGAGGGGCAGTTCAGACAAGGACTTAAAATTAATTTATCTGTCATAAGGAAGACGAAGAGGCTTTTTTGCTGCTGTCCAGATTCTCTGCCTTGGCTGAGCACAGGAAATCAGGATTTGGGGGAGGGTCTCCTTTGTACCCTGTGAGGTAAAGATGAGTCAATGCCTGGGGTGGGGATTTCAGTTCAGTTTAACCACTTATTGCCTTGTTATTTTTTATTAGGTTCTTTTGGAGGGAGAGTCTCTGGTTCCACACCAACATGCCTGTCATTGCTCACCCCTGGCAGAGCAGAAACGTGCTGATTTTTGGAGGGTGGACTGGCACCACCTTCTTTTTGTGGGTGCTGCCAGTGAATTAACCCAAGTCATTTTTAGAGCCTCTAAGGAGCAGTTTTGGCCAGGCTGCTTCTACCAAACACATGTTACTGTAGTGCCCTGCCCCAACAGTGACTTCTGTCTGTAATATCCAGCCCTGGAAGGCTTTGGATACAGGTTTAGGGTCCTGGGATGCTTTGCTGTGGAGCACCAAAGGCAGGTGTTGGTCTGTACCTGCAGCAGGTGTGGCCTCGTACCCATCTCTTCCCGATACCTCAGCAGCTGCCTGCCCAGGATTTCCCCCTCTTCCAGACTCCTGCTTTTAGTCTGCAGCTTAACTGTGCAAAAACACAGGTAACAGACTTTATTTTTTAGAGTTCTATTCCTGGGAGAGGTTTATAAATTTAAGCAAAAACAAAAAAAAACCAGGTACTTGTCAGCCCCCTCAGGGGAGATCCACGGGGAGGACCCCGTGCTCCCCAAAATCCGGCGTGTCCCTGCCTCCAGCTGTGGTGTTGTACTTGAGCTCCTTCCTCCCTGTACCACCTGGAACGTTTCTGAGTTCTTTTAATAGATAAAGGAGATGCAGAAGTGTTTGTGGTGTGGGTGCCTGTCCTTGGGAATGACGTGTCTGGTGGTGTCTGAGTCCGGGTGGAAGGGAGATGGTGCTGAAATTACCTAATTCTGGCCTTTACCTTCCCCTCACAAACCACAAGCCTGATGTTCTAACTGTTCCTGCAAGTGAAAAGTGATGGTTTTTTTTAGTCAAAGGAAATACTGGTGTTTAGTTAAAGCTGATTTGACAAATGATGGAAGTCAGATTGGAGGGGAAGCTGTTGAGCTGGATTAAAAACCCAAACCCCACGTCCTTCTGAAAAAAAAAAAGAAAACCAATAAAACAAATTTTACATGCTCTATGTATAACTTTGCATTCTTCCCCCTAGTTTTACTCTTGATTAATAATGTACTAATTATCATATGCTATGACTCTGCAGCCTTAATTGAGGGAAAAATAGTGAAAAGTGCAGATTGTCACCAGAACGGGGGGAATGTCACTGCGACCGTGTCCCGTAGGCACAACACCTGGATCAGCACTTGAACGTAGTGCAATAAAGTTCTTGCAGTAAAATACCTTCCCTCTGGCTCCTGATGAATTTATTGCAGCTCACTGATGTTGAATGATCTTTAATTTTAACCTGAAGGCACAAGTTTGGCCGTGCCCCCCCCCCCCGGTGTTGGTTCCCCGTGGCTTGGAATTGCCAGTGGGAAAAGCTGGTTTCTCTTGGAGAGGGGATGATGCTGCAGACAGGAACAGTTCTCTGCCTTTCAAATGATCTGTTTAAAGAAAAAAAAAAAGTGTAAACTTACCTTTAAACAATCCAAACAACAGCTCTGAACTTTCTCAAGAGCTGTCCAAGATCTGTTGCCAAACCCTCTGGACAAGGCTCAGCCTTGGCAGCACCTGAATGGGGAGATTGTTTTGGGGTAACAATGGGGGATTTTGGGAGGCCTGGATCCCAGTCCCTTTCCCTTCCTTAGCAGTGGAAGGCCATTATCTGTGTAATTTATTTAAATAATATAAGGTGCTGTCTCTGGGTTTCACAGATAAGGATCCAATCGGCTTTGCTTTGCTTGCCATCAAAGAAATATGTCCTTTGCAAATGGGTCTCATGTTTCTAATATTTATCAGATTTTTCCCAGTACTAGAACAAATTTTTAGTCCCTGTTGGCTATGGGATAATAAACCACTTGGACTGGGAGACTGGGAAGTTCCAGCTCCTTTTTGTATAGTTTTGGGGTTTTTTTAACACCACACTCTCGTTTTGTTTGTTTTTTCACATCTACCTTTTTGTTACCATGCACTAAAAGCGAGATGTCTTGCTAATTAAAGGCTACTCAGTATAAAAAATATCATGTACTTAATTGGAGTTGAGATATCCCTGTGTGATACAAGTCACTTGTTCCTCTTGTTAATCTTTTTTTTTTTTTTCACTTAACATCCAGGCAGCTTCAGCTGCTGATACTTTAATTGGAGGTAACACTTAATCACATGCATATTTATATCGCTTAAAATGCTACTTTTGGAGCAATTAGGAATGAGGAGCAGAGTGGAGTGACTCTGGGTGGGGAAGGAAGCTGCAGGGATCATGGCTGGCACTTTATGGAACACTGGGATAGTTTGGGTTGGGAGGGACCTTACAGCTCATCCCATCCCACCCCCTGCCATGGGCAGGGACACCTCCCACTAGCCCAGGTTGCTCCAACCTGGCCTTGGATACTTCCAGGGATGGGGCAGCTTCTCTGGGCAACCTGTGCCAGGGCCTCCCCACCCTCGCAGTGCCTTTTTAAGTAAAAGATTATAAATCATTTATTTAACTTGGTCTTAACAGACTTCAGCCTTGCAGATCCCTTGGAGCACAGGTGTAACCTGTAGCCCAGCTCTGCAGGAAGTCACTCCTGTGGTCAGTGGCTTGCTGGGTGTCCTGGAGGCAGAGGTGGGAAGCTGGGGGCAAGAGATGGTCCCTGTGGAAGTGGAGATGTCCAGGAATCCGGCCTAGAACTGGATTTGATGCCTGGTGAAGTCCAAAGGGATGTAATAGGTGATGTTCCCACAGGTGGATCTGGAATCCCTTTCGCTTCAGGCTGTCCAAGGGTGATGTAGACACGGACACCTTGATACTCCCACCTTAAAATATTTCTGCAAAACCCAAACTCTTTGGTCTGGAGCCAAATCTTAGGCCCTTCCCTTGTCTTCACTGCACTTAAATCACCATCACCAGTGAATGAAGTGATGTAAGTGAAATCTTAATTCTTCCTACCAGATAATCAGGCTGGATCTTCCTACTCCTGACTTGGGGGGGACATCAAAAAGAAAACTGGCTGTCCTGTGGAATGGACTGACAGGTTTTGGTTTCCACCCAGCACAGAGCTCCCCTTCCTGGGCTCTTGCCCTTGTCTGGAGTTTGGAGCAGATCCTCTTGCCAGGGGTGTGGTTGGCACCAGGTAACTGAGCACCTGAGCTCTTTTTGGGGGGTGTGGGGTGACGTTGTGCCTGGAAACAGCTGTGGGTGGGATGTGGAGGCTGCCAGAGCAGCTGATTTATTCTGGCAGGGGCTGGAGCAATGCTGGGATTTGAGGTGGCTCAATCTGTGCCTTCTCTTACAGGGCTTAACTCTGGGGGTGGAGACCAACGAGGGACACCTGGAGCCAAAGCTGGAGGAAAATCCCCGATCCAAGCCTGTGGATGGACTGGAAGAGATGAAAAGGGGGAAAGCAGCAGGTAAGGAATCACTTCTCTGTGCAAAATGGGAAACCAAAAGCAGTAATAACATGACTCCTTCAGGGCTGCACAAAGTCAGTGAGGGGAGGGAATCTGGTCCCAGGGTATGGGACACCCTCTGTGGAGGGAGGGAATCTGGTGCTAGGGTGTGGGAACACCCTCTGTGGAGGGAGGGAATCTGGTCCCAGGGTATGGGACACCCTCTGTGGAGGGAGGGAATCTGGTCCCAGGATGTGGGACACCCTCTGGAGGGAGGGAACCTACTCCTAGGATGTGGGAACACCCTCTGTGGAGGGAGGGAATCTGGTCCCAGGGTATGGGACACCCTCTGTGGTTCCTGAAGCTGCTTTGTGGGACAGCAGGGCTGGGTGTTGCTGGCTGGGGTGCTTTACTGAAAGGATTCCCTCACTGCCATGCCCCTGAGGGGATGCACGTGCAGGGAGCCTGAGGGTGGCATGTTGTGGAAGGCCCCTGCTCCCAGCCAAGCAGGAGGGCTGGGGCTCCCAGCATCTGGAATGTTTGCAGGGAACATGAAGCACAGCGTGAACCCCTGGCTGAAATAACACTCAGGAAGCCCTTGGGTTGTCTTTGGCAAGGCCGTGTGTTTGTGGGGCTCGTGACCTTCCTGGGCTACTGTTCTGTAGCTGTTTTTTTCCTCGTCCTTGTTATCCAGAGGGATCCTTAGCCTGCTGGGTGGCACAGGCTTGCTGAGCTGGTTATTCCAATTGACTGGACTTGGTGCTCTGGGGTACCTTTGGCCGTGGATAATTCCACATTCAGGCAGGCTCTGCCTCTCCTTGATTTATTGCCGTTTCAATTTCCAACAGTAAAAGGGGAGAGGACGTTCTTGCGTGGAATATTAGATGGCTTGAGCAGCAGAATCACAAATTTTCCTGAACAACAGGGCAGTGAAACCCATCAGGCTGAGTGGGGCTGGGGGGGGGAGATGTTAAAACAGCAGCAGCGTGTTGACATCTAATCCTGGCTGCGAGCTGGGAGTGCAGGCAGAGCCTCCTGCTCTTCTGAGAGCTCTGATGGGATCGATATGTTCCCGCAGAACACTTCAATCCCATCACTCTGGCCCTTGGCAGGGAGGGGAGGGGAGCATCTGCTTGGCTGGGAGATCTTTGACTCGTCCTGACAATGAGAGGTGGTTCTTTTGTGCGTGTTGCCTGGGGGCAGTGAGTGAGTCAGAGGGTTTCCTGCCATCAGAGGAGGCACAGGAGGGATAAAATGCAGATGGGATGGACTCCCCGGGGATGGAGGGGCTGGGTGGTGCTCTGGAGGAGGCAGCTGCAGTGTCTTGTACCCGGGGGACCTGTGGTGTGCCCCGGGCTGGAGCAGCTCCTGGTGGAGTGGGTGTGATCCATGGATTTCTTCCCTCCTCTCCTCCTTAGACGCTGAAAACAGGATCATAGAATCATTAAGGTTGGAAAAGACCTCAAAGAACATTGAGTCCAACCTTTGATTGATCAGCTAGACCTTGTCAGCCTGATCAGAGCACTGAGTGCCACGTCCAGCCATGTCTTTGACACCTCCAGGGGTGGTGACTCCACCACCTCCCCATCAGCCCATTCCAATTCCTGACAACCCTCTCTCTGGAGAATTTGAAGGGTAACAAAATACTGTCAGGGTAGCAGGGGAGAATCTGGAGGAAGAGCTGCATCATGCACAACTGAATGACAATTCCAACCTTCCCAGCTGTTCCCTTAGCTCCTGCCTTGCTGGTCACACTGGGTGCCGTGGGACAGGGACCTGGTGTTACACACAGGCTTTTGGGGTGTGCTGCTAATTCGTATTTGTGGTATTCAAAGTCAGGCCTGATCTTGCCGTGGAGTGGGGCAAGGGGAAAAAAAAAAAAAAAGAAATTCTATTAAAAAAATAGAAGTGTTGTCAAGGAAACTGCGAGTGAGGCACAGAGAGAAGTGTCCCCACAGCAGAGCTGTGTGAGCACAGGGAGGGCTCCACACATGGAGTGGAAACAGCAGCGTTCAGTGCTCACTCCAGAGCTGTTTTGATTGCTGGGGGACTCCATCCCAACCTGCTGGAGTTGTTCTGTGCACGTTCCTTAACGAGCCAGCCTTTCTGTGCAGCTCAGCCTGAGATCTGAAGCAGGAGGGGGTCAGGAAGGTGGCAGAAATTACAGCAGACTTGCTCTGGGAAGAGGGATCCTTCCTGCAAGGATAATGACTTAAAGCAAGACAAATGCTCTGTTTCTCAGTTAACTCCTCTCCAGCCCCAAATCCATCACACAATGCCTGGCGTTCGACGTTCTTGACGTTCTCGCGTCTCTGCCCTTAATGATGACAGTAAATTTAAACACCCCAGGAGGGCTGGGAATAGCTGCCAACTTCTGGGATGCTCCTGCTGCGACTTGGGTGAGGCTGCTGGGGCTGCTTTTCCCAGGAGTAATGAGGGAGCTGAGTCTTCCACACGCTCCCAGCCCGGGTGAAAGCAGGCGTGACGCCGGTAACCCGTGGTTGTTTCCTGGTTACCAGGTAATGGCTCTGTCCCAGGTGAATCCTCCGTGCCTGCAAAGGTAATTTTTCATATGGCTCTGCTGTTTGTGTGCTGAGCTGAATCCAAGCTTTCCATTTATTTCAAGCAAGGAATCAAAACAGGGCTGCCAAAGGGCAGGGAAACTAAACCGTTTGCATCCGCTTGGAGATGGCTTTAAATGAATTCCCAGGGCTCTGCCGAGGTGCTGGGCACTGCCCCGCTGACCCCTGGCACCCCCGAGGGTCCTGCCTTGCTGCCCTGAGCTGGGCGGGCTGCAGGGAGCCCCCCGTGTCCAGCTGCTGGGAATTCTGCCCCTGGATGCTGCAGCGGAGCTCGTTGTGAGTCTGGGCTTGTCCCTCCTAAACAAAGCAGCTCTGAGCCAGGGCTGGGAGCTGAAAATGCCTCTCTCCTCCAGCTCTCATGTTTATGTATGGATGCTGTACACACTGGTATTATTCCACCTGTTTGATGCTAATGGGTGTTTGGGATAGAGCAGCTGCTAAAGTGGCACACACTGGAGTGGATCAAACCAGCAGGTGACATTTTTCACCGGGCTTATCTCGGGGAACAAGCCGGGCCTGCAATAAACTGGCTGCTCCTTCCTTTTAGGCGAGGACAAAGCTGCCATTATGCAGGGCCAGGAGAAAGTGAAACCCCAGGGGATGGGCTGAGTGAGTGTGTGATATCCCTGCTCCGACATTAATGCGGGAACTCAAGGTCAGAGGCTGCCCAGCTCTGGGAGCCCAAGGCAGAAGGGGCCTCCAGCAGGAAGAATGGCTTGATTTCTTTATCTCCTGGATCCGTGTATCAATTATCCGTGGCGTCTGACAGCCTGGGATGGGAATAGATTTTTCTGCTCTTTAGGAGAGGTTTGGCATCTCCTGTTTGCCAGTGGTGTGGCCTGTGAGAGGGAAAACCCAAGGGCAGCAGCTCTGCTTTAATCTCAGGTGCTCCTTCTGTGGCTGGCGAGGCAAATGGTGCTGCTAATGTGAATTAGGGAAATCTGCTGTGCTCTGCTCTGGAGGGATTGCTGAGAAATTGGAGAGGAAGTTACCAGCCCTGCGTGGCAGAGAGTTGTTGCAGGGTTAAGAAAACCGGATCAGCCTCAAAATGGAGGGATTAAAAAAAAAGCCATTTTGTCCAGTTTTTAGGATAAAAACCTGCTGCCTACCTGGCTGGTATCGTGACAGGCTCTCAGCCTTGGAGCCCAGGGGTTCCCAGTCTGTGTCCTGTGGGGAGGGGTGCCAGTGGAGTGATGCTCCTGCACCTCCCTTGGGATGGACCTTGGTGAGTCCCCACGGGGTAACCCAGAGCTGTGGCAAAGCCCATCCCCAGCTCCAGGAGAGCAGAACCAGCATTTCTGGTCAGGGTCAGGGTCCTGGCCTCTCTAGGATAACAGGAGGCTGTTTCCACATTCAGATTGATTGAAATCAACTCCTTGATTTGGGGAAAAAAACCTCCCCTGCTGCCTCCTGCCCCGCTCTCTGAGCTCTGGGAACACTCCTTTGGAAGCAGCGTGTCCAGCAGCCCATGTGAATGGGAAAACTTTCCTCTGGAGCACTCTGGAGTTTTTTAAAGGACGTGAATTATTGCCCTTGACACTTCCCAAAGTCTGGGGTTCCTGGCCTGTGTCTCAGGACCCTTCTCTCTGCAAAGGCACCATCTCTGCATGGACCAATATGCCCCCTCCCGCTCTTCCTCCCACCCTTCCCTTCCTTGGAATTCCTTCTTTTTTCAGTTTTACTCCCTGCACTAAGCCTGCAGCTCCCTGGAGAGGGGCCTCTTCCCTCCTGTGCAGTGTGTCCTTCTGGGAAACCAGCAGTGTCCCTGCTGCTCTGTCCCTCTGGCTGGGGATGTTTGCAGGGATCCCTGTGCTGCCCTGGCTGTCGCCCGTCCAGTTTGCAATTTTTAATGATGGGAATAAATGTGACCTCTTAGGGATCAGCCTCATATTGGAAATGCAATAACAGAGGAGGGAATTGCTCTTGGAGTCAGGCTGTGAGGGCTCCTGACTGCAGCCACAGGGCTTAATGCAGCAGGAGCCTCTTCCTAATGGATGGGAGCTCTGCTCCAGAGCTCGGATAGCTGATCGATACAGGGCAGGGAGGGAGCAGCATTAAATCTGTGCCTTCTCAGGACCTCCCAGGAGAAGGGGAAGAAATGTATTTGCAGCCTCATAAAGTGATTTCCCAGCTGGAGTGGAGCCTGGCAGGACATGGAGCTCTGAGCCCTGCCTGCTGAATCCCATCCCGTCCCCACATTCCCATTGTTGTGCCCTGACTCCACACTCTGTAAAACTCTCATTATCTCGAGTCTCCCTCGTGTTTGCTGTGGAGCTGAGGCAGCAAACGGATGGGAATGGCCCTGAGATAAAGGCTGAGGGAATGTTTCCTGCTTGCCTGGAGTCTGGAGAGAAAAGGGTCATAAAGCACCAGGGCTGTTGATGGAATGTGTTTTGCATTTGGTGTGAGACAAAGGAAGGAGTTTGGATGGAGGCCTTGGCAGACCTCAGGTGGGAGATGATCCCTGTTCCCTTGACAAGGACGTTTCAAGGGTGGGCAGTGACCTCCTAAATCTGCACTGTGACATCTGAGTAGGTGCTGCCCTCGAGCTCTGCACAACTTACACCCAGGAGGGGCTCTGGCTCCTGCTCTCCCAAGCAGTGGGGCTGCACAGCTGGGAATCTCCCTGTCCCAGCACTTGGGATGCCCACACTGGTTGCCCACAGAAGTGGCTGCCCCATCCCTGGAAGTGTCTGAGGCCAGGCTGGACAGGGCTTGGAGCAGCCTGGGGTAGTGGAAGGTGTCCCTGCCCATGGCGGGGGTGGAACGAGATGGTCTTTAAGGTCCTTTCCATCCCAAACCATTCCATGAACCTGTTGCAGGCAGGGTGAGATGCTCTGCCCTTGGAAGGCCGTGTGTGGCAGATGTTTACCTGGTGTGGGGGTGTGGGCAGAGGGGATGGGATGTCCTTTCCAGCAGCCAAAGCTGGGAATGTCATGGCAGAGGAGAGGTTTTGGAGGTCACCTTCTTATGTCACCAGGTGCTGACTCCTCCACGGCTCCACCTCTGCAAAGCTCCCTCACGAGCCACAGGAGCTGTGTCACTGATCAAAAGGTGTTTGCACTTGGCTGCCTTTGCTGGCCTTGGAGTGTAATCAGGAATGTCATCCATGCCCTGTGTGCTGGCCTGGCTGAGCTCTGCAGCTGTAGTTTGGGATTACCAGGGACTGAGGTGCTATTCCCAGTTTGGCTACAGCCTCATTTCCCATCTGCTGTGTGCCTTGCACAATCCCAGTGCAAATCCCAGAGGGGGACAGGACGTGTTTGTCACTTGGCTGAGCATGACAGGTCTGCACCACCGAGTCCATGGGTGTCCCACAGTGGGGTGTCTCTGTGAACCAGGAGCAGGGAGGTGGCTCTAGGGGTGGCAGAGCCCAGTGTGGGCGGGTTCCTGGCCAAAAAGAGCTTGTCCATAAATAAATAAACTTCCTTGGTCGTGGTCCAAAGTGGTGTATAACAAGCAGAGAGGCTTGTGGGCTTTGACTCTTCGGTTTTGATGCTGGATCCATCTTTCATGTGCCATCTGGTGGAGCACCTGCCTCTGCCTTGCCAAGGAGGGGGAGCAGATTCCCGTGGGGTGGTACCCTGGGATTTATCCCTCAGCAGTTGGGAGAGACAGGGACAGGGTCATCCTGGGGGGTGGCCAGGGATCACGAGTGGTGGCCGGTGGGAGCCGGGGGTGGCTCGTGTCCCGCTGGAGCAGCTGTCCAGCTCTGAGCCAGATGGAGCTGCACGTGCCTGGGATCAGAGCAGGGATGGAGCAAGGGATGTGCTGTGGCTTCACAAGTGGCTGCTTCCCAGCTCTGCTCCCTCTGCTCCCTGTCCCCTTGCCACTGGCACAGGGGGAGGCACATCCGTGCCAGGGCCCACCCTGGAATTGTTGGGAGCCCCCTCCGAACCTGCCACTTGCACCCTGGGCTTGCCAGGGACCCGGCACAGAAGCAGCCACCCTTCCCCAAGTGTGGGCTGTGCTTCCCAAACCTCACCCGAGCAGCTTCTCCATGTGCTCTGCAAACGTGTTGCACAACCCCTCGGGGATGAAACCGGAGGATTTTATGGCTCTCCCTGCTTTTCCAGGAAGGGCTTTTTGCCCGGGCAGGGCTCTCTGGGCCGCAGTGAAATGGGATTTTCAGGCTCACGTGTGTTTCTAGGAACCTCCTGTCCTGGGAGAGAGGAGATGGGCTCACAGTGGTGCTGCAGCTCTCCAGTTTCCCTGTGGCTGCCTCCTGTCTGACTTTTAAAAACCCCGTAGAACACCCTGGAGTGTTTCTGGAGCCACATCCTTGTCCTTCAGAGAACAGGCTGGGGAGTGCGTCAGCCCGAAAGCGTGATGGGAACAAATTTTGAAGAGCTTTTGATGCCAGGAGGAAAAAGGGGAATTGGCCTGCGTGGGAAGGGTCCTTGGCACTGCTACAGAGCCTGGAAAAAAAGAAATCTGCCGTTTGTTTAGCGTTTCCTACCCAGTTTTCTCACATTCCTGCGACTGACTCATAAACCTGCTGCTCTGCTTCTCTGGTATTCAGCCTCAGGGCCTCATTCATGGATGTCTTGGAGCTCTGCAGCCCCTCTGTTCCTGCTGGAGCACGTGGAATTGCTCAGCAGAAAGCGCCCTGCACCTCCCAGGATGGATCTCGGGGCCCCCCTGGTGCGTGGGGAAGTTTTGTCGCTTGGAAACAGCTGATTGCTGTTTAATTAACAACAGTTAACATGTTTCTTGAGGGTTGGGAAGTGTCCAGATGAGCTTTGTTCCAGGATGCTGCTCTTTGTGGTTTGATCCCAGGGCTCGGGTGAGTTGTTCCTGGGGATTCAGCTGCTGCCCTGATGAGGAGTGTGCACATAATCCCTCTCCACGGGTAGAAAACACCCTTTGAAAGTTGCCCTGGATAATCCATAAACACAGAAAGGAGCTTGAGCAGGGTCAGAAACAAATCCGTGACATTTTACATCGGTAGGGAGAAAACAAAATTTCATCCGAGGTTTTATTCAATAGAGAAACTGATAATAAACCTCCCTTCCTCCAAACGGGCCGTTGCCATGGCAACCGGCGGGCCATGCCAGGATACGGGGATGGATGTAAAGTGTCACCACGAGGAGAACTGCTGCCTTCAGGGCACCCGGGGAGGGGGGTGGAGGGCTGGGGAATAGGGATTTGGGATTGGAGCAGCGAGAAAGTGCAGCTGGATGAGGTTTGGGGAGATAAATCTGCAGCTCTGGCCACGGTGGTGGCTGTCACTGTCCCTGTCCCACCCTGGCAGGAGAGGGAGAGACCCCTGTGCCCTGCACAGCTCAGCTGCCCCTGCCTTGGGACAGCATTTGTGGGTCTGGGGGCTGCTGTCTCTGAAGGGCTCCAGCTGAAGGACACCTGGGAGCAGAGTGAGGTGTTAATCCCACTTCCCTTTCTATCCTGGGAAGAAGAGGGTCCTGTGCTCCGTCCTCCCCACGATGTGCAGCCCACGCGCATCGCTGATATTTGGGGGTTTTGCTTGTTATGGGGTTTTTTTCCACTCCCAGGAGGAGCTTTGAGGTCAAAACCCAGCACTTTGAAAATCGTATCCCTGTGAAGAAGAGCAGTCATCCAAGTCCAGGTAGCCAAGAGGATTGGGAGCTTGTCTGGGATGTGGATTCAGTTCCCTCCTGTGAGTGAGGCACTCTCTGGGCTGGCAGGGCAGTGTCACTGGGGGGACGGTGACCGAGTGAACCTGTCACTCAGTGAGGGGGAGACTTGCCTTGTGCAGCAGGGAAAGCATTTAGGAACAGCTTTTCTCCCCAGGAATGGCTGTCAGGAAGCAGCAGGAGATGGAAAGGTGCCAGCCTGGAGCTGCCCAGGGCACGGCAGGGACAGAGCCAGGCCTGGAGGCTCCCTGAGAGGGGAGGCAGCTTTTCCCTGGCTCTTGTTTTTGCAGCCTTTTTTTCATGTTAAAACCTCCTGGTTTCTGCTCCAGAGCCTGGAACTGCAGAGCTGGGGGAGCTGGAGGTCTTTTGTCTTGTGCCTGTCACCTGCCTCATGTCTGCACCCCAGCTCACTGTGGACTTCAGGATGGAAAATAAATGCTGGAAGTGGAGCAGGTAGAATTCCTTCCCCGCAGGTGGAAATTGTGGGTCTCCTGGGGGCAAGCTGGTGAATGTGGCAGCTGTTCCTGGTCATTATTTCATAGCCTGGAGGCCTCCTGTGACAGCCTTCACCCCTGCCCCCCCTGTCCTTGTTGGTCATCTGCTTTGGAGAGGGGATCTTTGTACTCCCTGGCTTTAAGGAAAGCGTTTGAGGAGCAGTTGGATCTCCTGCAGAGGCAGGAGCTGTCACTTAGCCAGAGTCAGGAGGCACAGCAGATGGTGACCTGTTTTTGCCAGTGAAAGAATGAGGTTGGAAAGGCACCGTTGAAGTGAGGACACGGGGAAGGCACTGCCTGGCCGGGCCTGGGATAAACAAGGATCCATTTTAGCCAGCCCAGGACCTGCCTTTTCCCATGCTCGGGGTGATGCTTGGGAATGTGAACCTCCGTGGTCCCTAATTTTTAACTCTCAGAGTTACGTTTGATGCCTTTAAAAGATGCCTGGGGTAGGATGGGAAGAGTTTGTCCATCATGTGTCTAATCTCCAACTGTTCCCACCAAGAACTCCAGGAGAAGGGACCCTTAATGAGCCAGACCCCAAGTTAACATTTCAGCCTGATCCTTGATAAAGCTTTGTCCAAAACAGGGAGCATGAGGATATTTTCCTTTTTTTCCCCCTTAGTTTTCCTGTGTGCAGGGAACTCTTGTAAGCTGATGTTTTGCATATAAACATATGTTTCTTCTTGGAGTGTTGCTGATTTCTTGGCCTCAGGAGCTTCTTCTGGGAGTTTGGCCACGTTTGGTTCGTGTTGAGTGAACAAGTGTTACAGCTTTGTGAGGGCTTTCTGGGGGAATTGGGGTTGGAGCTGGGTCCCTGCTCAGGTTCAGCTCCTGCCTTGGAGAGAACTTCATCACTGGCAGGTTTTTTCTGGAGCAGAAGGTGCCTGAGGCAGGGCTGGATGCCCCTGGCAGGAGAATCCCAAAGTCACCCGAGGTGTGGAGCTGGGAAGCGCTGGATGAGTTTCCCTGGGAGGGATTTGCTGATTTTGAAGCGTTTTGGGTTCTTTGCCCCTTGCAGTGGCTGTCACAGTCCCACACGTGGCTGTCACTGTCACTCCCTAACAGGGGAGATGAAATAATGGAGAAAGGTTTTTCAGGATTTTTTTTCAGCTTGCCCAGAGAATTTGTGGACTCTCAATCCCTGGATTGGTTCCAGGCCAGGTTGGACGGGGCTTGGAGCAACCTGGGCTAGTTGGAAGGTGTCCCTGCCCATGGCAGGGGTGGAACTGGATGAGCTTTAAGGTCCTTTCCAACCCAAACCATTCCATGATTGTGCTGGGAATTCCATCCCCAGAAAATGATCCAGGTCCCACATAAGCAGAGGGGCAGAAGGGCTCGTGGTCCAGCAGCTGGGGAACCCCTGGCACAGCTCCCAGGAAATCCCAGCTCTGCTGGAACCAGCCTGGCCAGGGGCTGGTTGTCCGTGTTTGTAACCTGGCCAGGTATTTGGGAGGTATTAATGGGAGGGAGGGAGTGTTTCCAGATCTGGGAAAACAGTAACAGGGCTGGAATGGTCTGCTGGAAAACAGGGACGTGCAGGGAGATGGCAGGATCCAGAGGCTGAGGAGGGTTGTGGTAATTAGGACAAGGGATACAGGGAGGCAGATGAGTCACTCGGAGATTAGGTGAATCTCAGCAGGATTATTACAAGGGAAAATCCTGCAGATGTTGGATCTCAACAGCTTGAGGAGTCACCTTGAAAAGGGGAACTTTCCAGGGCACTGACCTTTGAGAAAAGAGCCTTGGTTTAATGGGGATTCGGGTGCAAAACGGTGGCTCCTTCTGGTTTAGGGGATCCCTCCCTCTGTAAAAGAGATCCAGGGGCAGGGCAGGTGGCACAGGACACAAGTCAGTGGTGGCCTCTGGGTGGGACACAGGGGTCTGGGCATCCCAGCTGTCCTTGCACACTCCACTGACTGGCTGTGGAAGGCTGCTCCGAGCCTGCCGGGTGGAAATTCCCTGTGGGATTCTCCTCTCCATCAGCACCTGGTGGAAGTGACACCCTGGGGACCAAGTGCTCCTGGCTCTGCTCCAGGGCATGTGGCACTGTCACCTCGTGTATCCCAGTGACAAACACACTGTGGCTGTTCCCAGGGGGAATCCCTTTTCCAGGGGCTCAGTCCCCACCGAGGGTGGGCTCGGAGCAGGGGAGATGGGATGGGAAAGGCGGCTCAGAGAGCCCAGGTTTGTTATCCTGGTAGGACTCCCCCCGTGCCTTGGGAAGCTGGCTGCTTGTGCACTCCAGCCTGTGATCCTTCTGGATGAAATATTAACTTCCAGAGCATGAAATGTTTATTAATCAGGCAGCAGCATTTGGGCACGAGCCGCGCGAGGCAATCGCTCGGAGAGAGGAGAGAGAGCTGCCCTGCTCTCTGTTTTCCTTGGCAAACTGTCAGGATCCTCGGCTCCCTTTAATGACCACGCACAGGGAACAAGGAGGTCTCCGTGGGAGGGGTGAATCCTGCCAGCTCAGAGCACCACGTATCCTAATTATGCTTAAAAGCCAAAATGCAGAGGGGCGGGTGCTCTGGGGAAGGAGCAGAGGCTCTGTGGGGCAGCGGGATGGCCACAGAGCAGGGATGCTCCTCACCTCCATCCTCCTGCTGGGTGGGGTGTGCTGTGGTGGATTTGGGGTGGGCATGGACCTTGGGAGAGCTCTTAACCCTTCTCCTCCTGCCGGGTTGTGGATTAGCCACAGGGCAGGGGAAGGGGGATCTGCTGGCCCTGCAATAATGTCCTGTTCCTTCCCAGCCCTCTTTGGAGCTGCTGGAACCTCCCTGAGCAGCAGTTCCAGGTCACACCTGAGCTTTGTGATCCGAGCCTGTGCTCTGACCTCTCCCAGCAGGGCGACTCTCCCACAGAGCCCCGTGCTGGGAGCTGTGACAGCCACAGCAAATCCCTGGAGCAGCCTGTGGGCAGCCTGTGACCTCTGCCCGCTGCTGCCAGCCCTCCAAATTAGCAGGGCCTCATTAGCAGTGCTGGCAGCAGAGCCTGGCACTGCCCTCAGCCGTGGTGGTGTCCCTGTTGGGTCTCCTGGGCTGTCCAAGCATCGTTACACACCCAGCGGGCTGGGAGGTCCATCCCAGGGCTTTTCCTCCTGCTCCTGCAGCTCCAAAACAACTTGGGAATCACAAAGGGGGGTTTTTCTCTGCTGCCAGGTACTGTTAGAGAGTGGAATGATCCCGTGGAATCTTTGTTGGGGGGGTTTTGTGTGAATTGCCCACTCTCGTCCCGCGTTGTGATGACGTTGTTTCCATTTTTGGGGGGGGAGGAAATTTTTGGTTTGGTTTTGGCTGGTTGGCTTTGTCAGTGTGAGTGAAGGTTGCGTGCTGCATGTGGATTTTAGTGATAATTCTTAAATATTGCTCTTAAATCAGAGCCCAGGCTCTGAGTGGGCTCTGCCCCTCTCTTTATTGCCAACAGTGATGCTGCTGCAAGTGGAGCGGCCCCAGTGCAGCCCACCCTGCCCTTATCCTCTGTTTCCTGCAGGGAAAATGGGTATAAAATACTGCTTTGGAGCCTGGTGGAACAGAGCTCCCTGCCTTGGTGGCTCCCTGTGAGCCCCAGGCAAGGGAACAAGGAGCTGCCACCACCCAGCCCTTCCTGAGCCAGGGCAGCTGTGTCACCCTGGGTGGGGGTACAGGGCAGTTGTGTCATTTATCTGGGCTGTGTGACAGTGGGGGAACACTCCCAAATTCCTGGCACTGCTCCCACAGTGGCCCTGGCACCCGGCCCTGGGCAGGTGACCTTAGTTTTATTCCCAGCCACAGCTCCATAATTCCCCAGGGAGCAGATGAGCAGCAGCCCTGGCCCGGAGTGCAGTGCCTGGGCTCACTATAAATAGATTAGTCCTTAATCCTAAAAAGATAAACCAGTGCTGCTACTCAGGCAGATTAAGTGATATTGGGGGGAATTTTCCAGCCTGTGGAGTGGGAGGATGGAAGTGATGAGCATTCCCTGCTCCATGACTGTCCCACTGCTGGGCTGTCCCACGGAGCCCTCACTCCTTCCCCACAGCACCCACCCTCACCCTCTGCCTTTTGGGTTTTTAGGTGTAATTGGGATAAATGGTGCTCCCAGATGGCACAGCTCATGTACCCAGCAGTGGCTCATGGTGTGGGGGACGCAGCTCTGCTGTCACATGCAGGGATGCTCAGGAATTGTGGATATACTGGCCTGGAAGGACATGAGAGGATGTGTATCCACGGCAGATAAAAGCCAGCCCTGTGTTTGCCACAGGCTGCAGCTGCCTCCCAGCACTGTGACACAACGTGAGGCTTCCTGTCGTGTGGAATGTGACTTTAACAACCTTATAATTTAGCAGAGTGAGGATTTCTCTTTGATTCCTTTTTTCCCTCACGTGCCTTTCCCCCCCCCGCTGGCACCGTCCCGGGAGCGCCCCTTCCTCAGGCACGTTCTGCTGGGGCTGGGGTGGAGGAATGGGGTCTTTGAGGAAGCAGGAATGACAATAATGACACACAGAGCATGGTTTGCCAGGTGATGGGCTGAATCCTCCAATGTTTTCAGCGAGTGCAGGTAGGAAATAACCACCTTGTGCAACACGAGGTCGTTTCGTGCCTCTAATGAGGCGGCGGCGGCGTTGAGGTGTCGAGGGAGTTGTCTGCATCTCGTGCTTTGAGGCTGATTTCAGGCAGAACATGCTTTTCCTCTGTTATCCACATCAATACAAGCAGGAGAGAGGCTTAGGGAAGGCAAGGAATAATTTTTAATTGGGTGCTGAGGCTCCAACCTGTGACATTGGGAGCACCCTGACACTGCTCCCGCTCGGAGGATGCTCCTGCATCCTTCTTGTTACTGGGAAGGGGGCTGAGGCTGTTGGGGCTGGTCTAAGCACACAGAGGAAGAGGAGGCATCTTCTGAGGAACCTTTGGGGTCTGTCCATCAGTGTTTTCTCTCTGAAAAAAAGCTGAATTAAGGCCACAAGCTCTGCCGGGGAAGATGTGGAGATGGTGACGTGGCTCGTGGGTGAGAATCGTGGGGAACGTGCTGCTGTTTCCATGAGCTGGATGCAGTTACCAGGCAAAGCCTCACTCCTGATGCCTCTTTCTTGGCCATGCAGGCAGTGAACCCCTTGTTTGGGCCGTGGTTGCCGTGCTGCTGGAGGGAGCAGCTTGGGAACAAGCTGTTCTGAAACACAACAAACCCACTCGCCGTGTTCCCTCTGGGGAATCAGCTCCCTCCACGTGTACCTTAAACTCACCTGGAGCCTCCAGCTGCCTCTCCTGGGAGGAAGAGGCAAAACTGTTCTGTCTGTGCCACACCCCTCTCCCTGGGAGCTCAAAGTGGGGTCCCTCGCTGGGAATTCCAGCTGGGATCTGCAGTGGGGGAATCTGGGCCCAAGCCCTGCACAGGGAGATGGGGGTTCAGCTCAAGCAACTAAAGGAGGTTTTCCGACGTGTGAGGTTTTTTCCCTTGTCTTAGAGGGGCTGGAAAAGGTCTCCTGGCAGCTTGTTAAGAGCATTTCACTTGCCAGTGTTTGTTTCTGCTCTGGGAAATGCGAAACATGTGCCCCAGCCTGCAGGAAGGCCACTTTTTAAAGGTTAGAAGTAAATAATAGAGATTAATAGCAATAACAGTCTTGGTATCGTGTTGCAAACATAGGCCTTGAGTAAATCTGAAGGTTACCAAATAAATAATAGTGATAATCTTGTGTATTTTTACTCCTTTGGCTTTGAAAGCTGGTTTTAAAAGGGTTTCTGAGCAGGGAAGTGGATGCAGGGAAGGGGCAGGAGTCTCCCTGAGGCCCTGGGGGTTATTTGGGGAATGTGGGGCAGCCAAAGGTGTTCCTTCAAAGGCTCTTCCCTTCCATGCTGAGGAGATCCTTGGAGAAGTGATGGGAGCAGAGGAGGAGGCTGGTGCTCCCCCTAATTCCCAGGAATGTGGGGTGGTTAATGCCTGGATGGGGTTTTTGGTGGCTGCAGAGCCTGGAGAGGGGCTGATGAGAGTTTGCAGCATCTGAAGGCAAACCCAACTTTATCCATCAGGGGTTAATCCTGCTCCTGACCCAAAGCCCTGGCTAAAAAAATCGATTTACTCTTGTGATTCTGTTTGGGGCAGTGAAGGGCTTTTAGCATCAGCTGGGGAAAGGAAAGGGATGTCTCCTGAGTTACTGGAAAGGGCTCAGACGTTATTTTTGGTGTTTCCAAGCAGGCAGAGGTCCTGCCACAGATCCTGCTGCTCCCCCCCCCCAGCAGTGGTGCCTTATTTTTGGCTGTGGTCAGCCTTGAGTCACAGCTGCAGCAACACAGAATCAGCTCCAGCACCTCGTGGTGCTTGGAGGGACTTGTCCAGCTAGTGTTGGTTTGTCACTCCCCAGGGAAAACAATATTCCAACACCCTTTCCAGGGAGCAAACAGGACTGGTGTGGTTTTCCCTCCTCCTGGTTCTCCAGGCTGGCTCCTTGGCCATCCTTCCTTTTCCAGGCTCAGCCCTGGGGTTGGGTGTTTGCTCGGGGGGGGGGGGGGCTTTGCACAATCTCAGGAATTACATGGAGGGCTTGGAGCCCATCCCAGGTGGTGCCCAATTACTGATGGAAGGGAGCAGGATGTTTTCTGGTCACTCAGCTTTTTGCAGCAGCTAAAAAAATCACTATTGACTGTTTCCCCAGGAGGGCAGGAAAATCCTCTGCATTAACCAGGTGAGCCCAGCCTTGCTGCAAAGGCACCTTCTGTACCCACTTGAAAACAGCAGAGTGCTGAGAGGAAGGGGTTTAAATTTTAATTACACCTGGCACAGGCTTAGGGTGAATTTTTGGGCTTCAAATGGAGGGGTTTTTTTTTTCTCTGCTGGGTTTAGTGCAGAGACACCGGATTCGAGGTGGATTTGCTGACTGGTGCAATGTGACACAGCCCTGAAGGTTTTAACTCTGCCACTGAGCACAAAGAGCTTTCCTGGCCCTTCTCCCACCCGGAGCTGGTTTGTGTTAAAATCTTGCCGTGGGCGGAAAAAAGAAAAAAAAAAGAAAGAAAGGATATTCCCAGCGCTGGGCACTGGGAAATCCTCCTGGGGTTTCAGAGAGTCACACAATGGTTTGGCTTGGAAGGGGCTTTAAGGCTCATTGTCCCACAGGCAGGGACACCTTCCACTGTCCCACGTTGCTCCAAACCACATCCAAGCTGGCCTTTAACACTTCCAGGGACGGGGCAGCCACAACTTCTCTGGGTTCCCACCCTCCAGAGAGACTCTCCTGCTGCCCCTCGTTGCTCCCTGGAGCTCAGTGCATCTGGCAGCTTTTATTGCTCCTGCAAACCAAGGGAGTTTGTGCCTGGCCAAGGCCTTTCCTGGAATTGCCTCGGAGCTTTGGTGCCGTAACCCTGGGAATTCCGAGCTGGGGAGCAGAGAGGTGAGCAGGGGATCCCACTCCAGCAGTGTCCAGGCTCTGTCTCCTCCCTTTGGGTGCCCAGCTGCCTCTGAAGGGGGAAATTTCTGCGCCTCTGAATGGATGTGATTCCCTTGTACAAGATCCAGATGGCACAGGGCTCCCTGTCCTCGGGAGTAAACACAGCCGGCACTGGGAATGCTGGGCCCAAACCTTCAGCGCTGCTTGGCTGCTTTCCTTGGCATGTCCATCCTGGGCTCCTTCACTTCTCACCTCTTTGGGAGCTGCAGGGGTCACCCCATGACCAGCAGTGGGGTCCTGGCAGCCAGAGCCACCCTGGCACAGTGGAGGTTTCCCAGGAGCCGAGGGGAGCAGGGCACAGGCAGCGCCTTTGTTCAGCTGCAGGTCCTGCTTTTTGAGCATAAAACTGAGATTTGGAGAGAAACTTGCAGCCTGAGGGAGGGTTTGGCAGGTCTCCATCAAAGCTGGGGTCTGGTCCCCAGGGTCCCCAGCTGCTGTTTTCCCAGCAATACTTTTCCAGCTGCTGGTTTCACCTTCAGTGTCACCCTGCCAAGCCACGGTGCTGGGTTTGGGTACTTCTCGTGAGCTCCTGAGCATCTCCCGTGGCTGGTGGAGAGGCCAAACCAGAGGTCTGCAGTTCCAGGAGTGCTGGGGAGAGCTGCCTCCAAGTCCAGGGCGTCCCCAAGGGGGACGTGGCCACCAGCACTTGGGACCGGTGGTCCCGTGCCACCAGCCCTGGGAACGGCAGCATTTTGCTGCCCTCTAGTGAGGTCTGGCAGCCGGGACCCTTTGGGGTCCCCACAGCACCCGCACCTCCCTTTGGGGTCCCCACAGCACCTACAGCTCCCTTTGGGGACCCCAGGGCACGTCACATCCCTGCAGGTTGGTGGCACTTCGTGGTGGGAGCCGTCCCAGGGTGGCAGCTCCACGTCCCACTGCAGGACGAGCCACCGGCTTTAACTGACCCCCAGAGCAGCTCTGTGCCCCCCTTCCCACACCTGGTGGGACCCCACCTTGTCTCCCTGCCATGCCCTGGGCTGCAGGGTGCTGTCACCGAGGTGTCACCCCCTGCCACCCCTTTCCTTTGGGATCTGCTCTTTGCCGAGCAGTGAGGAGACATTTACCCTGACTCTGCCCGGGCAGCTGCTGCTGCGTGTAAATAATACAAATTAATTAAAAGGAAAATCAAATCTAGGCTCGTTTGTAATTAGATAATCCACAAGCCCCTGGTATAATTAATTATGTTAATAGGGCTCTGCGAAGGCGCAGCGGGTCCCGGCGCGGGGTTGGGAGCAGAGGAAATGTGGGATGAGTGGCTGGGGGTGCTGGGCTCTGCTCCCTGCACGTGGATGGGGCTGGATCCCTGTCCCTGGCACGGGGACTGCTGTCCTTTCCCACTGCATGGCTGTGCAGACACAGCCCTGCCCCTGGGGATGCTCATCCCCATCCCAGTGGGTCTCAGCTGAGGGAGTTTTCCATCCCCATGGATGTTTTGGCTCCTTGCTCGTGGTTCCCCAAGCCCAGGCTCACCCGGGATCCTTTGCTGCTGCTCCCTGTGCTCCACACCAGCTCTCCTGGGTGTCCTGGGAGTGGGAGACCCCCGGCACATCCAACATTCCTGCTGGTGTTTGAATCCAGCCTGAGGCCTTCCACAGAGCATCCCTGTCCTGGGATGCAAAGTATCCTTGTCTTGGAGGGCAGAACATTCCCCTCCTGGGGTGAAGAGTATCCCTGCCTTGGGGCATGGAGCATCCTTGCCCCAGGGTGTGGAACATCCCTGTCCCAGGGTTCAGAGCATCCTTGTCCCAGAGTCCACAGCATCCCTGCTTTGGGGTGTGGAGCATCACTGTCCTCATTGTTCTGGGGTGCAGAGCATCCTTGTCCTGTGGACCAGAGCATCCCTGTCCTGGGGTGCAGAGCATCCTTGTCCTGGGATGCAGAGCATCCCTGTCCTGGGGTGCAGAGCATCCTTGTCCTGGGATGCAGAGCATCCTTGTCCTGGGGTGCAGAGCATCCTTGTCCTGAGGTGCAGAGCATCCCTGTCCTGGAATGCAGAGCATCCTTGTCCTGTGGACCAGAGCATCCCTGTCCTGGGGTGCAGAGCCAGCCCAGGGCTCTCACAGAGCAGGGTGGTGATGGGCAGGCTGAGGCCGTGGGCTGCTGGCAGAGCTGCCCGCTGTGGGCAGCCCCGTCCTGGGAGGGAGGAGGATTTCCCTGGGAGGAGGATTTCCCCGGGAGGAGGATTTCCCTGGCAGCAGCTTCACTGCGGCAGAGGGCAGCAGCAGGCTGGGCACGGCGGTGCCCACGGCCGTCCCCCCGCAGTGCAGCGGGGTTTGGGTGCCGTGCCAGCCGTGGGACACGGGGTGGGCACCCCCGGGCGTGCCAGGGTTTGTATTTCCGACGTAGCGCCCGGGGCGTTGGCGGCAGGGGAATAATTCAGCTCAGGGAGCTCAGGGAGCACGTCTGCAGCAGAGAGGGGGTTTGAGCTTCCCTCTGCTCCCCCCCGGGGGTCTGATCCGACCCCTCCTGCCCAGGCACAGCAGGATGGGATGCCATGTGTGTGCCCCTGTGTGCAGGGGCCTGTCCACACATCCAGCTGCCAAGGTGGAATGTGCAGGCGGATGCCCCAAGGATGGGCCTGTTGCATCCCCAGGGACCCTCCTGGCACGGAGGCTCTGGCTGGCAGGTGGCAGTGGGAGGTGCCACCAGCACCCCCAACGCTCCCTTCCTGCCCTCTCCTTTCTTTCCCTGATTTTTGCTCTTTCCCACTCCTGCAGGCAGTAGCATTCCCAGCTCTGGTAGCAGGGACAGGGATGGGATGGCCAGGAAAGGGTCTGGGATCTTCCCAGCCAGCCCACCCCCTCTGCCGTGCTCCTGGCACTCCATGCCTGCCTGTGCCAGTCGGGAAAGGACCTGGCACAGCGTTTTCCTTCTGTTTGATGGTCTGTTATCCTCCAGGGACACGCAGGGAAGCGCAAGGACAAGGACGGGGACATCAGATATGAGAGCTGAGCGGGGAAGCCGTTCCCCTGGAGAGCAGCTGGGAAGGTCCCGTCCTTCCCGGGAAAGAAAACACCCTGTGCTGTGGGGTGTGGGTGGCTGTCACCACCCCTGTCACCTGTGGGACTCTGTCCGGGCTGGGGGAAGGATCAAAGAGCTCCCCTGGAAATGGGATTCACCAAGTCATCCTGGTGTGACAGGGGTGGGAAGAGGCAGGGCTGGGGCTCCGGGAGGACGGAGCCTCTTCCCGGCAGATGAATGGAGGCTCCCGCCAGGAGTGCGGGTGTTAAACGGCTGCTGTCAGTCAGGATTAGGGCTGACACTTCCAGCCTGACAGGGGAGAAGATGTTGTCAGGAAACCTCGCAGGGCTCGGGGCGGGCGAGGAGTGAGTTTGTCTTCCCAGGGATACAAATCCATCACCCCCTGGGAAGTGCCCGATCGTTAATCACAGCCTGGCTGCAGGCGCGGGGCTGCCGGGGCAGGGATGGGCACGCACGTGTACGGGCACGTGGTGCACGTGTACACACGTGTACAGGCATGTGTGACCTGTGTCCACACGTGTACAGGCATGTGTGACCTGTGTGCACACGTGTACAGGCACACACAGGCTGTGCACACACCTGTACAAACCTGTACACATGTGCCCTGTGCACACCCCTGTACATACACACATGTCCTGTGCACACACCTGTACAGGCACACACGTGCTGTGCACACACATGTACAGGCACACACATGTCTTGTGCACACACCTGTACAGGCACACACATGCTGTGAACATACCTGTACATACACACCTGTCCTGTGCACACACCTGTACAGGCACACACATGCTGTGAACATACCTGTACATACACACATGTCTTGTGCACACACCTGCATGTACACACATGTCCTGTGCACACCCTTGTACAGGCACACACGTGCTAGGAACATACCTGTACATACACACACTTGCTGTGCACACACCTGTACAGGCACACACGTGCTGTGCACACACCTGTACATACACACATGTCCTGTGCACACACCTGTACAGGCACACACGTGCTAGGAACATACCTGTACATACACACATGTCTCGTGCACACACCTGTACAGGCACACACGTCTTGTGCACACACCTGTACAGGCACACACAGGCTGTGCACACACCTGTACAGGCACACACGTGCTAGGAACATACCTATACATACACACATGTCCTGTGCACACACCTGTACAGGCACACACGTGCTGTGCACACAAATGTACATGCACACGTCTTGTGCACACACCTGTGCAGGCACACACATGCTGTGAACATACCTGTACATACACACGTGTCTTGTGCACACCCCTGTACAGGCACACACGTGCTGTACACACACATGTACGTGCACACCCCTGTACAGGTGGCAGGCAGCCGTGTCCTCCCTGTCCCTGCTTTCTCTGAGCCTCACACTCTCCTCAGGTATTCCGAGAGCTGGGAGCGGAGAAAGCCCTGGGGACACCTTGAATTAAAGGGTAATTGTTCCATATTTTCCGGCTGCCTTTTAAATAAAATAATCCAAATAACCCCCCGTGAGCCCGGCCTTTGCGCCAGCCTCCGGGAGATTCCACACGGGGACTTTATAGCCCAAAACTCCATAAAACTGAGCCGGAATTACCTCGTTCTCCTTGGAAACAATTACAGTTTTTATCTGTGGATATTAAAAGGGATGATCGTTCGGTGTAGTTAAATCTTCTCCTTTTTTATGTAATTTAATCTTTATGGATCTGGGTTGGCAGGTGTGGGGCTGCCCTGCCGTCCTTGCTGGATGCCAACGGGGCTCCTGGGACGGGGAGAAGGATTTGGGGGGGGGGAATTTGGGGGTGCACGGCTGTGATAAGGAGCCAGAAACCATCCCAGCTTCCCTTGTCACGGTGAGAGAAAGGGCTGGGATAAAGTTTTAGGAGTAGGCAGGACCCCTTGGCTGCATCCCACTCCTGGTGCCCCGGCACCGCTGCCCTGCCGCCGCTCTAATCCCAGGTAATTGGATTTACAGGGAGTGCTGTATCCAATTACACAATCCTAATTAACAGCCCGAAGTTACAAGTGTGATGTGTCTTGCTTTCAGCAATTATGATTAATTTTTTCCAGGATACACACGCAGCCCTTGATTACAGGATCCGCGGGCAGCGGGAGCTGAATGCTGATAATTGAGCCGTCAGCGAGGAGGAGGAGGCACCACACGGGGTGATGGGCACAGCCCTGGAAGTCGAGGGTCCTGCTGGTTCCCCCCCTGGGTGACAGCAGCTTTTGGGAAGAGAGAGAGGGATGTGGGGCATGGCTGGTGTCCCCACGTGTGGGGATGTGTCTCTTCTCCGTGCAGGGAGCACCGGATCCGGGGCTGCATCACCAGCAGGGAAGGAAGGGGATTCTCCCCCCCTGCTCTGCTCAGGTGAGACCCCACCTGCAGTGCTGGGACCCCCAGGATAAGGAGGATGTGGAGCTGCTGGAGTGAGTCCACAGAAGGGCACGGAGATGCTCCAGGGGCTGGAGCACCTCTGCTCTGGAGACAGGCTGGGAGAGCTGGAGGTGTTCACCTGAAGAGGAGAAGGCTCCCTGGAGATCCCTTCTCCAAGCTGTTCCGTGCCTTATTGCTCTGTTTGCCGTTCCTTATTATTATGTTCCCAAGCATCCACGAGTTCCCAGCTTGGGACATTAATCCAGCACAAGCCAGAGGCTTATCCAAATAGGGACTCTTCCTTGGTGGGTTTTAAACTAAACTTGATAAATCCTTCATAAAAGAGAAAGGGCTTTCATCTCCGACGGGTCCGCGGAGGAGCCGACGAGGGACGAGCGCTCCGGTGCTGCACATCTTCATTTGCTCGTGGATTCTCCCCAGGAGCTCCAGCTGCACATTTACTCCTGTTCCCGCTGTGTTTTTTCCTGCTGGTGGTGAGATCCCAGCCTGGGGACGGGACCCGAGGCCGTGCTCCCGGCTTTGGTGTCCCACAGGAGCCAGGATTTGGTCTTGGGGCTGGCGGGATCTCGGGGATGTGCTGACGGGCAGGAGGGGCCTCTCCTTTGGTTGTGCCTTCCTGGGAGCATCCCAGTGGCTCTGTGCCTCCTGCCAGCGTGGCAAGCAGGGCCATCTGCCCACGTCCCTGCCAGCTGCCCTTGCTACCCAACCCTCTGTCCTTCTCCACCTCTGCTTGGCTGCCTGGATTCGGGAGCGGCAGGATGGGGCTGTGGGGCCACGTGTGGTGACAGGGACATTTCTTGGCTGCTGTGCTGGCCGAGGGCAGGAGGGCTTGACTTCCCTTTGCTGCCCCTGATGCTCTGCCCTGCCCAGGAAGCTCCAAACGGAGCGCTCAGAGCCACATCTCCGGCCTCTCCTTCTTTTTTTCTCCCCAGCCCTTGCTCCCTTCCTCCCCTCCTTCCTCTCCCTCTCCTCCCTCCAAGCCCCTCAGCTCCTCCGGTGCTCACGCAGGGCTTTGATCTCTGGAGAGCCCCTTCCTCACTCCGAACCCGCCGCAGCAGCGCTCGGGCGCAGACTCATTAAAATAGATGAGGCTCCCTTTGATCGCCGCGGTGCTCCCAGGACCTTTCCCACTGCCAGGCTTCAAGCGCAGCCGCCGCCTTTCATCCCTGTGCCGGCGAGGAGCTCGCCAGCCTGGAGACCCGGAGCTTCCGGGGCCGCTCCTCACTTTTCCAGGGAAAGGCTGGGGGATCCCGGCCCGGGGGGAGCCCACGGGGACGGAGCAGGGCTGTGGTGCGTCCCCAGCACCCGCCACGAAGGGATTTGGGGACACCGGCAAGGACACGGGAGCGTATTGGAGATGTGGGGAACGCTGGGGAAAACGGAAAGGGGAGGAGAAGGTGAAGATAAAAACAATCCCGGGGGAAAAAAAAAAAAAGAGAAAGGCTTGGAAAGCAAAGGAGAAGGCAGCAAGGGTAGCTGCCCCCCTGGGCAAAGCTGGAGCTTGTTAGACCTTCCTAGCGACGTGTCTGAATTTGATAAAATAGGAATAATTAATCGTCTCCCCCCTCGCGGGTGGGGCTCTCTGTGCACTCCCGGCTCCTGTGGTGGTGCCGGGGCCGAGCAGCTGCTGGGCTGAAAACTGGGGAGATTTGGGGGAGGGGGGGGGGTGGTGAGGGTGCAGGGAGTGGGGATGTGGGATGTAGGGATGCAGCTGCAAGGATATGGGGATACAGAGAGGCAGGGAGTGGGGATGTGGGATGCAGGGATGTGGGATTTCAGGTGTGTGGGATGCAGGGCGTGGAGATGTTCTGGGGGGATGCCCAAAGGGAAGTGGCCCCTCTTGGGACCTGCCTTCCCACACGCACTAAGGGGGGGTGTGAAGGTGACATCCAGGGCATCCTGCAGGGCCACAGGGCACCCAGGGAGACACCGAGGGACAGACGTGGCTCCTGCCCTTTCCCACTCTGGCTCATCCACCTCCATCCCCACAGGAGCCAGCCCGGTCTGCAGGGAGCTGGAGAGCCAGAGCTCCCTGAACAAATATTTGCCCAGACTGCTAAAATGAGGCGAGTCCTGCTAATTACAACTAATGAACTGCCAGGCAGGCAGCCCTTGCCCTGTGTGCCACGGCCCTGCCACAGGTACGGGCACAGTCTCAGCTGCTGCTGTCCCGGTGGGGACTGTCCCCAAAACGTGCACGTGGCACCTGCCCTGTTGGGTGAACAGCAGCACCAAGGATGGCACTGTGTCACCGAGGGTCACACTGGGCCACCAAGGATCACGCCATGTCACCGAGGGTCACAGGGTGCCACCGAGCATGGCATCGTGCCATCAAGGATCATACCATGCCACCAAGGACGTAGCACGACCCCTCAATCCCACCACGGCCCCTCTGTCCCACCATGATCCCTCCGTCCCACCACGGTCCCTGTCCCGGCTGGCAGAGCCTTCGCTGAGCCCTTAATAAGACGTGATTCACACACTGTGCTTAATTAGCGATTCAGTTAACGGCGTGTAATTCAGGCGCGACCCTGATTGCATCCGAATGCTACTTTATTTCTTCTCTGCCGCTTGCATTCTGAGCACTAATTATGCCTCTTTGGATGCTAATTGCTTCCCAGCCCTCTGCCGCTGTCTTTCCTGAGCAACATTTATTTTTCATGCGTCCATGTGTTTAAACTAAGAAAAGCCGGGAGGGAGGTGGGAGGAGGGAGCTGCATCGGTCCAAGGCTTCGCCAAGATCAAACATGCCAGGAAGGTGAGCTGGGACGTGCGAGCGCTGCCGGCGGGGAGGAGTGAGCGTGGGAAAGGGCCAGGCTGCCCCCTCCTCCTGCTCCTCCTCTTCCCCCTCTTCCTCCAGCCTCTTCATCAAACCCCTCCGTGCTCCCCAGGCTCGTCTCCCTTCTCCGTGGGGTGTCCGGGATGCGGGTCCCGGGGCCGGCAGCGATGCTGCTTTGCCACCAGGACAGGAGCTCCCTGCAGGCTGTTGGTCCGCTTGGGGCATCCCAGTGTGGATGGAAACCACCCGTGCCAAGGGGTCAGGCTGGGATAGGGATAAAAAAGCCCTGGGGGAACCAGCCTGGGGCGCTGGGTTAGGGATGAAGCCTTGGGGAGCTCAGGCTGGGGCAGGCAGGAGATGCCCATGGATGTGAACGAGCCGGGGGTGAGTCCTGCCCACTCCTGCCCCCGTGCCTCAGTTTCCCCGATGTGTTCCCCAATACCTGCGTTCCCCAAAACCCCAGAAGTGGAGCAGCGTTTTCGGATCCCAAATACAAGTCTCCCGTGTTTGCTGAGGTCCTGGGGGGTGTGTGGGCACCCACTGATCCCCAGGGGCTCTGGTGGCACCGGTGGAGCCAGGATGGTGGTTCTGGGGGCTCTGCTGGAGCCCGGGCTGGTGGCAGATGTGCTCACAGGGCACACACAGCACACGAGTGTCCCGTGCACACCAGCACCCGTGGGACCTGTCCTGCCCAGCCCCGGGGGTGCTGTGAGAAGCACTGGTGCAGGAACGTGGCTGCAGGAGCGTGGCTGCAGGAATGTGGCTGCAGGAACGTGGCACGATGCCGAGCGGCGGGTCCGGGGCATCGGGAGTCGGCTTTTACGGCCCTCGGTAATGACTGTATCATTAACAGCGATTTAATTAGCTCAGCCACTCTCGGTAATGGCATCGCGGGGCCGCGAGCTGTGCTTGAGACGACGCGCGGTGCACGAGAGGTGTCGGGGCCAGACAGGCAGAGCCGGCAGTGTCCCTGTCCCCTGCCTGTCCCCTGCCCTCCCGCGGGGTCAGGCTGGCTCTGCCCTGCTCCGTGCCTCAGTTTCCCCAGCCCTGAGCATGGTCATGCCCAGGGGCACATCCCGGTGCCCTGGGATGTTCCAGGGATGTGCCGGGGGGGGACACTGGAGGACTGTGGACGTGCAGGACAGTGGCAGTGACTGCCCAAGGTCACACCACAAGCGGAGAGACCCTGGTGCCCCCAGCAGGCCTCAGATGAGGGAAGATGAAGGGAGAGATCCCTGTTTTCACGCCTCTCCCGGCGCTGTCTGCACCTGCCGTGGCACAGGGGGGTGAGGGTCGGCGATGCCAGCGCTGGAGGAGCTGATTCCCGGGCCAAACCTGTTGGCATTAGCATTTTGCCTGGTGTTTCATGAATAGTTAATGGAAAGAGCCCACAGAAGGGTCCCGCAGTACCTTGGAAAGCATCCCCATGAATATTCATCTGCTGGGGAGATGCAGACGGAGACAGGCTGAGTGACAGCTGTCAGTCTCCCAGCCCTGGGCATCCCGGGGGGAGGGATGTGCCCGGCGTGGGGCCGGGGGTCCTGGGAGCCCTGCTGGGCCTCGACAGCACCAGCCCGATGGCTGTGGAGCGCAGGGGGGTGGCACCGACCCTCAGGCACCGGGATTTGGAGCTGGGAGCTGGGATTTGGGCTGGCTCAGAGCTCTGAGTGCCGAGGGAGAGATCCCCAATCCCTGGTGGGGAGGCTGGACACGGCTGCACGCGGCCACTGGAGGGTTAAATCACGGCAGAGGTGGGAGGTGGGAGGTGGGAGATGCTGCCTCTTGATTAGTGTCTGCATTGCGGGACATTAATGCAAAGCGTTATTAAGCCGTTGTTTCCCAGGGCTGACGTGCTCTGGGATGCAGGATGCTCCCGACAAAACCCCCGACAAAACCCCTTTCCCGGCTCCTGCAGGGCTGACTTTGGGCTCATCCCGCCGTGGTTTGGGCTGTGGAGGAGCTGCCTGGGCTGTGTAGGAGCTGCCTGCACCTGCGAGCCTCACTCCAGGATAATATTGACGCAATCGCGTTTATTTATTTAAAATGTTTGGCAGCGGGTGAGGGAGCAGAAGAACGCGAAACCCTCTTTGCATTGGATTCCTGCAGAATGGCCCTGCCACCCTGGCAGCCACTCGCCAATTAAAGATCCATCAGCAACAAGGAAAACAAACTCACGGATCCCTAACGCTCCATATTAAAAGTTAATAATAGAGCCGGCACCTGCAGCAAGAGAGGGGAATTAAGAGCAGCGCTTGGAGTAACGCGGTAAACGGAGGAGGGAGCAATTAACAGCCATAAAGAGATGAAGAGAAACAATTAGGAGGGGGCTGAGCACCGGCACGTGCACACCCGAGCACAGGAGCGATGCGGATGTGCCACATCATAGGATCGGAGAATCATGGAATTATTTGGGATGGGAGGGACTTATAGCTCTTCTCATTCCACCCCCAGGTTGCTCCAACCTGTCCTTGTGCACTTCCAGGGATGGGGCAGCCACAGCTTCTCTGGGCAACCTGTGCCAGGGCCTCCCCACCCTCCCAGGGAGGAATTTCTTCCCAATATCCCATCTAACGCTGCCCTCTGGCAGTTTGAAGCCACTCCCCTCATCCTGTCCCTCCAGGCCCTTGTCCAGTCTCTCTCCATCTCTCCTGTTGGCTCTTTCAGGTCCTGGAAGGCCACAATCAGGTCACCCCAAAGCCTTCTCTTCTCCAGGCTGAACAATCCCAGCTGTCCCAGCTTTTCCTCCCAGCAGAGCTGCTCCATCCCCCTGATCCTCTCGGTGCCTCCTCTGCCCTCACTCCAACAGCTCCACGTCCTTCCTGTGCTGGAGACCCCAGAGCTGGAGGCAGCTCTGCAGGTGGGCTCCCACTGCCTTTCCCACCATGCCAGGAGTTTCTGGGATGCTTTGCTGTCTGCAAAGACCTGCAAGGCCTGGGATAAATCCCACCCCTCCCCAGCCCATCCTTCCTCCTCAGCTTCCCCATCCTAACTCCCCAGCCCCCTGAGGTGCCCCCACCTCCAGCACTCTTAGGGGTGACCCGGGCAGCTCCAGCTCCTCACCACCACTCCCTCCCTGCCTGCATCGATCCCCTTTATTAAGCTATTAAATTATTTTGCTGTTTCAGAGCTGGGTCAATAAACACAGAAACGACCTTTCCCGTGGGCGGCTCCGAGCCCGCGTCGCATTGAGCGGTGTGGGGCTGCCGCTCCTCCCCTCCCACCTTTGGGATGCTCTCCCGGGAAAAAACAGGGAGCTGAGGCGGTGTGGGGCTGCCGCTCCTCCCCTCCCACCTTTGGGATGCTCTCCCGGGAAAAAACAGGGAGCTGAGGCCGCTTTTGCAGCGCCAGTGGCTGTTGGAGGAGCGGTGGGATCGGGAGGATGCTCCCGGCCCCGGGGCAGGGCTGGGGAGGCTGCCCCGGGCTGCGACAGGAGCTGCTGGTGGTGGCACCCGCTGGAGTGACAGTCCCTGGGCTTTCTGTGCCTGGGAGAGGAGACACAAATCCGGGAGAACGAAAAGAGGGTTATTTTTGTGCATTAATTTTAAAACAGGGGCAGGAGGAGGAGGAAGAGGAGGAGGGGAAGGAAGGGGAGGCTGGTCTGGTGTTTGCACCGTGGCCCAATTTCCTGGTGTCTTGCCCCCTTCTGAGGTCTGGACCACTCCATATCCCAGCCATGGGATGGGAGCAGCCTGACTGCACAACCAGGGAAGGGCATCTCCTTCCTTTTGGGAGCAACGCTGTGGTTTTAAGGGATCTGCTGCTTCTTTGGGAAGCACTCCCAAGGAATCAAACCCACGCTGCAGCCCATGCCCATCAAACAGGGGGATGTTTGCTGGGGGGGGGTTGTAAACCTGTGCTAAATCCGGGCTGGGAGAGGAGATGTGAGAGATCCTGGGGACGCCGGGCTGAGCAGGGGTTTGATTTTTCAGGAGTTATTTTGAAAAGTGGGGTTTTATGGTGGGTTTTTTTTCCTTTTTTTTTTTTCTTTTTCTTTCTTTTAAATTGGTTATATCACAGTCCAAATGGGAGAGCTGATATCTCTGAATATGCAGCAGGAGCATTCCTTGCAGGCTTTAAACAGAAAGTAAAATGTTTTAACTATTACAATAGAATATTATTAGAAGGGCACCGGCAGGACGGAGACTTGCTGCTGGCATAGCAATGAAAGGAGAATAAAATCCAGCCCTGAAAGCTCAAAGCCAAACGGTCGCCTCCAAGCCCTGACTTTTTCCATTAGATATATTTTTGGAAAGAAAAAAAAAAATTCCATTTTGGAGCGTTTTTTTGGTTTTTTTTTTTTTTTTTTTTTTTTTTTATCTGACAGATTACTGAACCCCCCGATTTTAGAGGGGAAAAGTGAATATCTTGTCGGGGGGGGGGAGCTGGTTAAAATAAACCCTGGTTGCTCCAGCTTTCCCCCCCCCCCTCCTGTGTCTCCATCACAGAGCCTGCCAGGTTGGGGGTGGATCAGCTTATTAATAAACTTAATGAGATGAGTAACATTGGCCGCTAATAAAACGGGAGCAAATCTCCCATATTTCACCGCTGGAATCGGAATCACCGTGTCTCACCACCACTTACAGCCCCTGGAAAGCTTTATATCTCCAAAACCCTGTAATGTCATTAGCAACTAATTGATTTTTTTGCAACATCTTGGCGAGATAAGCGGAGCAGGATCCTCGTTTTGCAGCGAGACAAATGGAGTGACCACACAGCTTGAGCCACTGCCCAGCTCTCCCAGCAGCCCACTGGGGACTCCTCGTTGGCCCCCAGATTGGAATATTTTTAATATTTTTTATATTTTCCCCAGTTTTTTCCTCAGATTTCACCACCGTGGCTCCGCTGCCTGCGGGGAGAGGGATGCAGGAAGGGGTGGGAGTGGGGTTGGCTTTTGATTTCTGGTGCTGGAAAGGGGAATCAGGGCTCGGCACGGAGCACCCGGATCTCCGACCTGCCACATCCCAACGCTCTCCGTGCCCAAAATCCGGAGCCGTGTTTGGGATATCCCGGCTCGAGCCCGGCCGTGGGGAATTCCAACCAGTCCTCCTCTCCTCCCCGTAACCGGGATTTATGCCAGGAGAAACAGGAAGCCGGAGGGAGAGATAAATTAGAATTATTTTTAATAAAATGGGGATCATTTTTAATCACGTTTAAGTTATTTTTCTCGAGCCACCTCGCGCGGCGCAGATTCCCCTGAAAAATGGGGAACTTTCATCTCTTACTGCTTGGAAATTAATTCCTGCCTGACAGCCGTGGTGCTTAATGTAGATAATAACTATTAGTTCTACCCCAGACAGCACATTCCGTCCTGCGGGGCCGGGGCTTTCATTTTTCTCCCTGGATTAGACTAAGTCCTTCGACAGGCAGAGAAGCCCTTGAGAGAGGAGGGGTTGGGGGGACACACGTGTTGTTAAGCCATATGGATGCTCCTGAGCTCCATCCATCCCTCTTCCCCTCCCTGGCAGCCCAGGAGGGTTTTTTTTCCTCTGTGTGTGTGTGTGCAGGTGATGGGTTTTGGTGGAGGAAATAGGGGATTTGGGGTTGGTCCGAGGGTGGATCCATGGATTGCACCGTCCTGAGTGGCCAGGGCATTGCCACAGTCCTGGCACGTGCTGCTGCCCTGGGCATCACCCACCAGCAGCAGGGTGGTGGAGGGACAGGACCCACGTCCTGTTCAAAAAGGGGCTGCAGATACAAAGGGACTGGAGCTGGAAAGCTGGATGCTTCCTTGGCAGCAGCTCCATGGGTTTACAGCGGGAGTGGGAGACAGGACAGGGCTGGAAGGCCTGTGGGAGCACCCGGAGGGGTTTGGTGGATGATCTCAGCACTGAGGTGTTTGGTGTCTGCCCTCTGAAAACCTCAGTGACATTGGAGAGGAACGGGAATAGAAAACATCCTCATGGAGGGGAGGCTGGAGAGGGGCCTGGCAGGATGCAGAGGGCACCGAGAAGGGCTTGGGGGAACCCCCCATGTGCTTTTGTGTCCTGGAGGCATTGCAGGAGTGTGGGACCCGTTGGCAAAGAGCCTCCTTTTCCCAGGATCTGCCCTCCTGGGTGATCCAGGACGTGCCCAGGGGACTCTGGGGCCTGGGGGTGGATGTGCCTGGGGGTGGATGTGCCTGGGGGTGGATGTGCCTGGGGGTAGATGTGCCTGGCAGCCCCAGCATCACCTCTGCCAGAATCTCATCCCTCCCTCTGCGAGGTTCAGGCCTTTCCCGGGAGTGTGGAGCCACTCTTGCCCTCCCTGGAGTCACTAATCCCCTCGCCTGGCTCGGCTCGGGCAGAGATAATCTCCCTCCATCCGCCGGGGCCCGGGGGCAGCAGCAAGAGCTGCTTAAAAGCAGCACGGAAGAATCCGGCAGTAATTTAGGAGCAATAAGGGTTTTCTGCTGCTTTCCCCGCGCGGTGCCGTCCTTCCCTCGCTTCCCTGCATCCTCACATCCCCGCATTCCCGCATCCCTGCATCCTGGCATCCCCGAATCCTTCCTTCCTCCCCTCTCCTCGCCCCCGGGGCTGTTTTGCAAAGCCTGTGTTTCAATCATGTGCTCCCCACGAAGGGCTGGGAGAGGAGGGGATGGGAAAGTCCCTTTCCTCCTTGTGGGAGCCCGGAGAGCCCCTGTTGGAAGCATTTTTATTCCCGTCATTCCTGCGAGCATCTTACTGGTACCTCTGCTGAGGGCGGGCGTGCTCGGAGCGGGGATGGTGGTGGTGGGATCGAGAGCAAAGCCAAGATTTTGGAGTGCCTGGTCACTCCTCAGCCTCCCCCTGCTCCAAGGGGCGTGGAATCACCTGTGCCAAGGTCCAGCATCGCCCACCCTGCCCCTGAGCCTTCTCCCTGCTCAGGGTGTGGGTGCTCTGGCTGACCCAGGGTGCCAGGGTGGCCCTTCTGGTGCCAGCTCAGGGCTCACGGTGGGTTTTGGGGGGCAGAGACTGGGATGTGACCCACCACCGATGCTCTGTGCCCCACCAGTTCCCCCGTGGAAGCACCAGGCCTGTTTTCCTGGCGCTGTCAGCCCCTGCACCGTTATTGTGGCAGCAATTACTGCTCTGTGCTGACATCCAGATCACAGGGGCTTTGATCCGGCCTGTTTTCCCTTTTGCTGCCATTTCACATTCATTAGCTGCACCATTTGCTTACTTAAAACTTTGAAAAACACACCAAAGGCCCCGATTTTTGTTAAAGGGATGGTTTCCCTAAAGGGACGGGTGGTGACACCCTCCTGTCCCCTCTGAGATGGGGGGGCAGAGGGGATGCAAACAGCTCTGGGCTCGTGGCAGAGTGTGGTGTGTGATCCCTGATGTCCTCAAGCTTTGGGATGCTCTCACTGATCCCTTAATTAAGGAGGGAAGGAAGATGTGAGGATTCAGCAACCGGAGCCATCAGTCCCTAAATAACCCCCAGCAGAAGCGAGAGCAGCCTCCGCCCCCCCCGTGGGTGCCCGGGGTGGGGGCTCACCCCACTCCTCACCCTCGTGATCTCCCCCCCCCCGCTGCCGCCGCTGGAAAAGGTTCTTTTAATCAGGGGTAATTTTATGCATCATTAATATCAGGCCTGATTATAAGGAATGAAAGTTCAGCGGAGGGAAAGATGAAAGGAGGAGGTGGCCACCCCTTCAGCCCTCAGCATGGCCGGGGAGGGGGCACGGGAGGGGGGTCTTTGGGGGGTCTCTGGTTGGTGTGGGGCTTTGTGCTCAGCACCTCGGTGTCCCTCCTGTCCCCCGTGTCAGGCCAAGGGGATGGGATGCAGGATACCCCATCCTTTGGGAACCCTTTGGCCGTGGGTGTGCACCAGGAGACCGGGGACAAAGGGGGTCTCCTGATGCCGGAGCCGCCGGGGATGGGGAGGGGATTTTGGGGAGCCCTGCAGAGCAGGGCAGCACAGGCAGAGAGGTGATTATTCTCTTCCCTCGTTAATGCCATTTTATGCATTAACGTGCTTTGGAGCCTCTCCTGCATCAAAGGAATCTCTTCCACAGGCGATGGATCAAACACGCCCCGAGGCTTTGGGGTGGAGCCAGCGATGCTCATCCTGCGACTCCCCCTGTCCCCCGCTGGCTTTGCCGTGGGTGATGGGCAGGATTTGGGGCTGGACACGGTGCCAGGGCTTAGTGAGACCCCCAGGAGCAGCCTGCTGGTGAGGGGCTGCAGTGTAGTGGGGTTTTACCCCAATTTCATGTGTCTGCTCCACTCCCTGGGAGCGAGTGCAAACGATTCCTTGGAGCTTCCTTCCTCCTCTTCCTCTTCCTGACCTTCTCCTGCTCGTTTTCCCTTCGAGTGTGGGTACAGCCATAAATTAGAGCCTCCACGAGGAAAACAACATCTGTTTACCCTCCTTGGATGTGCTGCTCGTAAGGGGAGAAGGAGGAAAAGGTGCCCAAATGCTGCCTCAACAAGTAATTTTTTTATTTATCCCCTGGAAAAATTCATCCCCAGCTCTTCCAGACGAGGCTTCCCCTCTCCATCCCCTCCACTCTCTCCGGGAGACAGAGATGGAGAGGGACAATTTTCGTTGCCTCGGGTGTTGAAGGAAAAAAACCCACCTCGCTTTTATTCCTCGGGAAGCGCAGGACATAAAACCTAAATGCCAAAAGCACCTTCACTGATGTATTTATGAGGATTCACCCCAATAAAACCTGAGGAGCTGCCAAGAGATGCCAGAATCCCACGGGAACGGACCGTGATGGAGAACTGGTGGGAGCTGGGGAGGGGGGAAAGGTTCCTGCTGCCGGGATCTCCCAGCGGAGATCACACATCCCAGAGGAACTGCGAGTCCCCCGGCGGGGAAGTGCTGATGAGCATGAAATAAATTATGGTTAATTGGATCAAAACATCTCAGCGGCTTTGTTTCCTCGCTGCCGGGGCGGGAGCTGCAGCAGCTCCTGTCTCCAGCTGCCAGGTGTGGGACACGGGTGGCACACGAGGAGGGTCTGTGCCCACCGTCCCCAGGAGGTGCCACGGCCCTTGTTCCTGCCCCGGTGTAAGAGCCACACGCTGCACAAGCTGCTCTGAAATGTCACATTAGCCAACATTAATGGGTGCATGTTTAATTAAATACCATTTCCCCCCCCCCCTCGCCCTCCCCTCCTCATCCCTTCCCCTCGTCCTTTCCCAAGGATCGAACTCCGCCGCCCTTTAACCGCCAGCTCCAAACTTGGAGTAAAATGTAAAAAGCCCAAAGTTCCCCTCTAATATTAACTGTAATGAGATAAACTTAATTGAACAATTTCACGATGTCATACTCATTTCCCTTTTTAATTAGGTCCTTCTTCCATAACAACATGAATCCACATGATTGGGAACTTCCAGGAGCGGTTCGTTACCGAGAGCTGGAATTAGCAGGAGGGTTTGGAGATGCTGAAGCAGCTCCTGTTCGGTGCTTTGAGGGAGATAGTGATGCCATGGGGGGTAAAATTCCAGTGCTCCTGGTGCCTGGGGGGTGGCAGGAGAAGGAGGTGACATGGAGCCCCTTGTCCCTCACTGCTGGGTGCTCTCCCTTCACTGCTGTTTCCCAATCAGGAATTAATTGCACTTAGCAACATAAACAACCTAATAAAATAGAAAAAAAAAATGAAAATAAAGAGAATGGAAGATGAGCTACGGCTCTGAGCGGCCTGGCAGGTGTTGGGAACTCGTGGCACTGGGATGCTGTGGGTGGAGGGGCTGAGGGCAGGACCCCAGCTGAGAGGGGGGCTGTGACCAGACCCTTCCTGGCACCAGGAGGGTCGGGATGTCCAGAGCATCCCTTCAGAATGTGGGAGCCACTGTGCCACTGGGACCTGCTCAGGCACAGCCACCCTGTGAGTGACAGTATCAAAGACGGCGTTGGGCGAGCCCTGTCTCATCCCTGCTGCAAAAATCCAGGGATCCAGCCTATTTTTCCAAGCCAGCATTTCGAAGGACTGACTAAAAGCGGGGGGAGAGGGTGGCTGGGGATGGGGGAAAAGGAGTCCCAGCACGACTGTCGTGCACTCCTTGTGCTTCCCATGGGAGCTGGGTGGGAATGGGAGCCTCACCCAGCGCCTGCCAACCCGAAATTGGGGCATCCCCCAGCTTCGTGTGCCCCCTTTGCACGGCGGCTGCTCCTCTCCCTGCGGGCTCCGAGCAGGTATTTTGCAGGGGAGAGCACTTAGTGCATTAGCAGAGGCTGCTCGGCGCCCGCGGCCGGGCTGTAATTAATCATTTATACAGCTCTGGGACCCCTGGCAGCGTTGGGAGGGAGTAATTACACCTCTCCCGCTCCTCTTCCTCGCCGCCGCGGCCCCGCTCCCCCACCCGGCGAGCGGGGAAGTTTTGACAAGGTGATCAATGAGGTCTGCGGAGGGGGATGCGCCGAGGGGAGAGGTAATTAGAGCAGAAAAAGGGGCCTGGAGGAGGCAGCCCTAACTAATGGAGCAGCCGGGCGGCAGGTTGTGGTGGAAAAAAAGGGAATAAAAGCAGGAACGTGGCCACTGACCCCTCGCTGAGGGCACGTGGTCCCTCTGAGAGGGAGGTTGGGACCAGTTTCAGTGCGGGGTGATCCGGTAACACCACCCACTGCCGGCCCCAGAGATGCTGCAGGGTTGCTGTGTTGCCCCATGCATGCAAGTTTGCCTTCCCCCAGCTTCCCTGCAGCTGGGGAGAGGGGGAAAATGGCCAAAAAAAAGCACTATTTGGGATTAAATTTACTTCCCCAGCTGCGTGAGGACTCCCAGGATGGGCTTGGGGAGGGGGGGCAGCACACGCTCGAGGGGTTTTGGGGGCTCAAGGGAGAGGAGCCACACACAGCTGGTCAGCTCCACGTGGACAAGGTTTGAAGCTGCTCGTTAGCCCCGAAACATCATTAGGCAAAACCTCGTGGGGAAAAAAAAAAAAATAAAAATCCCTGGTCCTTAAAAATGCAAATAACATGGGATGCTGAATGTCCTTGTTTGCCTGTAATTGCAAAATTCTTAGACTCAATCAGCCGAAGATAAACTGTGTTATTTAGGAGCAATTTGAAAGCAGACAGATTGAAAACAATGGGCCGGATTCGGCTCCCGGCAGCTCAGGAATGAAGCCAGGATCTCTGCGGGATCAGCTGGGCCCTGTAGGATCCATCCCCCTCGGATGGAGAGCAGAACGGTGCCTGGAATCACTTCCAGAGGCAAAGCCTGTGGGATGCCCCTGCCTGCACACACCTGCCTGGCTCCAGGGAGTCTTTTCATGGAATATCCTGAGCTGGAAGGGAACCACAAGGATCCAACTCCTGGCCCTGCCCAGGACACTCCAACAATCCCACCCTGTCCCTGAGAGTGTTGTCCAAACACTCCTGGAGCTCTGGCAGCCTCGGGGCCGTGACCAAACCCTGGGGAGCCTGTTCCAGTGAATGTTTCCCTACAGAATTCCTGGGCAGAATTCCTGGGCATTCCCAGAATTCTTGCAATTGCAGCCCTGGAATGCCTAAATTGCCACAAGCATCCTCCTGACTCACAGGTGGAGAGGCAGCCTGGACCAGCACATCCTGCTCCCACATCCCTGGTGTTTATTTAATATTTAGGGAAGAGGAGGCAGAGGGACTCGGGAGCTCCAGCAGGAGAAGGGCCAGCAGCCAGTGACTTATAAAAGACGCTTTTCCTGCTTTCTGTGCTGCAAATAAATCACTTTGGGGACCGTCCCTGCCTGTCTCTGCTCCGGTGAGCTCTGCACCAGCCGCCACTTCACAGTCCCCAGGAGGGAAGTGCCCGGGCTGCCGCTGGCACCGCGTCCTGGTGCTGTCAGAGGGTGACAGCTCATGGTGGCAGCTCTCCCTCCTGCCTGTAAACACACGGATTCTCCGCTCAGCTCGCTGGGAGGTGGAAGTTCTGACTGTGGTTCATCCCCACCTGCATTGCAAGAACTCAGAGCAGGGCAGAGCCTTCCCTGGGCGCTCAAATCCAGCTGGAGATACTGGCTGGGTGCCCACCTTTCCTTGGCCACACTCCCTTCCCTGGGTGCCCACCTTTCCTTGGCCACACTCCCTTCCCTGGGTGCTCACCTTCCCTGGGTGATCTCCCTTCCTTGGATGCTCCCTCTTCCTTGGATGTTCTCCCTTCCATGACTGCTCTCCCTTCCTTGGATGCTCTCCTTTCCCTGTGGGCTCTCTCTTCCCTGGACATTCTCTCTTCCCTGGTTTCTCACCTTCCCTGGGTGCTCAGCTTTCCCTGGCTGCTCTCCCTTGTCCAAGGGAGCCTATAAATGTCCCATAAATCCCAGCAATTCCAGCCTCAAGGCTTTGCCTGGCTCTGAAAGCAGCTCTGCCAGGTGCTCTCTGGAGCTCTGCTGGGAGCAGTGGGACTGGGAGGGTGGAGGAGCAGGAGGGACCACACAGTAACTCAGAACATGCGGGTAATTATCTCACAACCATCCCATTTTCCCTCTCCGTGCAGACCTACAAGGATGTAAACACGATTCCCTTTAAACACAGGCTTCCCAGCCATCCATCACCTCATCCAGACTTTATTATGCCCCACTCTATACGTTATAAATTACATTTTAATGATAAATTACGCACTCCTAATGCAAACCGCTGCCTCCCGGGGCCGGCAAAAACAATAATAGATTTGTACAAAGTGAAAATGGGGAAATGCATATTTATGAGGCTGGGCAGTTTTGGGGGGGAAAAAGGCAATTGTGCTCTGAAATATTTGTGTTTATGGATTGCTTCCTATTTTTAAAAAGGCCTCTGTGTTTCTCGTGCTCAAAATGCCAAGTCATTGCAGGCGAGGAAGGCGGGAGGTGCTCCCTGTGACTCCTGAGTGCTGGGATCCAAACTGGGCTGGAGTGAAACCTGGTCCTTAATGGGATTTAATGGGATGAGAAAATCCCAGGGGATGCTCCGGCATCCCAGGATGATGGTTGGCTGCGGGGCTGGGGTGGAAAGAGGGAGCCCCAAGATTTTGTGGCATGCAGAGGAGATGTGGGTGGGGAAAATACCCAGAACTCTGGGAATAACGGGGGGGGGGGATGGGGATGTGATAGGGAATGGGATGGGGATATGATAGGGAATGGGATGGGGATGTGATAGGGATAGGGAATGGGATGGGGGGATGTGATAGGGAATGGGATGGGGATGTGATAGGGAATGGGATGGGGATGTGATAGGGAATGGGATGGGGATGTGATAGGGAATGGGATGGGGATGTGATAGGGAATGGGATGGGGATGTGATAGGGAATAGGATGGGGATGTGATGGAGGGATGTGATGGGGGGATGAGCTGTGATGTTTGTGTGTTTTTCAGAGCAGCGAGGAAGAGGAGGATGAGCAGGAGGAAGTGTTCCTGGGGGTACCTGGCCAGGGAAGGGCTGGCTGCCAGCACAGTGGTCTGGTGGTGCCAGGGGGGTGCCGTGGCTGCTGCAGAGGAGGGGGGCAAAGGGGCCCTGCCAACCCCGTGCTGCCAAGTCGGCTCTTTTGTCTGCACATCCATTACTGGAGCAGCTTTTGACTCGAGCAGAGATCGTGTCTCTGGCCTTCAACAAATGGCTTTTTCAAGGTGAACATCAGCTTTCTGCCAGAGCCAGAGCTTTTGGGAGCTTTTAAAAGAGCATCCTTTATTCGGCAGAGGCAGCTGGAGTCTCTAAGTGGGATCAGGGCCCCGTGGTGTGAACCCCTCGGCTCCTGCCTGGCATGACCAGGAGGAAAGGGGCAAACAGCACAGGGAGGAAAATAAGAGGAGAGGGGCAGGAGGCAGGGAGGGTCCTGAGGGGGTGCAGGGTGTGTGGCTGTGCAGGGAGGAGGGAGGTCATGCATGACCCTGGCATTGGGAAGAGGTTTTTGGAGACAGGAGTGGGGGGATATTCACTCCCAGGCGGGGTCTGGGAACAATAAGAGCAAGGACAGCACGAGCCAGCGCTGGAGATGCTGCTCCATTGCCAGGCCTGGCAGCACCCGGGGTGATGGAGAGATGAGAACGAGGGGATCAGAAGGGCAGAGGAAGGTCTGACGCGGGCGATGACGGTGCCATCGGTGCCATCGGTGCCATCGGTGCCGCTTCCTCCATCCCCTGCGGGCGAGGGGCTCGTCCCAGCCCCGTCTCCATCGGGTACTGAGCTGCCCGCTCCCGGGCACGGGCACAGGAGGGGGCTGTGCGGGAGCACCCGAATAGTTTATGCATGAGCAGCCCTTCGGCTCACGCACAAGTGCCCCATTAGTTCGTGCATGGCCACCCAAGCAATCCCTGCCCGGCCCTCAGTTCGTGCCTGGGTGCCCCACACCCACCCCGAGCCCCTCGGGAGCGGCTGAGGGGGGTGTTGGCAGCCGGGGGAGGCCGGGGCTGGGGCTGCAGCATCCGCAGGAGCTCAGATCCTGCCCCGGGAACTTCATTGGAGGATCCTCCCTGAGAATCCCAGGCCCTTTCTGGCTGTCCCGTGATCCTGGGAAGGAGTAAAGGCAGCCCCTGGCAGTGTTGGGGAAGAGGGGAAAGAAGAGCTGCAGCTGGTGGGGATCTGGGATTTCTGGAGTCTGTGGGAAACTGGGCTGAGGGAGTCAAGTCTCTGGGTGGGAACACTGGCACAGGGCAACCTGGAGGGGGGCTGTGAGTCCCTTGGAGTGCAGGGGGGAGCAGCAGGGCTGGGGTCCCCCCAGTCCCCCTGAGCTCAGTGCTTGCCCATGGCTGCTCCCAGCAGTTCTCGTGAGCAGGGGACCAGGGTGGCCAAGAGCTGAGCACCAAGTGGGGACAGGACGTTCTCTAGGACTTAGGGACAAACTGAGAGGATGAGCTGAAATCCAGGGTGGCAACTGCCTGTTAAGGGAGCTGGTATCCAGCCCAGACACGGCCCTGCAGTGCAGGGGGGTTTCCACGGGCACCATCGGACCCAGAGGGGCAGAACCCCGAGCAAAGCAGCCGGAAAGGAGCAAACGGGCCTCGGTCGTGCATCAGGCCCAGCTCTGCCGGCAGCAAATGGTGTCCAGCAGGCAGGAGAAAGCCCCAAATGTGGCCAGGGATCCTCTGCACCCACTGCAGCCCTCGGCCACGCTCCCATCATCCCGTTCCTTCGCCAGCTCTTGGGGACAGGAGGCACCTGGGGATGTGCCGAGCAGGGATGACCCTTCTCCCATCCCCTCCCCTCCTGCCGGCGGGCTCAGCCCCGGCACAGCCTCCGTGTTCCCCCCGGCAGTTTGGGAAGCAGAAGGTGGGAGTGAGCGTGTGTGGCGAGCTCTGCTCTGCCTTCTCTTCCCTCCTCCTCCTCTGCCGCCCGGTGCCAGCGGCACGACGCCGGCGCTCGCCGCCAACGCCGGGGAGCGGGAAGCTGTTCCCGTCTATTTTGGGTCTGGCTCCCCGTGGAGGGGGCAAATGCAGGGAGAGGGGCCATCAGGATGTCTGTCTGTGCCCCCGGGGTGCCATCAGCCCCTCGGTCCCACTCGGCCCCCGCTGCCGAGGGTCTCACGGGTGGGATGGGAGAGGTGACACGGGATGCGGGATGGGGACAGCGGTGCTGGGAGTGGTGGGCTCAGCACCCCGGCGTCCCAGGGCTGGACCGAGCCAGGCCAGGCTCTCCCGAGCCGGGTGAAGTGGCAGCACCTGGCTGGCTATATTTAGGAGGAATGTAGGGCAGGCTGGAGCATCCCAGGCGATCGCCTTCCCGCTCGGCATGTGAGGGCTGGAGTGGGGGCTGTGCCGGGGGCCCCAGGGGGCTGCCTTGCCCCGAGCAGATGGGGGCTGCTGCCCATCCGTGTGTGCGGGCGCGCTCCGGCCCCGGCCAGCTGGCCAAGAGCTCGGGAGATTCCCTCCGAAGGATTTTTGCCGTGGCTGAGGGGCGGCGGGGCTGCGGTGCACCCATGGCAGGAGAGCCCCAGCTCCTGAGGGGTGCAGGGTGCTCCCTACCCCGCCGACCCCTGCTCCGGCTCCAGGGCTCTTTACCCGGCTGCCGCGGTGCTGGCAGTGCTGATCTCCGCTCGACAGAGGCCTTTGTTCTGCTGCGCGGGAGATGTTTAATTCCCATTACCGTCATTAGCATAACAGTACAAAGAAAGGTGGAGGGAGAAAAACCTCTGTCGTCCCCTGATCTCCCGGATCTCTGCAGCAGGACAAGTGGCGCCAGCGGCATGAGGGAGCTGCCAGCCCGGTGTTGGGCAGGATTTGGCACCGGGGAGGGTGCTGGGGAGGGGAGAATCCCACTGCATTCGGGCGAGCAGGAGGTGCTGCGGGCATTGCTGCCTGCTGGGCATCTCCCACCCTGTTGGCATCAGTCCTGTGCGATCCTTGTGGACACACTGCCCTTGGCCAGCCATGGTGGGAGCTCTTGGCTGTGTTCCAGGAGCTCCCAGATCTCTGGGAAGCTGCTCCATCCTCGGGACCAGCCTCATCCATATCCCTGTGTTCATCCCCATCCCTGTGCTCATCCCCAGCTGCTTCCACCAGCACGTCCTTTGGGCAGCTGAGCTCACACAGGAAGGGCTAATATGGCCTAATAATGCTGCAGCTCAGCCCCCAAAACCTCTCCAAGCTCCTCATTCCCATCGATTTCCATGTGTTTTAGGTGGAGTAAAGCCTATTGTCCCCATATTCCCACAGGGCTTGGCTTTGGCTGCCACAAGGCGCCAGAGTGGCCTTTCCCAATGCTCTGCTCCCCGAATCCCCTCAGGGCTCCCTGTCCTGTCCATCAATCCCTCATCCCTGGCTGGCCAGCCCAGCCTGGCAGCTCCACTGTCACCTCCATGGTGGCCGTGATTCGCTGTCACCACAGGATTCACCCCAGCCCAGGGGCCCTGTGCCACTGGGGTCACCTCCTTTACCACTCTGAGGGGCTCCTGGGGATCCACTGGGGCTGTGTCCTGGACTATGGAGAGGGGGATGCTCTTGGACCCCGGGGATCACTCGCCCAGGTGATTCCTGGGCTGCTCCACAGGGGAACAACGGGAGAGAGGGCAGAGCTGAGGAATAGGCTGGAAAGTGCTGGGAGCTGAGCTGGGCTTTGGATGAAAGAACTTCGCTGGGGCCTCTGGATGCTGAAAACAGCTTCATCCACGAAATTGCAGTGGAGGGCTTTCCTCCTCCTGCCAGCCTCCCCCTCTGCGGGAGTGGGGCCGACTGTCGAGTGGCCGACGCAGATGCTGCCGATTGGGGCATTAAATTTAAAGAGCTGATTAAGTGCAATGAAAACCGTGTCAGCTCCTTGTCAGCGAGGAGAATGCATCAGGGCTGCGGATTAGAGGCTGAGTGACGGCCGGGGATTGCGGGCAGACAGCAGATCCATCAGCCCAGGGGGGGAGAGGGAAGCTTTCCCATCCCTGGGTGCTCCGTGGTCTCCTTCCCTGGGTGCTCATCTCCACCCTGTCCTTCTCCCGCCGTGTCTGAACCAGGTGTTTTGCCCCAAACCCACTGGAAAACCCCAGGGGTGCCCAGCTTTGGGCAATAACCTTTCTCAAGCTCAAGCAGGAGGGCTGGGGTTGAATTTGGTTGCAGCCACGCAGGAATCAGCCCGTGCTGAGCTCTCCCTCCGCAGCAGGGGCTCGCCCAGAGCTCTGGCTGCTGCAGCTCCCTCCCCACGGGCTGCTGGCAGGCGCTGCCGGCTCGTCACCACTTCACACCTTCCCCAATCCCAAGCCTGGATTTCTCACTCGTCTCCGAGGCGGGACCGTGTGGGGAAGGCGGGGGATGGTGTGGGGTTCAGCACCCACCCCCACCCATCCCACGTGCTGGATCCAGCGCGGAAATGCAGATTCAACCACCCCCAGCTCTTTTCCTGCTTCATCCCCCGCCTGTAAAATCCGGAGGACCAGAGCCTGCAGAGCTGGGGCCGGCTCAGATGATCCCAGTGGACTCGTGGCTCTGATCTGTGTGGCCAGAGAGTCCTGGGGACTGGCAGCAGAGGGGCTGACCTGCCTTTAATTCGGGTATAAATAAATGTGAAACCATCATCTGTTCTTCGGGGGGCATCCAGCCTTTCCTCTCTTTCCCTTGGTTAATTAATTTAATGGTTTTATGATTGCAAGGAGATTAGCTGGGAGATATATAATCTATATATAGAGGTATAGAGGGGACTATAGATAGCACATAAAAGTGAGAACAACCCCCACTCCCCTTGAGTTGGGAAGTTTTGAAGGGAAGGGAAGGGAAGGCCTTGCTGGAGGACAGTGATGGAGTGCCTGGATCCAGCCAGCTCACCACAAATCCCGGGAGATGCTTGCTGGGATTTAGCAGGGCTGGCAGGGAGGTGAGGGAGAGGAGGGTGGGGATCCCAGAGCGCTGAGCTGGGGTTGCAAAGGCTGTAACTGGTGCTGGGTGAAGCAGAGGGAGGGGAGGGCGGCACATCCTGGGCTGGTGAGTGTCTGCCCTGGAGGCCACAGCACCCTCTGCCTCGGGGTCCCTGGGGTGCCCAGGGTGCTCTGGCAGGTCTGGCTGTGCTGCAGAGCCTGCAGTGTCCTGGGAAAGATGGAGATGCTCCTGCTCCACCCCACCTGGGCTTTGGCACCTCTGTCACCATCCCCATGATGTCCCCATTGTCACAGTGGTCCCCCTCCAAGGGTTCCCTCATCTCTACAGATCAGGGATGTGGGGGGAACAGAGGCAGATGCACCCCATAAAGGGCCTTCTGGTGCATTTTTGGGATCAGGGGGATCAGCAAGGACCCATGATGATCCTGGGGGATGGATGAGTCCCTTTGCAAGACCTCTGGCTCTTCCTCCTCTCCCTCTCCCCTTCCAGCTCAGCCCAGTGCCAGCGTTCCTGGCAGCACTGTGACGAGCCCCATCCTCCTCCCACCTTGCAGACAGCCCTGATCCCTCTGCCTGTGCTGTCACCTGCTCCCTGGCAGCTTCCTTTGTGCAGGGAACAAAGCCAGGCTCCCAGAGAACACAAGTCTATCGCAGGATCGACAGCTGTCACGGAGGGAACATCCAGGAGCATCCGGAGGGAACATCCAGGAGCATCCGCTGTCCCCTTCCCACGGGGCAGGGGAGGGAGGGCAAAGGGTGGGGCTGAGCCCCAGCAGCTCATGACAGGCACCGTGGGCCGATGCTGGAGCCGGGGGTGATGCTCCTGCGTTTGTGTTTGACCCCCTTGGAGCACCGGGACTCCCCCCAGGGAGGACCCTCACCCAGGGGGGGGACACGGGCACCTTCACCCCGTGGCATCCACATGCTGGTGGCTCCTTCTTTTCTGGCTCCCAAGGATTTGCATCCCCGGGGCTGAGGACAGCGGGAGCTGCACTGGGATGGATGAAAGGTCCCAGCAGCACCCCGGGGAGCTGCACTGGGATGGAGGGAAGGTCCCAGCAGCACCCCGGGGAGCTGCACTGGGATGGAGGGAAGGTCCCAGCAGCACCCCGGAGCTCCGGTGCTGCCCGGGGCCGGCGTGTGGGTCCGTGGGCAGCTCCGGAGCAGTCACCACCGGAGTGTCACCGAGGCTGGATGCCACTATCATGCCGGAATCTCCGGAGGCAGCGAGCTGCAGATTGACTTTGACAAACACGGCCCAGAAGCTGCGTCTTGGCGGATGCAAATTATTCAGCAGCTCCCGGGAAAAACGCGCTCTGACAGCGTGCCTGGGGGGGGTTGAGAAGGGGCTGCAACACCCTGTCACAGCCCCTGCCGGCAACAGCTGTGCTGTCCCCCCGCCCCTGGCACCCTCCTGGCATCCAGAGGTGGGGGGAAAAGGCCTGGGGGTCCCTGAGGGCAGGTGGGTGAGAGGCTGGGAGGTGACACGGGGTGTTTGGCCTCGGGATGGAGCCCCCCGAGCTGTCGGAGTGGGCAGCAGAGCCATGGACTGGGCGTGCAGCAAGGAGTCTGTGTGCGTGTGGGTGCATCTCCAGGCATGGGTGGGGAGACACCCAGAGTGTCCCAGTTCATCCCAGCTCATCCTGGTTCATCCCAGTTCATCCCTGTTCACCCCAGGACTCCATCCTGCTCCCCAGGGCTGGGCTGAGCTCAATCCCCCGGAGCTGCTCAGGGCTCTGTGCTGTGGGGCTGTTTGGATATCGGCTGGGAGCTGATAATGAAGATCTGGAAGATGTCTCCTGGGATCGTTTTTCCTGATGTGATTTGCCAGGTGCTGGGCAGGTGGATGAGGCAGAAGAGCCTGTTGTCAGCTGAGGTTCAGTTTGCACTCAGAACATAAGCAGCAGCACAGCCACTCCCAGCTGTGAGCCTGCAGCAGGGCTGTCCCCAGGGCTGTCCCCACGTGGGTGACACCTGGGATCAGACACCTCAGCCTTGTCCAGGGTGTTATGGACCCAAATAGGTGCTGTTTGCGTGAAGAAATGTGCATTTTGAGGCCATCCCCTGCCCCAGCCCCAGGCAGACACGTTTTGCCTCTCTCCCAGGTCCCACAAAATGCAAAGCCTTTGCAAACTCCGAGGATCAAGTATGCAAATCCTGAGGAGGAGAACGGGAAACAAATGACAAGGGGAGAAGCTGTTTGGAGCCAATCCCTTTTGGAGGTGGCATTTAAGCAGATGGAGGAGTGGAGAAGTGCTGTCTGAGGAGGATGTGATGGAAATGTGAATACTGAGAGGATGCTCTGGCTGCCTGGTGGGAGCTGCTGCCCTCCAGGATCTTAATGAAACAACAACCTGTGGCCACTGACCCACAACCAGCTCCTTGTACAAACACTGCCGGCCCTTTGGAATGGCAGGAGCAGCTTTCAAGGCTCATTAGGTGCCTCGTGGGGCTCCTCCCTCTGCTTCCCCAGATGTAAATGGGAGCTGGGCAGTGCCAGGGCTGCCTCACCAGCCAAGCCCTTTGGAAAGGCTCTCCCTGCCTTTGCTGCCCTCACTCCAGCTTGTCCTGGGAGCAGCCAGGGCACACATGTGGCACATGGATGCTGCCAGCTCCGTGCCAGGAATTGCTGCTGCCTCGTGCTGGGACAGCAAAGCAGCTCCGTGGCTCTCGGGGCTGGGCCGCGCTCGGGAGAGACACCCCTGCCAAACCCTCTGCACTCCAAGCTGAATTTTTCCTTCCTGAGGGTTAGGAATTAATATTTATCTATCACTGTCTTGTAATTAGGCCTCTCAGTGATGCTCCTGTACTTGGTTGGAGCAGATAAATGCAGATGATGTGTGAGTGGAGCAGTGGGCTGGCTCGGGTATGTGCCTGGCGTCTCGATCAATACCAGGGCTCTGTTAAAATTTTCCATGATGCTTTTCCATGGGCTGCCATTCCCGCTCGGCTCCGCTGCTGCCTCGGGAAGGGGGACACGTGGCGGGAGTCAGGGCTTGGGGGGGATTTTCCCCTCCAGGTGTTTCCCCATATTTTCGTGGCTCGGTGTCCTGCGGTGACGGGCGGGGACGGGGATGAGCCGGGCAGGAGGGAGGATTCCTCTCGGATCTCTCTCCATGCTGCTTCCCATCTGCTGTATTATTTCAGCATTTAATTATTTACCGCAGGCTGTGTGGGCAGCTGTACAGAGGCAGTTATTGCTTAATTGAGCTACTTGACTCCAGCGCTGCCAAAAGAATAACACGAGTGGAAAAAGGATCCCCCTCTTGTCGGGCAGCCCAGGACGTGGGGGCAGCACCTTCCCAGGGCTAGAGCCGGGCTTCCAGGGCAAGTCTGGGGTGCTCACCACCCACATCCCACCTCACCCCTCACTCCAGCCAGTGAGGACTCCAACCCCAGCCCCGAGGGAGAGGGATGCTGCAGGGAGCAGTGCTGGGGCGTGGTTGGGGTGCAGGGCCTGGCTGAGCAGGGATGCTCCAGCCAGGTGGGCTCACGTGGGGGCAATGCCCTGCCAAGGAGATGCCAACATCCATCTGCTGAGTGTCCCGTGCCTGGAGCTGGAATGTCCCCTGGCAGTGCTGCTCTTCCCCATCTACTGATGCAGAGCTCAGGGCTTCCCCTCCAGCTGAGGCTGGAAATGAGTTTTGCAGCGTTTTCCCATTTCCCAGAGGGAATCCAGCCCTGCGCTCTCCCTGCTCCTTCCACCACTAATTCCCTGTGACCTCCCCATCTGTCACCAGGCTCGGTGTCCCCAGGACCCCCAGCCCCTCCGACTGGCAGCAAAGCAGCTTCATCCATCTCTATTTCCAGAGAACACAGAGCTCCGTGGATGAAAGCTTGGGATAATTGATATTATTATCGAATCCAGCAGGATGCAGATTGTCACAGAGCAAACATCTGCCTGCTGCTCCTCAGGGAGCCTGGGGGAGAGCAGAGGGAGAGGGGCCACCACGGCTGCTCCCAACTTCCCTGAGAGTGATGAGGGGAGTGAGGATGAAGTCAGGGAGACCCGAGTGTGTGTGGTGGGGGTGTTGTGCACTGTCTGCACCCCTGGGGTGTGTGATTTGGGATATGGGTGGGTTGGGAAATGGGGACCTGGAGGTGGCCAGACCCGGTGCCCACCAGCATCCCCCACTGACACATGGGAGGCAGGGATTTATTGTCCTCCAAAGGCTGTGTGTGCCTGGAGGGAACGGCTTGGGATGTGTAAAGGACAGGAGCCATAAATATGCTCCAGGACGCTCCTTGCCCTGAGGCTGGGACCTTTGGCTTCCCTCAGCCCATAAATCACTCAGCCCTGCTCTTCAGCCTCCTCCTGGCATTCCTGGGCTGGGAAGAGGGATGGCTGCAGTGGTGGGGACAGCAGGGACAGTGGGGAGCCCTGGCTGCCAGAGCCAAGGTGCAGCTCGGCCTCGCTGGGTGCCCCCTGAGCACACCAGGGTGATCAAAGGGGAGCAGATCTCTGGGCTGGGGGACACAGAGGTGACACCTGTGCAGGTGTCACGGCTGGTTTGGCATTTCGGAGGCTCCAGCCCCTCACTCCCGTTACCATCCTGGCGGGAGGAATGAGATAATTTATGGATGCCTTTTATTGCCTTCCCAGTGTGGCATAAATACAACTCTGCTGCCTCCACTGCTCTGCTCTCCCCACCCATGTCCCTTGCTGGCTTGGCCCCTGGGCTTTAGTGGCTTCGTTCCCCAGAGCCACCCTTGAGGGAGCCGCGTCCCCGAGCGCGTTTGCCGCCGGTCGGGAAGCGGTTGGTTGTGTGTGGAGCAATAAATTAATTAAACCCATCGCATAAACCAGCACAACAGCCCCAGTGGGATCCCCCCGCTGATGCAGTCGCCGGCTGCATTTAGGTACTAATACCCTGACAGGAGGGCTTTAATTATCAGCCTTTAAGCCTGGTTTTCTCCTCCCCGCCCCAGCGTCTCCCGGCGCCGCGGGTTCCCGCATCCCGGGGGAGCCGCCTGTCAGCTCGCATCGCTCTCCGGGAGCATCCCTGCTCCTCTCCCGGCACCATCCCAGCCTGTCTCCCGCAGCCATCCCCTGCTGCTCCACCGGGACCCCGGCGAGCGAGGATCAAACCGAATTAGTGTGAAGCTCTTGCATAAAGATCCGGCAAAAGGCAAAGCGATTCCCGCCCGATCCGGTGGCGCTGCCGGAACCCGCCGGAGAGCCGGGGGTGGCGGGGGAAGAGCTCGGCGGGGAAAAGGGCCAGCGTGGTGTGGGTTTTGATAAATTGTTGATAATCTTGGCTGCTGGAGGAGCTCGTGGGACCTCTGTTCGGGAAGAGAAGGAATCCCGAATCCGGGAGCTTCAGCAGCTCCCGCTGTCTCGGTGTAGAACACGCTCGGGAGGGTTTTGCCAGGCTCGTGATGGGAATGGTGGCATCGTGCTCCAGGCAATCAGTGGCACTGGGAGGAGGTGTCAGATTAAGGTACAGCGTGGTTTTGCCTCTGTGGGGTCTCTCCATCCTGCCCTAGGCACGAGTATGTGGCCATTCCCCTCTTGGAGCCGTGTCCGGAGCCATCCTTGATGCCAGCTCATGCCCCTCTCCATCCCCAGCCTCAAATCCATCCCTTGTAAATGGAAGAGGGGATTTCCCAGGAAAGCAGCTGAAGGGAAGGGCCTCTCCCTGCTCATCCCGGGCTTTCTCTAGCCCACACAATCCCATCCCCTTTTCCCAGGGAGCTCCCACTGGTCCTGCCCTCCTGGGATGACACCACAGCGCCCGGCTCGCCCTGCCTCTCCTGCCTGGAGCTTTGCCTCCTGGCAGGATGGGATCCAGCAGAAGGAATTGTACAATTTAACGGGATATTACAGGCCTAATAGCACAGTCATTAGGAGTTTGGGAAATAAAAGAAGAAAAGTGAACCAGCGCCGGGTGTAAAGGGAGAGGTGGCAGGGAGGCGCTGGGTGGGATTTGGTTACATTTTGAAGGAGGCAAACTTTCCCCTGGGAAGGGAAGGGAAAGGAAGGGAAGGGATGTGGGGTTTGGGGTGCTGGAGCAGCTTCAGCGCTGTTTTGGTGCAAGGGTGCCAGGAGTGCAGCTGGAATTTCCCAGCCCAAGGAGCTGCCAATCTCCAAACCCACAGCAGGAGAAGCCATCCCGTCGGGAAGGGACACGGAGTTTGTCTCCCTGCCAAATCGTGCTCATTGCTCCCACACGCCAGCTTGTGCTGCTAATTGTCTTTTAATTGTAATGGAGCTGTAGTCAGCTGTGGTTTAATTAGCAGTGTACCTTATCCATGGAGCTGCTCCACGCCATGTGTGTGGGACTCACGGGACACCCCATGATGGAGATGGGATCATCATGTGGGAAGGAAGTGGCAAGTCCTCTGGCATGGGAAGGGCAAGGAGCACCTGAGGAAAAAAGCATCGTGACAGTGTTGGAATGAGCAGGGGGGAAGAGAGGGTCCTCTGTTGGATTCTGGGAGACACTCTGACTGCACCAGAGGGGTTTGGTCCCGGGGGAAATCCGTGCAGAGGGAGGCTGGGAGCAATGAGAAGGGCTGTCATGGTGGAGTGTGAAGGCTCTTCCACACAGAGGTGCCTCTCAGGCTCTGAGATGTGGGGTTGATGCCTGTGGTGAGCCTTGGGAAAGCCAAAACCCTCTGAAGATGAAGGGGGGGCACTCCCAGCTTGTGGCATTTTCCCTGGGGTGCTCCAACTCTGACCTTGTGCCCGGTCCTGTCCCATGAGGAGCATTTGCCAATGTCAGAGAGGGCAGCCCAAACTGCTCCTTTCCTCAAAATCACTCTTTATTCCTTTCTCCTCCCCGCGTTTCACCCCGGAGAGTGGGAATGGAGAGGCTGCTCCCCTTCATCTGAAGTTTTCCCAGCCTAACTTCTTTGCCAGCTGCTGCTTTGGGGCAGCATTTTGGTGGGTGCTGGGCTGCTCACAGGGTGCAGCTGAACCCCCCTGGCCATGGATCACCCACCGGAGATCTCACAATATCCCAAACTCGGTGCCTCCAGGGGCAGTGGGAGCGCTGACAGGAGCGGGTACAGCTGGGGGATGGATGGATTCCCACAGGAGGGTCTGTCCCAGCAGAGCATCTGCCCCAGAAACAGTTGTCAGGGCTGCTTTGCCAGCGCTGTGCATTTTCCCACCAATAAACTTCTGCCACAATTACCCCATTTTTTATCTTTATGGCCTCGGACGCTGCGGGAGATACTGGATCCATATCAGAGCACAAGAGGACATGAAAAAAGCTGCTGAAAGCAGCGAGGAGATCAGTCAGGCCGTCGGGTGAAATATGCTGGTTTGATTCAGCGTTCTGCGGGTAAACCAGGCCTAATTTATGGGCCCCAAAGAGCCACACGCACTGGGAGCTGCCTCCTCCGGAGGGCACTGTGCTGGCATCACCCACGGCTCTGCATCACCCGCGGCTCATCACGGCTGCTGCAGGGCAGGGGCATCCCCAGGGACCCCCAGGAAGCCTCACAGCCTGGGAACTGCCCCTCAGGACGGCGCCTCGGGGAGGCTGAGGTGGATGAGGAGCCGCTTGGTTGTGCTCAGGTGTGAAGAAGGTGCGAAGGAGCAGAGCGAGAGGCAGCCACAGAGCTGCTTTCCAGGAGCTGGGATTGCTGGAGCAAAGGAAGCCTCCCTGTGTCCTGTGGCTGGAGGGATGCTCTCACCCCCTGCAAAGCCAGGGGTGCACTGCAGGGTGTCCAGGATGGTTTTTGGGCAGTGGGGCTGATGTTCAACCCCTGCCTCGCGCCGCTGCCCCACGGGCTGGGACGCGCTCGATGCTCCCACGCCCAGGGGACGTTTATCCCGGGGATGGTTCATGTTCCTCACCCCCTGCCCGTGCTGATCCAGGCGTTTGCAGTCCCTGTCCTGCCCGCAGCTGACGTGTGGGCTCAGCCCCGGCCGTGGCAGCGCTGGGGTTATGATGTGTATTAAAAAAACCAAAAAGTCAATAGGAAAGGGGCAGGAGGGATGGCAGGGCCCATCCATCACCTGGCCGAGGCTCATCCCGGCCAGAGGACCGTGGAGCTGGCTGGCAGCTCCATCCACACAGCTCCTGGCTGGGGGGGTGTCTCCCACCTTGGTCACCCTGTTCCCTGGCCATCCGTCACCCGGTGCAGGGATGGCAGCAGGGCTCGGGGTGAGGAGACAGGGATTTATGGGAAGGGCTCGGCAGCAAGGCTGGGAGGTGACCGTGGGAGAGATGCAGGAGTGGAGGACCCAGCCAGCAGTGGCTGGGAATGGGTAGGGCAGAGCTGGGGGGGCTCCTGTAGCTAAAAGGGTGCTGCACCCCCCTGTGATCCCCCTTGTGCCCCTGCCATGGAATCTCCGCAGCCAGAGCAGGACAGAGCCCAGGGGCCGTGTGGAATGTGGGGTTTTTCTTGGATATTGATGGATGGAGGCCAGTGTGACTTGGGGACAGGCTCAGGTCAGCCCCAGCCCCGGGTGTTGATGACAGCAGGCTGCTGGATCAGCTCCTGGGTGCCTGGGGGAGGAAGAGGGAGTGTTTTCCTTGATTATCCAGCAGGAAAGAGGCACTGCAAGAGCTCAGGGGCCTGGTGATGCCAGCAGGGATGTCCCCAGCTTTGGGGCACTGCTCGGTGGCTCTGACCTTGTCACTCTTGCCCTGGTTTTGGAGGGGGATGTGGTGCTGTTTGCCCCGTGTTATGGCAGGCAGGGATGGAGGTTGGGAAAATCAGACCCGGCTGGGCACAGTGCCAGGTGGGACCATCCCCGAGCGGGGCTGGCATCTCTGGCTTGTCCCAGATCCCACCCGGGGGATCTTGGAAGGTGTCCCAGAGGTGGAGCTCCCCCCAGCAGGCAGGAGGGAGCGGTGGGCAGCACCCCCGCCGTGCTCCGGGGGCGGGGGCTGTCACTTAACACCAGTTAATGAGCACTTAACAGCAGTATGGAAATTCGCTTTTCACTCTTATCCGACAAGAGCAGGTGCCTTTTTTTTTCTTTCCTTTTTTTTTTTTTTTTTGGTCCCTTTCTCTTTTAATCTCACCACAAATAGTCTTTTCTTTTTTCCTCGTTTCCCTTTCATTTAGCAGCAAAGCAGCTGGGAGATCACACCGGCTGCCGAATTCCAACCCGGGGCCTGTGATTTTAATAGATGGGCATTACCTGGGCACCTCTGCCATGGGGCAGTTGTGTGAGACCCTCCCTGCCCAGGGTTATGGTGCCTTACATCCCTCCCCAAACCCTCTGTTGCTGTCAACACACGGTCACACGAGCGTCACAAAATGCTGGGGGAGGTTTTTGGACCCTCAGGATTAGGAGCTCCAGTAAAAATTCGGATTGTTCCATCCTTGCAAGTGCCCAGAACCAGGTTGGACAGGGCTTGGAGCAACCTGGGCTAGTGGAAGGTGTCCCTGCCCGTGGCAGGGGGTGGAACAAGATGATCCTTAGTGTCCCTTCCAAACCATTCTGTGAAGAGCCCTGCAGCCCTGGGGGTGTGTGTTGATCTGAGTGCACGTGTGTTGGTTCCATCCTCCGTAAACAGGGAAAGAAAAGACACTTGGCTTTGCACACATCCGCCTCCTGGAAGCACTTTTTAGCTCCTTTCCTTAGTAATTATTCCTGGGATGAGAAGGCAGCCTCTAAGACCTGGGAGGAAACATGTCAGTCACATAATGATTTTCTTGGTGTTTTTTTTTTTTCTTTTTTTTTTCCTCCCCCCCCCTCTTCAAATGAAAGTTGGCTAATGGTTCGTTTCGAAAAAAATAATTGCCGCTGATTTCTCCAAATTGCAGAAAATGTATTAATGACACTTTTCAAGACAGAAATAACACAATTTGCATTTAAATGTGCCTAATCTTTGCAAACTCCACTTGGTATTTTCTTGCAGACACATAAAATACCGAGTGTGTTCCAGCACAGGGCTCCGAAGAGCTCCGGAGCTGGGGCAGGAGCAGGTGCCTGGGAGCTGGGGATGGTGATGGGATGGCTCCACCTCGGAGCTGGTGGCACTGCCAGCTCTGGTGCCGCAGGTTCAGGCAGCAACATCCGAGTTGTGCCGGGTTTGCTCGCCCAGTTTGACTCCCCGTGCTGCCGGGAGGGGAGCACGGCCTCGCTGAGCGGCTTCACTTCATTAAGAACCTGCCCCTGGGTTTTTTTTGCTGCCTCGTTAGTGAGAGACACGGCTCAGGAGGGGGGAACAGCCCCACCCTGCAGGGGTGATAAGGAGTGAGGGGGGTGTCGGGGTGTCCTGTGCTGCTGCTTCGGGTTTTGGTGCCTGCACGGGCTGTGGGTGAGTGACTGGGGAGGGGTTTTGGGTCACCAGGTCCCTTTGCTGCCTTTCCATCCCACTGGCATCCCGATGGGAGGGGTGATTCTGGGCGAGGTGAGTGTGTAGGGCTGTGGGATGCCTGCCCAGGGAGTGGGATGGTGGCACAGAGGGGCTGCTGTGCCCCCGGCCCTGCCCTCAGCCTCTCCTCCAGTGCTGTTTAATTCCACATTAGGCAGAAGAGCGCTTGGTTTTTAGGAGATCAGAACGGGCTCAGAACTGTGGAAATTGGACTCTTCCCTGGCTTTGGCAGGGCAGAGGAGCTGAGAGCAAAATCCCCCCCGTAGCTTCGGCGGGAGATCAAGAGTAGCCAAGGAATCATGATGAATCCTTGGTCTAATCTCCCTCTTCCCGTTTAACGATCGTTCCCAGCTCCTCCTGCACCGGCTCCCTCTGGAGCTCTGGGCTCTCCCCGCTGAGTGGGGACGCTGAGGCACAGGGCAGTGGAGCACAAGCCCAGCCTGGGGCAGATCTGGGGGTTTGTTGGAGGATTTTCCCGGGCTTCAGGGTCGCTCTGGCCCCTGGGATGCCTCCCTCCCAACCCCTCGTTTTAGGGTAAATGCATTGTTCTGGAGAGGGGAAAAATTCCTTTCGCCCGTGGAAAAATAACTGTTTCCTTCGTAAAAACAGCAGCTGCTGGTGTCACTGTGTCCCGTGGAGCTGAGGCTGCTCCCCCCACGAACAGGACCCTTTCTGGGGGCTGGTTTTCCAGGATTTCAGGGCTCTGCTGCAAAAGGAAAACCAGCTGTTGGGAAACTGGAATTGCAGGTTGTCCAGGAGGGATTTGTCTGGGCAGTAGGGGGGGGTCCTGGGAGCCTGGAAGCCCCTTCACTTCCATCCAGGCAGGTTCCCAGGGATGCCCAGTGTGGTGTTTCCTTCCAGAAGGAGCAGTGTTTTGGGGTGCAAGGTGCTGGGAGTGCTGGAATTCCCACTGTATTCCCAGCACCACACACTGCTCTGCTGCTCTGGGTGGCCCTCGGGGGGCTTTAACTCGCCCGGTTGTGCTTTATGTGCAGCTCACTCAGATCCTCCCCGGGGCCTCCAGCTCCATAAAAAGCAAACAGCTGCCCTAAAAACTAAAATGAGGAGGAAAGCACTCTGGTTTATTCCCTGCTCCCTGCCTTTCTCCTGCCTGGCTCTTTCTGAGTGTTTTTGCTCTTCTCCCTTCTCCTGCTGGGGTTGGACCCTTTGCAGAACCCATGGAGAGGCAGAGGTAATTCCCTCTTGGGAGCTGGTTTTGGGAGCATCCCTGGTGCTCCCAGCCCGTGTCACATCCTGGGGTCAGGATTCACCCTTGGTGTCCCCATTCCTTGGGAAGGGAGAGGAAGCACCTGATGTCCCATCCACAGTGCACCTCCACGGTGTTCCCTGGAGAGGGGATGGGAAGACCAGAGAGAGGGATTGGGATGCAACACCCGGGTTTCCTGTGGAGCCCCCGTGCCCTCGGCGTGCCCCCACCAAGGCCATGGCAGTGGGGGACCCCCACCAGCCCCTCTCTCCTCCTGAAGTTCTCCCTCCCCTCTCTCCCCTTGTGTTTTCCTTGCAAACAGCTCGCCTTTGAAATTCAAATGTACCCGTAGCCCTCTCCTAACCCTCTGCAGGAATATCTCCCTTTTCATCTGAAAATAATTAACAAATGAACAAAACTCCTGTGTGAAATTAAAATTCATGCCCAGAGGTGACCTTTGAAGCCCAGCACTGCTGCTGGCTTGGGATGGGTTTTTTTATATTTCCCTTTCTTTTTTTTTTTTTTCTCACGCTCTCCCCTGCTTCAGAGGGCTCCTTCACACCTCCTTTTCCCTCTCTTTTTTAATTGCAATAAATTGCATTCCTCCAGGGACGCTCTCCCTCCCACCACCGCCTCCTCTCCAGTCCTGATGTCCCTGTTGGCTCCCAAATCTCCCCCTGGAGTGGGAGCAGGCTCGTGTGATGCTCCCCACGGGCTCGGGCACGGCGCGTCGGATTTCTGGTGGATCAATCAGGTGATTAAATCCCCACCATCCAGCCATGGCTGGGCTCCATCTGGTCAGCTGGCACCCCGACACGGGTCCAGGGTCAGCTGTCACGGGAGGATAATTGTTTGTAATTGGTAACGAGGAGCTTCACAGCCAGAGCCCCGCCCCGGGGAGGGAACTTCCCGCGGGATGCCCTTGGGGTTGGAGATGTCTCATCACTGCTCATTTTAACTTGATGCTCGAGGATCTGCCTGTCCTGGTGCTGGGATTCACCAGGCTTTGTCCCTCTGGTACTCCCTCTTGCTGAGCAGCTGCCTGGTGGGATGGACTTTTCCAGGGAGAAGCCAACCCAAAGCCCTTTTTCTCTCTGAAAATACAGAGCCAAGAACTGACACAAGAACGTTTCCTGGTGCAGCCTGGGGGGTTCTGGGGAGGTGTGTGCCATCCTTCTGTGTGTGTGTGTGCCGGGGGGATCCTGGTCCCCTTGGTTTGGTCTCGCTTTGCATCCCAGTTGGGAATGACGGAGGGAGGGAGGGAGGGATGGGCCACCCCAGCACCTGTGGTGGGGTTTGAGGAGCAACAAGGGCAGGAGGGAGCTGGGGCAAGGGCTGATGAGGCCACTGGTGCCTGGGGGGGCTGTGCCACGAGGAGGAGGAAAAAGTCTTTCCTGGCATGGGAACAGGCTCTGCTGGCTTTGCCCTGGTATCCACGTGGGTTTTGTCTGCCCAAGGGTGGGATTCCAGGGTTGTTCCTGAGGATGCTCCTTTGGGGCTGGGTAAGGACTCTGGGTCCCACGGGAGCAGGTGGGTTTCCTTCATGTCCTGTCCTTCAGCCCCAGCTCTGGGGAGCAGGGAACAAGCAGACACCCCCCCCACCCCCTGCGGAGGCACAGCCGGCTCTGTAATTAAGCCAAGTGGGAAAGGTTGCCATGGTACCAAAAGCAAAGAAACGAAGCTGCACCTTTATTGCTGCTCCGGAGCCTCCGGGCATTCCCAGCCCCTCTTCCAGGGAGTGGTGGGATCTGTGGGGCACAAGGGACCCCGACACCCCCCTGCCCCGTGTCAGTGGAGGGGCAGAGGCATCAGGATGGGGCAGCAGGGCCTGGGGGCTGTGCCTTGTGTCTTCCACAGGGATGTGGGGTTGTCCCAAGGGGCTCCATCCTGCTTTCCCCCTGTCCCTGCGATGCCATGGGGCCACGTCCCTGTCTGTGCCCCCTGGGCTGCACTGCAGGTGACTCGTGGGGGGTTCTCTGATGGGCTCACATGGACCCCAGCTTGGAGGGGCTCCCCCAGCACCCCAGACCTGCTGGGTGATGGTGTCCCCTGCACCCCAAAATCCCTGTGCCTGCCCTGCTGGAGTTGGCTCCATCACGTCCTGTTGTCCTGGCAACAGGCAAGGATGCTGCTGAGCCAGCCCTGGTCGGTCCCCTCTGGCTGTGGGGGGCTGCCCTCACCCTGGAATGTCCCCCCTGCACTTGGATCTAAGGGTCCTGCTGCTTTTCCCATCCAGCCAGTGAGGGAAAGTGTTTCTCCCCCCCAGGATGGTGGGCACTGTCCCCTCCTCACTCCCCAGCTCGCTCCACACGCAGGACAGGGGTGAGTGGTGGCTTTCGTGTCCCTTTGTCCTGCCCAGCTTCTCAGGTTGAGGAGCAAAACAGGGGGTCACGGGCACAGCCAGAGGCTCAGGGCGCTGGGTGTGATGAGCAGGACGAGCCTCAGCCATTCCCGTGTCTGTCTGGGATTTCTTTTCTCTGCCTCTGTCCCACATTCCGAGCCCGTTCCGTGCCCTCTCTCTGGCCTCGCGCTCCCGTTGTGTTTCTGCCGCGACAAAAATAGACGAGGAGGTGCTAAAATAGAATTAAGGATATGTAAATGCTGTTTGTGCTCGCCCTGTTGCCTCCTTCGTTCCAGCAGGAGCGATGATTTTTCTGCCAACCTCAGCCCGAGGAGGCGATTTTGGATCAGGGAATGCTGGGACGCGAAGCTGCGCCTGGGGGCGAGGAGCTGGGCTGCCTGGATTTGTGAACTCCCTTTGGCACCGACGACCCTTTTCCCAGAAGCTCCTATAAATACTGGTTTTCCACCCAAAATCGGCGAGTGGCACCACGGGCTCCCTTCGGCCACCCCGGGGGGGGACACACGTGGCATCCCATTCCAAGGAGTGTTTTGCAGTCGGGAGGAGGATGGGGAGAAGCAGGCTCAGCCCTGTGGCGCAGGGTTGGACTTCTGGTGGAGGGAGAGCTTCACAGCTCCGTTGGTTCCTCCTCGTGCGGCGAGGGGGGGATATCTCGGGAGCGCTGCCATGAATCTCGGCCGCGGCTGCCGAGGGGAAGGAATTAAGCACTTTGAGAAAGCTGGCAAAGATCCCTCTGGGAGCCCTGCGGCGGCTTCTTCAAACCCATCCTTCTTCTCCCTCCCATCAGAAGTTGCAGGACGCGGTTGCTGTCGGTGCCAACACCAATCCCTGCTCTGCTCCACGTGCTGCCCACCCGGGTGGGCGTTGCTCCATCCCTGCACTGACCCGGGAGACCTGGGAACCCCCTAAATCCCCCTCAACAGCCACAGGCTCCCATCCCACCCCTTCTCCCTCGTTCTCCTCCTTCTCCCGGTCTGGTTTCTCCCCGTGGATCGTGCTGGGAAGGCTGGGAGGCCTCGGGGCCGTGGGTGTGAGCTCTGCCAGTCGGCGCAGATGCTGTATTTGCTCACACAACAGCTCTGCCTCCCCCTCCAGATTTTGCCCTGGAAAACTAGGGCGCAGCCACGCTGCCCACGTCTCCTCATCCCCCCTCCCTGGCATCTGCTGCTCCTCGTGCTGGGGATGGGGGAGCAGGCGGGTCCCTCCTGGGGCTGGAATGCTCCAGAGATGGATTAGGGGGGTTGGATTTGGGATGAAACCTGTGGCTCTGGCAAAATGCGGGCAGGGTGGCATTCCATGGCAGCGCCATCCTCGGTTGTGCCAGGGTGTCCAGCTTGGGAAGGGGCATCAAGGCATCACTGGGACCTCGGAGGTGTTTGCTCCGGATCCTCTCTCCCTGCCTCAGGACGGAGTGGAGCAGCAGGATGAGGTCCCAGCATGGCCGTGCACCCACCCACCGGCTCCGGCTCCGGCAGCAGGCGGTGCAGGGAGGCAGCACAATCTGCATGTAAATGGGGATATTTAAAGCCGGAGCCGGGTGGGAAGCGAAGGAATCAATTTCCCAAGTGGGAGGGCGGGGTGTTATTTTTATATATCACTGGATACGCAGCTTAAATCTGGCCCTGGGAGATGGAGGGGAAACGGGGCGGGTGGGGAAGGCAAATCGTGTCCCAGCGTTTTGGCTCTGCAGTCGCTGGATCCAGGAGAGTTGCCATGGCTGCCAGTCCCGGGCCGTGCCACGCCGTGTCCCTCTCCTGCCTGGGCCCGGGTGGGGTGGCAGGAGGGCACGGGGACCTGCCTGTGCTCTTGCTCGTGGCCCCATCAGGTCCGTGCCAGCGGCTGCCCTCGGCTCCGAGCACTCCCTGCACTCCAAGCATCTCCACCTCTTTTTGTGCCATCGCTGGCCACAGCCTGCATCTGTGGTGGATCTGTGGGTGTCCCCACAGAGCTGAGGATGCTTCTCCAGCAGCGCCGCCGGGTTTGGAGGTGGGCAGAGGCTCCTTTTGTGCTCACTGTTAATTAAGAGGATCATTCAGAGCCACTAGTAGTGTAGTGTGTTGTCTTATAATAGTTGTGATTCTGTCCCTGTGCCAGCTTCCATTAGCAACAAAACCCACTTATCTTGTTCTTCCCTATCTCTTCCCTTTATATTTTTATCCTCCCCTCTCCCTGCAAGTCTCTCTCTCTCCTCTTTTTTCAACCCCAGCACCGCAGTAATAATTCCACCAGTCGTCATCTCGGTTGACAAAACACTGTTGATGTGACAGCTCCGAGCTATGAAATCTCCGTTACCGCTCGATAATTAATTTACTAATTGCGTGCGCCGCTCCACCACGGAGCTCGGAGCCAGCTCTGGGGCTGGCAGTGCCATCCTGACCTCGGGGTGCCTGGGGTGGTCCCCTGCCTGTGCTGGGGATCAGGGGGGAATGAGGGGATCTCCTGAGGGATGGGAGCCCTCCAGGAGGTTGGTGTTCAGACATGGGGAACAAGGGAAACTGGGGTGGAGGGAAGGGATGGGGCTGGTGTGGGATGCAGTGGGGTCATGGGGGAGGCTGGTGTGCCCCACTGCCCCCCAGCTTTCTGCCCGGGTGAGCTGCCAGCGCTGCCAGCCACGCTTGGATGAGCCAGCGTGTCATCTCCATCCTCTGTCTCACCGGAGAGGTTTCAAAACTGGTCCATCATTTGGAAAAAAAAAAAAGAGCCCTTTTTTTTTTTACCTGTCTCCTGGATGGAAACATGGATATGTGCTTCACTCCCATCCCAGGTGTGGGGTGGGACCTGCCACTGCCTTCACGCAGGACAAGGGGCAGGAGGTGTCCCCAAAACCCCCTCCATCCGTCCCTCTGGCACACCACAGCCAGCTGGCTTCCCATCCCATGTCTCCTGCACCCTGGGAAGGTGTGCTGGAGGCAGAGGGAAGGTCTCTCTTCCTGCCCATCCCCTTTCTAAACCGACTCAGAGACTGTCCATACCTCCTGCCCAGCTCCGTGCAGGGGAGCTGGGGCTCAGCAAAGCTGATGGTTCCCACGTGGGGATTTTAGTGGCTGTGAAATGGTTCGATTTTCCCCTGATTGCAAGAGTCAAAATGAACAAAGTCTGCCGGAGCCGCCGGAGCCAAGTGACATCTCTCACTTCGACACCGCCACTTGTTCCGTTCCTGGAGGGAAATGTTGGGTTTTGCTTTTTTTTTTTTTGCTGATTTTTGTTGTTCCTTTTTTTTTTTTCCCCCCCCTCCGTTGTCTCAAACCCCAGATGATGCTTTGTGTCATCTGCAGGAAAACTTCTCCCTGTCTCCCAGCGGGAGAGACGGGGCAGCACCTCGGCCGTGCCCCTGCTTGGGGAGCAGCATTTGGGGATAAACTCCTCTGTTTGGGGTTAAGCACCCCTGTTTGGGGTTAAACCTTCCTGTTTGGGGTTTTGTGAGGAGGAGAGACCCGACTTTGCTCCCCAACCCTTGGAGACTCTGCCGTGATGCCACTAGTTGGATGGCCCTGGGTGTGTCTTTGCATCCAGGGAGGTGACACGTGCTGGGATCATTGTAGGGAAAGGGAAACTGGGGCGTGGGCAGGTGACCTGCAGGGCTGCTTGGTGTCCTGGGCACGGGGCTGCCTGGCTGCACCGGGTGTCACTGGCACAGCACGGGTGTCACTGGCACAGCACGGCACAGCCACTTGACGGGGATGGGGGGGGTGGGTTAAGTGTCCTGTCCCGGTGCCAGGAACCTTCCAGGGCTGCCACCTCCTCACTGGGTAAATAAATAACGTCTCGCCTCGGCCGCCGCGGGGCCGGTGCCGTGGTAATTGCTTTTTGGGAGATGCAATTACCAGGCAATGTTGTGGAACGTGTGGTGCCCCTGGACCGGCGCAATCTCCTGCCAGGAGCCGGCCTGGCCGAGGGTCGGGAGCTGGTGGCAGGTGGTGACTTCCCTGAGGGCTTTAAAGGCATCACTGAGCTTTGGGTGCTGCTCACGGGCACCGTGGCACTGTCCTCGCCTGAGCTGGGCTCCCTCTGCCACATGTTGTCATCCCCAAGGCCGGATCCAGCTTTTCCACGTCCTTCCCCTTTCTCAGCAGCCGGAGCCCCCAAACCCTTCCTGCTTTAAATCCTCTGCTTTTCCACACTGGGGGGCTTTGGGCTGGGAGAGGCACCACACCATGTTCCTCCCTGTGTCATGTGGGCTCTGCCTGTGCTTATCACCCTCACCCAGAGCTTGGAAAACACTGATTTGTAATTTGGGATGGGAGGGGAGGGCAGGGCCAGCCAGGGCAGGAGCGGCTGAAAGCCGAGGCTGTTTGGGTACGTGAGTGATGGTTTTGAAGCACGAAGCTGTGGCTCTCAGCAGCTTTTGAAGCTTTGGGAAATTTGTCTTTTTGACTCTGCAAGGTGCTCAGGCGAGGAGGGAAATGCATTACAAGTTGAAATGCTCTGAGAGCAGAGGGGAAATGTTACGTGATTCCAGCCCCGTTCCCTTCCAGCCGGAGGAACCCGGGGAACAGGAGACATTGTATTCTCCACATTCCTTCCCTCCCTGTGCCCTGTGTGTCAATGTGCTTGTTCCTTCCCCAGCTCCTGGAGCTGAGACCAGGAACTGGTGGCTCCTGCTTCCCAACCAGTCGGGCACCCAGCCTGGCTTGGAGGGGTGAAGGAACACTGGGATGGGGCTGGGGGACAGCCCAGATCCTGGTCAGGGATAAAGCCCTTCCCATCCTGATGCTCCCCAGCCTCCTCCCTGGTGGGCTCTGCCCCCGTCAGAGCTGGGAAGGGACTTGAGAGGGGCTGGGGGGTCTGATGCTGAGCATCCCGAGCATCCCGATGCTCTCTGGCAAAGCAGAGCCCTCTCCTGGGGGCAGGGGGGGGCTGTGGGGGCTGTCCCTCGAGTGGGTACCGGGCTGGGGGGGTGGGAGCCGTGCTGTGCCGAGCCTGCACAGCCCCACCAGGGAGCCTGGGAGCTCAGCATGACGTGTGGGGAGTCGAAAATAGACTCGGCGCCGGTTCGTTCATGATAATAAATGGGAGCAAACTGCAAACGGTGGGTAAGTGAGTGACAAACGCCGGTGGTTTAATGTCCTCACAAAAGACCCGTGTGTAAGTGGGACTTTGCATGAGTAATTCCATACATTTTTAATGGTGGACCCTGGGGGAGAATCAATCACGCGACGCAGCTGAGTTTCCCTAATTCAAGGGAACACAAAGCAATTTGGCTTGATAAGCGCCGGTTCCCCGCTCTGGGGAGGCTGCACGGAGCCTCTGGCTCCTCTCCCCCCACACCACAGGGACCTCTCCCCCCGGAAACCTCCCTTTGGCAAAGCTCAGGACTCGCTGGCTGGGCTGGGGCCTCACCGGGAAGGTTTCTCCAGCTGTTTTTGGAGGGCTTTGGGCACGGAAAAAACGTGCTCGGCTTGGCCTTGGGTCATCCACGCTGCAGAGGGGGGGCTGGAGGTGCTGGCTGTGGAGGAGAGATGCTTTTCCTGGGATGGGGACACTGGGATGAGGTTGTGCCTCGGGATGTGGGGTCTCAGCTGGCCACCAGCCTCCCTGCAGAGCTCTTGGTTTTTGGGAGCATCCCGAGGTTCTGCTCCAGGCTCACCTGCACATCTCTCCTCAGCCTTCCCGGAGAATCCAGCACAGCACCGGGGAGAGACCGAGGGACAGGTCTGGCCAAGAATAGCTTTTTTTGGGGAAAAAAACCCGCCCTTATTAGTATTCTGGATGATCCCAGCTCCATTCATCTCCAGTGGCAGGGCACTTAGCACACATTAGTGGAGCTTCCCTATGGAGTGAGAGTGCAGAGCAGCCCCCCTGGGTACCACCCCCTGACACGGGGTGCTGCTCCCACAGCAGGATGGTGGCACTGGGGGCCAGTTAGGGGGAATTTCCCCCATCCCCTGAAACCCCAAGGGCTCCACGTGGCCCTGCAGGTCCCCTGGCAGAGATGGCAGGAGCCTTTTCCACACGGGCAAGCAGCAGGCAGGAGGTTTTTGTGGTGGAGTTGTGTCCCTGCAGGAGCCAAAGGCTAATGTGCTCAAACTTGCTCTGGGGATATAGAGCACCTCATTTACAGGGGTGTTTTTTATGCTGCAACGGAAGAAAGCAGCTGCTATCTGTACAAACAAAATTAGGCCAAAGGAGGAAAGTAATTTCGTAAAAGAAATAGGGAGATGCAGGGGGAGATGGATAGGAGACAGATGAATAAACACAATCTACATAGAAACTGATAAAAATTCAATTTCTGCTCACACAAGTCCCGGTCTCACTCACTCCCTTCCTCTCCTCCTCTCCACGCGCTCTCCGACGTTGTCTGCGGCCCTCGTGCATCCATCTGGGATGTGGGAGGCAAACACAATGATCCTATTCTGTCTTCAACACGCTGCAAAAATTGTCTTCAGTTATGGTGCTTTAATTCCCTTGACTCCGGCGTTATAGTCAATATTTGTCCCTGGCAAGCAGTGGGTGCCAGGGCGAGCGGGATGGCCCCAGGGGTGAGGGATCCTTCTGGGCATGACCCTGCTCCCACTGCAGTGATCCCACGGAGTACCTGGATGGGGATTTGGGAATGCAACCCCACGGGATGAAGTGGGTTTGGAAGGAATTGGCAGCTGCTGTGAGTGATCCATAATCCCCCCGAGTCTGGCTTTATCCCTATTCTCCCTGTGAACCCCGGTTCCTGGAGCTGTGGGTTCCTGGTTTTTAGTGCATTTACTGCCTTTTGATGTGGGTTATAAAAAAAAATAATGCATCCAAAAATCTTCCTGGGGCCACCTGTGCCCCACACCAGTAGCTTGTCTGTGGGGTGGGATCGCTTGCAGCTGGAATGATGCTGGGAGGGAGGGAAGGACCTCGGGCTCATAAGGGAAACCCTGGCTGGAAAATTCATCAGCATGAGCTTAGGGAGTGGCCACAGGTGGGCCTGGGAGCTGGAGCTGGCAGGTAGGTCGTGTTTGATCTGCTCCTCATGCTGCTCCGGTGGCTCCGTGCCTGTCCTGGTGAGGAGGCAGCACTGCCTGGTCCCTGCCTGCTCCTCTGGATCCAGCCCAGCACAGGCTCTTGGAGGAGACTTTTCCTGCCTCTTCCTTCACCCTCTGGTCATGGAGGGAGCATCTGGCCTGCTGATGGTCCCTTGAGGGGCATTTTTTGGCTCCAGGGCTGTTTGATGCTAATGGGGGTGGCCCCTCTGCCCTTCCCAAATCCAGGACTATAAGGTCACTTGGAGGAGCAGGAGGCACACAGGGCTGAGTCAGAATGGGTCTGTTGGCGTGGGGCTGTCCCAGGGGGGTTGCAGGGCTGACCCCCCTCCCACCTCCCCCTGACGCCCCTTCCACCTCCTTCTCTTCCCTTTTCCCACCGCAGCATCCCTGGCCCAGCATCCGGCTCTGGATGCACTCCAAGGTGCTGCAGAGCCGTGCCTGGAGGTGGGCATGGGCACATGGGGGGCTCTTGTGTGTCCCCTGTAGGTGGGCACGTGGGGCACAGGGCTCTGCTCCGGCGTGGCCCATCCCCACGGAGCGAGCGACGGCTCCGGGAGGGAGGGGATGGATCGATGGGAGCAAAGCGAATGCACTTTCCAGTCTGCTCAGAGGGCAATGGAGCGTGGAAACGGCCGTGCCAGGGGGAGTGGGGCACGTGCTGCTGGGGCACAGGAGGGCTGAGCCCTCCTCCTTCCACACCCAGAGCTCCAGGGAGGCCGGACACAATCCTGCTCATCCCCATCTGAGCCCGGAGAGCTGGGGGCTGGTGCTCTCAGGAGTTACTGATTCCTTCTGTCCTGCTTCATCCCATGGGGTTGCATTCCCAAATCCCCATCCAGGTACTCCATAGCCCCGCTCCATGGAATCACTGCAGTGGGAGCAGGGTCATTCCCAGAAGGATCCCTCATCCCTGGGGCCATCTCGCTCACCCTGGCACCCACTGCTTGCCAGGGACAAAATATTAACTATAAAGCTGGAATGAAGAGAATTGAAGGACCAGGGAGCGTCCTCGTGGGTGTGGGACTTGCATCAGCTCCAGAAACTCCTGCTAGGGGGGGCACTCAGGAGTGGGTGCTCTGCTCTGGCTCCTGTCTTGGGCATTTGGGAGGCTCCAGGCTCGGCATGAGAGCTGGGAGAGGAGGCAGAGGGTGCAGGGCACCCACGTCCCCCCTGCACACCCACGTGTGCGGAGGCTGAGCTGAGCTGCAGCCTGGTTTCCCTAGGAAACCAAGCAGAGCCCAAAATCCTGCGGGGAAGAGCTGGAGGGGCTCCAAAACGTGGCTGGAATAGCTCTGTGCCCAGGGAGCCTCGCTGTCCCACCCAGTGCTCTGGGGACACTGGGATGCTGATGGCAGTGGCAGTGTGGTGGCACTCGGGTGGCCGGGGGTGCGGGGGGGTGCTGTGCTCAGCTGCAGGGGGGGTCTTGGAGAGGGAGGTTTGGCAGTGAAACATTCCTTTTGGGTGCTCCCCTGGCACTCACGGGTGACCAGGATGGGGCAGTGTGGGGCTGTCACCAGCTCTGTGGGGCTGCCACCGGTGCTGGCATGTCCCTGCCGTGGCCTCGAGCAGGATCAGGGATGCTCAAAACTCACCCAGAACATCCCCTCCTGAGGCACAGGGATTTTGGGTCTACTCCAGAGCCCCCAGCCCAGTGCAGCCTCTAATCCTGCTGCCACAGGAGCTCGGGGGGGGGTTTCCCTGGGAAGAGCCCTTGGATGAGGGGGAGGAAGGAGTGCACTGTTTCAGGGGACCAGGCAGGTGTGTGAGCAAAGAGCTTCTCGCAGGTGGCTTCTCACCCTCACCCTGTGTGCTGCCTTCGTGCCAGCCCTCCTCCACCTCCTTCTCCTCCTCCTCCTCTTCCTACACCTCCTCTTTCACCTCCTCCTCTCCTCCTCCTCCTCCTCCTCCTCCTCCTCCACGGGCCTTTCACACGCTGCCAAGTGAAGATGCATTTACCGGGCTGCACGCTCCAAAAGTTGCTATGCTCCCCTCCAGGCAATTAAAAGGAAGCTATTTCTCCTCAATCAGGCGTATTTGAATATGGAAATGATTTTTAATTACTCAGAGTCAATATCATTTTATCACTGAAATGTGTTTGAACGAGGTTCACCCTGTTTGCAGGGCGTCTAATAAGCTGAGTGCAAATTCACCGCGTTTTTACGTGTCCTGACGAGCGAGGGAAGGTGCTGCCCTTTGGAGGTTTCATTCCCAAGCTCCTGATGGGGCAGGAAATGCCAGTCAACCCCTGCCCTGCTGCAAAGGCAGCGGGGGGAAGGCATGGCAGGGGCCACCAGCCCGGTTGGGGACGCGAGGATGGCGCTGCCATCCCCGTCTTGCCTGGCCCTGAACATGCCCAGGGTCAGCTCCACACGGAGCTGATGACAGCGTTAGATCCCCGGCTATTGTCTCCTGATTAATTTGCTAATTATGTTCTGCTTTAATCCAAGGGCCTGGCGGCGGTGTGGAAATGTCAGGCACTTGTTTATGCCCCGGGTTGCTGGCGGAGTGACAAAGGCAGGATCCCAGAGGAGCCACACGTAACCTGGCCCCGCCGGCTCTGGCATCGCTGCCGCGGCTCCCACCGGGCCAGGACTGAGCTGCTGCCTCTGCCACTGCCTCCCCTGCAGCCCTGGGCCTGTCCCTTTGCCTCAGTTTTCCCCATGGAAGCTGAAAATGCCCGAGTCCACCTCCCTGCATGTTCCAGGGTGGGAGTGCCGGCACTGTGGCCTCAGTGGCAGCTGTCACCAGGACTGTGGGGCTGTCACAGTGCTGGGCATGTCCCACCCTGTGTGCTGCCATGGCCCTGTGCAGGATTGGGGCTGCTCAGAGCTGACCCAGAGCATCCTCTCCTGAGTAACAGGGGGTTTGGGTCTATTCCCGAGCCCTTAGCCTGGTGCAGCCTGTAACCCAACTTCCATGGGGACTGGGAGGGCACATTTCCCTGTGGCAGGGACTGGTTGTGGACCCTGTGCCTTTGTAGGGTTGTCACAGGAGTGCAAAGCACACAGCACCCCAGGGAAAGGTGACCAGGGCAGCTTCCATTGTCTCCCACAGCGTCCTGCATCCCAGTTCACGGCTTACTGGGAGGAGCTGGGGCTCCAGCCCCTTGGGGGAATGCCACCCCTTTGGGTGAGATGCCACCCCCGTGCTGATGAGGGACGTGGCCGAGTGGTCCCCAACTTGCAACCTCTGGGTTTTCCTGCTGTGAAAACCCACCAGGTGCCGGGGTGGAACACAGAGCTCCTGCAAGGCCAAGCAGCTGATAAGAGCCCGCTGCAGCCGGGCTCTCTGCAGCCCTCATGTATATTAATCGAGATGAATATTTATGCAAAGTTCCTCTCGCTGTGAACGCTGCTCGAGTGCAGGCATGATCTGGCCTCTGCTGCCGGGCTGGGCAGTGAGATGGCTCTGGTGGATGGAGGTGGAAAGGAGCTGGGGGTGGGATTGCTCCGTGCCAAGCTGCTCTGGCTCGGGGAGGATCTCCCAGCACGCTGGGATCTGGAGGGATTTATCCTTGCTGAAGCCCTGGGGTGGAGCAGGGCTGCTTTGTGGTGCATGGAGACCTGGAGGTGAAAATCCTGCAGTAGTCCAACCGATGCTGTGCTTGTCCCTCAGTCCTGCAGGCCCAGGAGGCAGCTCAGCACCTCACCAGGTAGAAACTCTCCCAATTTCTCTGAGAAACTCTCCCAGTTTCTCCCAGAAACTGTTCCCAGTGTCTCGAGTCCTTTGTGCTGCTCTGCCTCGTGCCAGGGCATCACCTCTCCATTGGCACAGATGGATCAGCCTTGATCCATCCTTCAGTGCCTAAAGAGCCTGGAAATACCAAAATGAAGATGCTGAGCTGAAATCCATCTTCCTGGGCACAATGATTGCATCCATAGGTCTGGGAGCCATTTGGGACAGGCTGTTGGCTGCGCCGCCACGGCAGCGTCCTCCGTCCGGAACAAACCCCAAAGTGAAATTTATTCCAGGGCTTGTTCACATCCTTCCTCTTTGTCTCATCACTTGGGCTTCCCTTGCTCTTTTTCCTTGGCTTTTCTCCCTGCCACCAGCAGCAGAAAACTCCACGTGAAGGGCCCTGGGAAGGAGCAGCGGCCGCGGGCAGCTGGCACAGGGCTGGTGCCTCCACCCTGGTGACGGGCACCGAGCGACTGGCGAAGGCTCCTCCGCCGGCACTTGCTGCCTCTTCCCATCAGGGCGGATTATCTTGCAAACCAAACTTCCCTGTCTATCGCCGGTTTTGTTTTTCCACTGGAGCAATTCGCAGCGAAGTTTACGGGAAGCGGTTCAGACAAGCGGCTGCCGTTACCGGCTGCTCCGGGGCTGCTTGGCTCGTGGTTCCAGCCAAGGTGCTCCTGCTAAACCTTTCTGAAAAGGTGCCGCTCCCTGCCATGCTCAGGGGAGATGGTCCCCGGGGATTGGGCCCGTCAGGGGCCACGGGAGCATCCCCACATCCCCCAGGCCGGGAGGTGGAGTTGACTCTTCCCTGAATCCTCACCCAGGGCTGGGCACAGAGCAGCTGCCACCTCGGCGGCTCTCCCTGTCCCTGATTTCTGTGCCAAACGAAGGGGAAATAAGAGCTCTCTGTCGGGAGCGCAGCAGTGCCGGGTGCCTGGGGAGTGCCCGCCCGGTCCCTGGCTGTCCCGGTGTGCCCGTTCCCTGTGGCAGTGCTCGCTGTTCACCGCGGCGCCAGCGCCTGCACAGTGATGGCAGCGGCACCGGGGACCTTGTGTCAACCTGGTGGGTTATTATTGCCTTAATGGACAGGTCTGATGCCATCCAGCCACCACCTCTGCACACGCTGCTCTAGTGACAGCCTGGGCGATGCTCTGCTTGCACCGAGCCTGGGCCCCCTCCGATCCACAGGCACTGGCCAGGCCAAGAGCCCTGAGCAGTGTTTCTCCCACAGCCCAGCAGCTCAGGGGGGGTGAGGAGGAGGGTGGGGGCTCTGGGCCCTCATCCTGATCAGCTGAGGACATGCTTTGTTTTGGCTGGGAGGGTCTCTAGTGCCTTCCCAAGCTCTGGCTGGGGGGGCTGTGGGGCTGAGCACGCCTCTTGCCTTGCTTTCGGCTGGGGGTACGGTGGGAATGGAGCTCACGCTGTGCCGGGGGAGGTTTGCAGGGATGCAGCAGCAACGAGCAGCTCCAGAGCACCCAGTTGTCCTGGTAACGGTGGGTGCCTCCAGCTCCCACAGCTCAGCCCCCCCAGCGCTGGAGCCCCTCAGCTGTGAGCAGAGTCCCACCTGGGGCAGAGGAGACTTGGCAGGGAGTGGATGTGGAGATTGGGAAGGACTCGCTGGCTGGACAGGCAGCAGCAGGCACAGGGGATGTTACGTGCGCAGCCACGGCCCGTGACCAGGCCTGGTGGCAGGGGGAACTTGTAGGACAGTGATGTAAGCCAGGATGTGCCACAGCTGGCATTTGGGTCAGGGAAATGACCCAATACACAGGTGTTGTATCCCACATCACATTCCCCATTGCATCCCATGTTGCATGCCATGTGGCATCCCATGTGGCATCCCGCCTTCCTCGCAGGGCAGCGGTCGCTGGTGCAATCGATGCCTTTGGAAATTCCTGATTCCCTCAACCATGCAGATCCACTGGGCTGCGGGAGCAAACACCTCGTGGGAAGCAGGGAGTGACCCGGGGAGCTGTGGGTTTGGGATTGTCCACCCGCAGAGCTGTGCTGAGCTGTATTCACAGAGCAGGGTTCGGGAATATCCTCCGGCTCCGTCAGAGCTAATGCTGCTTTTCTCCCCGGGATAAAGACCAGCCTGAAAAGCTGGTGTGCTTTCTTCCAGCCTTGACCCCCAGGGGATGAAGTGTCTGTCTGGGGACACTGGGTCAGGCATCCAGAGGCTGCAGGGGAGGACTGGGAAAAGGGAATGCCAGGGAGGGAAGGAGCTGAGCTGCACATCTCGGGTGGATACGATCCTGCACTTCCAGGGGATGGATTAGGGCTGGTGCTGAGCCACAGATTCTCAGGGTCCTGAGCAGTGATCCCAGTGGTGCCTCCTGCCCTCTCCCTCTGTCAGGCTCAGTCCAGATGGAGGGCACGAGGGACAGATCCGTGCACCCCCGCGGTGGGTACAGCACCCACAGCGCGGGGCAGGATGTGTCCAGCAGAGGTGGACAGGCAGCAGTGGGAATGTGCTGCATTCCCAGCTGCGCTGCTCCCGCAGCGAGGCAGCCAGGCCGTGCCGCATCCCGCTGAGCTCCTCCTGCACGGCTGGGGCTCCGTGTGACCCCGTCCCCTCCAAGCCAGAGCTCCCGGTGCTCCCGGCGAGCTCTGCCCCAGGCGGCATCGGGGGCTGCAGTGGAGCCTCTGTGCTGGCGGCTCAGTCGCCCACGGACCACCAAGACACTCAGGTTTATCCCATCTGTGCACGGCCTTAAACACGTGAAACTGCAGCTCTGCAGCCCCCCAAACACCCCTGTGCCTCTGGGGGTCCCACAGGCTCCGTGTCACACGCGCTCGTGCCACATTTGTGCAACCACGGGGTGTGACAGCCCCATCTCTCAGTCTCCCTGCGTGCCATGCCCCCTGCACCCCACACCTCCTGCACCCCACAGCCCCCTGCACCCCTGCAGAACACGCCACGCCGAGGCCTGCACGTGTGTGCAGGTGGGGAGCACACGCAGGGGGAGCTGCAGGGCCGCTGGTGGGGAGCACACGCACCCCACACAGCCCCAGGGTGCCCCACACAGCCCCGGAGTGCCCCACACAGCCCCAGGGTGCCCCACACAGCCCCGGAGTGCCCCACACGGCTCTGGGATGCCCCACACATCTCTGGGGTGCCCCACACGGCTCCGGGGTGCCAGGCACGTGTGTCTGCCACACCACAGCCCCCCCCCCGACGTGCACGCCTGCACCCCCGCGCCTCACCGAGCACGCACAGACCCCCCCGTGTGCACCCCCCAGCCGCGCACACACGGCCACAACCCCCACCCGCGCCCGCACCGACCCCCCTCACGCGTGTGCAGCGGGCACGCGCCAAACCACACGCGTTGCACCCCGCACGCCCTCCCCCCTCCAGCCGGAGCACAACACCGTGTGCGTGTTCCCACCACATCCACGCGTGTCCGTGTGCATCACACACATCCCCCCCCTTCCCCGAGCACACCCCCCAGAGCGCTGCAGCATCCCGGGGGTCACCTCCCTGCACCCTCCCCTCCATCCACACTCCGGGGGGAGAGCGGGGGGCGGCGAAGGGAGGGGAGGCGAGGCGGGGGTGGGTGTCGGGGGGGTGGGGGGTGTCCCCGCCGTGCCCGGTGCTGTCACACCGCCCCGCTCCCGGCGCATGCAGCAAGTGCCCGAGCGGCGCGCGCCGCCCCCGCGCCCCCCGCTCCCCTCCTTCCCCTCCCCTCCCTTCCCCTCCCCTCCCCACCGCATCCGCCGCCGCCGCCACCGGGGCCCGGCGCTCTGCGCGCCCGCTCCCGGCCCCGCGCCCGCTCCCGGCCCCGCGCGCCGCCGCCGCCACCGCCGCGCTCCCCCGGGCGCGCCCGGGCACCGGCTGCTGCCGCCGCGGCCGCTCGGGGATGGCCAGCCCGCTGCTCGCCGCGCCGCGCCGGGGCTACACGCGCTGCTAACGGAGCGCAGGTAAGGGCGCCCGGTGACCCCCCCCCCCACTCCTTCGCCGGTGCACCGGCACCCCCTCCTCGGTGCACCGACACCCTCCCTCCTCCCCCGGTGTGCACCGACACCCCCCCTTCTCCCCGGTGTGC